>NW_027673113.1:0-340000 GCF_964194105.1 Spermophilus citellus | reverse complement strand
TTTACATCCTTCTATAGTGAATAAATACTACTTTTATGTTCAGGAAAAAGGTCAGAAAGAAGCCATTGTTGCTCCTGATGTTCTTAACATGCAGGGCCTGAGTCATGGCAACAGCTAAGGGAATGCTGAAGGAACCTCATCTACAAAAGGTACACTCTGTACTTCCTCAAACATTCTGTACTTTCTCAAATTTACTCATCTCATACATTAAACTGGTAAACTAGTGGATCTCTTACATTTTACTCTGTTCTTTTCTTTTGCATTAGTTACAAAGAACATGATAACAGCTAAAAGAGAAGTTGCAGCACTTTAAGGCATGCAAGAGGTATTTCAGTTGTTGCATATGGATTATCATGATAATATTACAAGGCAAGTTATCCCAAGGTGTATGTCCACTAGCAGTTATCATAATATTACAAGGCAAGTTATCCCAAGGTGTATGTCCACTTGGGAGCTCCAAATGCACTGGCCAATACCATATATTTAATGGAGAAGCCATCTCTGATACATCTGTTTCTAGTCCAATGGCAGGTCAGCTGCATGTTATTAAAGAAGGACATTCTACCATTAACTCAAAAGAAGGCTCCTTGGTAAGAAAAAGTCATGTTTTACCTTAAACACGGCATGAAAGAATTCAAACATGCAGCAAATATTGGTCAAGATACTATTTCCTAAACTGGGGTGTGGCTCAATGGTAGAGCGCTTGCCTGGCACGTGTGAGGCACTGGGTTCAATTCTTAGCACCACATAAATATAACAAAATTATTTTTTTAAAAAAGATATTATTTCATAAGAAGACACTCTTCAATAATTTCAAAGTGCTACTTCATCAGGATGGGGAGAAATTTGACTCCACACTAAAACACCTGAAAATGAGGTGCCCTAATTCTGTTACATGCATTTGGTTTTCATAAAGAATGTATCTAACCCACCATAGAACTATCAAATTACATTATCTCTATAAGAAGATAAGTGTTAACACTAATAACTAACAACTAATGACACCAATAAAAAAACACTTACAATAACTAGTAACAAAAAATAACGTTGGGGCTGGGGTTGTAGGTCAGTAGCAGAGCACTTTCCCAGGATGTGTGTGTGAGGCATTGGGTTTGATCCTCAGCACCACATAAAAATAAATATAATAAAATAAAATAAAGGTATTGTGTCCATTTACAACTAAAAAAAAATTTTAAATACTGCTAAGAAATGGGGGAGGTATGAGTAGGATAAAGAAGAAAAATATCAAAATCTCTAAGAACATTAATGAATTCTAAGAGACAATTATAAAAGAATTATACCAGCATGTTCTAGGAGAGAAAACAGTTTAGTGTACCTACACTAAATTAATATATAAAAAACAGTAAGTCTCTTTAAGAAGAACAGAGAGAGAGAGAGAGAGAGAGAGAGAGAGAGAGAGAGAGAGAGAGATGAGGATGTAGCTCAGAGGTAGAGCACTTGCCTAGTATGCTGAAGGCCCAGGTTCCATCCCCAACACCACCTTGAGAAAGAGAGAAAGAGAGAGAGAGAGACAGAGAGAGAGAAGACGCAGTCTAAATAACCTATAGCACCAATTAAGAGACAGGTATTTTACATTAGTTATATTTCTAAACTCAAGCCTGCAAGATAGATCTTATTTATCATCCTAACTAAGAGAATAGGAAACAAGTCAGATAATAACTATGACTTGCCCAGTGTTTTAGTTTTTCCTCGCTGTAACCAAAATACCCAACAAGAACAACTTCGAGCTCGGGAGGCTGAGGTAGGAGGATCACAAGTTTAAAGCCTCAGCAACTTATCAAGGCCCTGAGCAACTTACCAAGATCCTGTCTCAAAACACAATAATAAAAAGGGGTGGGGATATGCCTCATCAGATAAGGACTCCTGGGTTCAAACTCTAGTGACAAAAAAAGAACAACTTAGACGAGGAGAAGTTTATTTTGGCTCACAGTTTCAGAGGTCTCAGTCCACAGACAGCCAACTCTAATGTGGAAGGGTACAGGGGAGAAAAGCAGCTCAGACGTGGCAATCAGGAAACGGGATGGGGGGGAGATCCTCACAGGGACAAAATATTAAACCCAAAAGCATGCCCCCAGTGACCACCTCCTCTAGCCATACCCTACCCTTCATTCCTGAAGTCACCACCCAGTTAATCCACACCAGTGGATTAGGTTACAGCTCTCATAATCTAATCACTCCATCTTGGAACATCCTTTCAGTGTCTTACACAGGAGCTCGTGGGACGTTTTACATCCAAACCAGAATGCCCAGGGTATGCTAGAAAATGGCTGACCAAAGTTGGAATGCAAGTCTACTTCCCTTCAAAGCAATATATCTGATTATCCATATTAAGTCAGTCATTACTTTTTTAAATCACAAAGTTTATACTTGATACAGTGTGTTTTCCCCCTTCCATCATATATTTTGAAATGACAAAGGAAACTAATAGAAAATAAATAAAACAGACTATGGTCCCTGATTTTTCAGGTTTTCAATGAAAATTCAACATAACCAGTTGAATCAAATTTTTCTTCCTAAATATTTAAATGAAGATATTTTATCAAAATCATAATGAATATTAAAAACTGCTTTTAGATTAAATAAGAGAAAAAAGCCTTTCACAGCTAAAAAACAGGAATGGTAAATAAAATCCACTTTTCTGATTTACTAAGGATCCTAATGATTTACTAGAGAAAGTTACAAATTATGAATGAAACTAAGAAAAGAAAAATTTAAAAATACAATGTAGTAAGAAATTAAAATGTTAATAATGATTATACTAAGCAATACATACTAACCATGAATCAGGGAGCCATTTAGCCACTGAATATAGTAGTTTTGAGGAAAAGAAAGCAGGATTTCATTGCTGATTATTGAGAAGGGTAAAAGCAAAACAGCCCCAGCTGAAACTGCTAAAGTGAAGGTGCTCAAAAACAACCTGGAAGAGAAGAGAGTCATGGTCACTAGACAGGACAAACCAATGATCACAGAAGCAACATCAGAAGAATACAAACTCAATTTTCTAATCAAAAAAATATTATACAAGGATATCATTAAATATATGTATTTGGAAGACAAATGATGTATATATGGTCCTGGAAGTTAAACTCTCAAACTCCATGAAAAGATCAGTAAATCTGATGACTAGACCTAAAAGACAGATTATATATATATATATAAAAAATACAAGCTTCTCACATTTTGCAGCAGTGGTTCCATTCATATTTTAAACACAAGTATTTATTTCACAATTGTATTTAATTAATAGCTTTGACAATGTATGTTAAAAGCAATGCAACAACTGTCTTGGGTTAAAAAAAAACACTTGTGAAAAAGGTATGAAAAAAATTAATTTAAAATTATTATCTCAGCTGGGTGTAGTGGTGCGGATCTGTAATTCCAGCAACTCAAGAGGCTGAGGCAAGAATGCTGCAAGTTCAAAGCCAGCCTCAGAATCTTAATGAGACCTCAGTGGTAAAGTACCTGTTGGTTCAATCCTCAAAACCAAAAAAAAAAAAAAAAATAAAGAAAGAAATAAAATAAAATGATTATTTCATGACAAGAAAAGGGAAATGCTAACAACCTTGATCTGATCAGTGTAGACAATATACAAATGCTGAAATAAACACTGAATCTCATTAATATGCACAATCAGTATATGTTAATCAAAAAAAAGAACTATAAATGATCAAGAACAAGAAAAAGCATTAATCCTTCTACCTCACAAATATAAATGAAGTTACCTATTTAATAAATTTTATTTTCAAAAAATAGTCTATCAATAAAATAGATAAAACACAGCTCTAATGTAAAAAAATCTAAAATAAATTAAGTCAACAAAACAAATGGAAAAAAAAGCATGAACAATAAATATAAAACATGCTCTCCCCACCCCATCCCCCCAAAATGCACATATGCAATCAAGAAAAAAGAGACATAAAAAGTCCACACACTGTATAATAACCCATGGCGAGGTATATAGTTACAAGGGGCTTTCGCTTTCTCAGTTACACTTATTCCTGATATGTTTAAACTTTTTATATCAAATACCTAACTTGGAAAAAGTTTTTACAGAATATAATGACAAAAGAAAAGAAAACTTCACTAACATTCAAAATAGAATCATACTAAACGCTCAAAAATACACACTGACTAAAGTAACTTTGAGGTCAGTGCCATCTTGTGGCCAAAAACAGAAGTGAAATATATTCCTAGTTAAAGTCAAAGTGCCCGGAAAACCTGCTGTGTTTGGTAAACTGATGTAAAAAAACCTCAAATGTGGACCATGTGTTACATACCAACATATAATTCAGATAAAACACATGAGAAATGCTACCAACTGGTTCTGCTGAGTAGACAGCACATGTCCTGAGAAAACACTCTAGACAAAGTCTTCATCTTAGGGTGGATGGCAGCTCTGGTGGTAATACCAGCAAACCTCTCTAGGAAAATGAGGATGTTAGCCCAGCTGCCATCATTCCTACCAGGGCCAAAGCTAAGATCAAAATCCAAATTCTCCAGGACTGGCTCTCCTTGTGTGCTTTTCAGGATGCCTTTACCAGGACACACTTCAGCATACACTTAGACTTCCCTACCCACCTTATTCCCTATACATCAAACTGCATTGTTAGCATCCACACCTGCACCCTCCTTAAAGTACACTCCACATACCCACATGGCAAGTCATGCACAAATTTCAAAACAGACTTCACATGTCATCTGCCCTGAGAATCATTCCTTAGCTTCTACCATCTTGGTCCTCTCCAGAAAATTAGCTCCTCTCCCCTCTTGACTCCTGTAATACTCTCATCATACACCTGGCAATAAAGGCCAACACAGTTTTCAAATCAAAAACTATAACCAGTGATCTAACAAAAGGAGTCAGCTTCTGGGACAAACAAATTATTTAAAGTCAAAGAAAACCCACAATTCCTGAACAATTGATCATCACAACTATAATGCTTGATCTTTCATAAAAAACTATTAGAGCCTTTTAATTGTTGTGATTGGCCCTAAAGATAACAAAAATATTTTTTAAAAATCACTGCTGCTGCCACTGAATATAGCTGAATAAAAAAGTTATTCATAAAAGGTTCATGTGACAGAGTTAAAGCTGGCAGAAGCTGGTCCTTAAAATAAGGTCCCAAGTTGAAAAAGCACCATAGAACACTGTGCTTTAGATCACACTACTTATGTAATTAAAGAAGAGAGGCCTTTCAGAATTGAAGAAATTTCAGAAATGTCCTTCTGAAATGCAGCAGAATAAAAAAATTACATCTTTAGAGTAATATGTCTTTTGTGATAGTGGAGGGGATAAGACCAGTGTTTTCCCAAGTATCTAACATTTGTTACTATCTCCTTGATCCGATGAGAAAGGCAGAATCTCCCCTCCTCTCCAAAATGTGGTGAGGACCGACACTGAGATGTTGAATATAATGGGGGTAAAGACAGCTGGTCGTCCACAGACCACATCTTGTGCAGTGATTATGAATTAAGACAATAAGACCACTTCAACTTAGTTGAACACTCCACAAAACTTTCATATACTTTCAGTTGGCAAACAAGAGCCAGAACCTTGACTCTTGGATCTCTAATCCCCCGTTCTTGACCACATCTTCAAATCTTCAAGCTCTTTCCAAGCTTTCTGACATGGTCCTGCAGTGCCTCATTCCTGGAAAATGACAGTCTTCTCTTTCAGAATGGGAACAGAAGGGTAAACTCCTTCCATACTGTTACTGTTTGGATATGAGGTATCCCCCAATAGCTCCTGTATTAATGCAAGAATGTGAAATGACTGGATTGCAAGAACTGTGATCTGACCAGTCCAACCCAGTTTAAAGGGGTGATAACTGTAGGCAGGTGGGGCATGGCTGGACAAAGTGGGTCACAGGGGTCTTCCCTGGCTGGAAGCATTGTCCCTGCAGCCCCTTTTCTCCCTCTCCCCTTTCCCCACTTCTCCCTAGTTACTTGCTGCCTTGAGGGCAGCAGCTTCTCTCTGCCATGTCCTTCCCCCCGCGATGTTCTGCCTTACCTTGGGCCCAGAACATGCCCATCTATGGACTAAGACTTCTGTAACCAAAAAACTTACCCTCCTCTAAATTGTTCCCATCACGTATTTTAGCCACAACAACACAAAAGCTGACTAAAACACTTACCATTTGGGAGCTCTCCGCACTGCTGTCTCCACAGGCCTCCTGCCTCACCAGCTGGACATCTTTAACCTTCCATGTCACCTTCTCTAGCTCCTAATCCTCAGAATAGAAAAGTCCTATGGGATTTCTGATCTTTCAAAAAGCTTCTTGAGAAGGACATACAAGTTACATCTTTACTTCTACATCAGTTTTTTTCTTAACACATTGCAGTAGGATTTCCACTCCTCACCACATGTTAGTCAGCTTTTCATTACTGTGACCAAAATACCAGACAAGAACAACTTAGGGGAAAGATCTACTTTGGCTCATTGTTACAGATACGTCAGTCCACCACGGCAAACTCAATTGCCCTGGGCCCTAGGTGAGGGCACATCATGGTAGAAGGACAAAATAGAGAAGAGTTGTTTCCTTCAAGGCAGCTAGAAGCAGACAGAGTGAGCCAGAGAAAAGAAGGAGCCAGGGACAGATAGAGTCCCCTGGGGCATGTCCCCAGCGACTCACTTCCTCCAAATGTACCCAACCTGACAAGAATTTTGACCACCTCCCATAGTCCACTCAAATTATTTATCCATCAAATGGAGTAACCCACTGATAAGGTTACAGCCCTCATTATCCACTCACTTCCCCAAAGCCCCACCTCTGGACATTGCTGCTGTAGAAATCAAGTCTTCAATACACAAGCTGCCGGTGGACATTCCAGATCTAAACCCTAACCCCACAGTAGTGAAAAAGTTCTCCTCATGATCAAATTTATCAGATACATTTAAGTTGCAATCTGAACCTGACCTTGCATGATATTTCAAGTTGATGAGCACTATTTCCATCCTAAGTCTTTGTCTAGCTAATCAGTAAATATATGCTGCATGAATTAGGCTCCCTCATCCCTCACTCTACATCAGTGGTTCTTTAACCAGTGATTGTCAGAATAATCATGTTATTCTGAGCAGCAGTACTATCAGCACCACAGAAGGAGTACCCAGCTCTAGCATCAGGACCCCCAAGGAGTAATGAGAAGCATCATCTGGACCACCATGAGGCTTTTTTAAACACATATCCCAGGGTATCTGACTCAGTGAGTTTTTTGGTAACACTCATTCACCAGAAAGATATATATGTTTAAAGTTCTGTGCTAGGACTGTTCTAGGCATGTTACAACAATGAACAAAACAACCATTCTTGCCCTCATGAGCTTAGAATCCAGTTGGGAAAGTCAGATAATAAACTATAAAAGAGTAAATGTGAAATTGTATAACATTAAAATCATAAAAGCTACAGAAACATAATGCAAGGCACAGAGGACTAGAAACTGAAAGGAAGACAGACAAGTTTCAGTATTAAGTATGGCCGTCAGTGTAGGCTTCACTGAAAAGCAAAGATTTAGATGGATGTGGTAGGGCACACCTGTAATTCCAGCAGCTCAGGAGGCTGAGGCAGAAGGGTTTTAAGTTCAAAGCCAATCTCATCTATTTAGCAAGGCCCCAAGCCAAGTTAGCAAGATTCTATCACAAAATAAAAAAATAAATAGACTTGGGATGGGGCTCAGTGGTAAAGTACCCCTGGATTCAATTCCTGTTGAAAGAAAAGGAAAAAAAGGCAGGCTGGCTGTCGGAAATTTAGGGGGAAGGTAAGGCAAAGCAAAACAAAATGGAAGGAGTTGAAAGCTCAGTGGGGCAGCTGACAACAAAAGCACTCTGGGAAGACAAAACAGGTCTGAAAGCCCTAAGCCAGGCGTGGCCAGCCTTTTAAGGAAAGCACAAGATATGGCTGCCTTTCAGCAATGAGAAGGGCAAGAGGGCCATGGAGGAATGTCTTGGGCCAGGTGAGCACTTTGGCTCGCACTCTGAGTGGGCAGGAGTGGCTACTCCAGAACTCTGAGCAGAAGGGGGCATAATCTGGCTAATGTTCTGACCAGAAGCAAGGACAGAAGAAGGAGACTCACTGGAAAGCTCCTGAAGCAGATATGGCAGCAATAAAGACAGTAAGATGGGCAGTGCGGTCCTGAAGACAGAACAGATAGATGCCTAATATGGAGAGGAGGACAGGGAGAGGCATCAGGGTGACTCTGGGGCTTTGGGCCTGAACTGAAAGGGTGGAGCTGACAGTACCTCAGATGCAGAAGGCTACAAAGCACAGAAGGCTGAAGGGGAAATGAGGATTCCGTTGTGGATACATGGAGTTTGACAGGACTATCACAGAAGTGTCCACGCTTCTTTCGATAGCTATGAGTAGCTGGGAATTGCTGCCTGCCCTTCTACCAACACTGTTGTCTAGATCACTGGTCAAAGTGGTGTCCACCAGGGTTCTCCACCATAAAATTACTCTTTCCTTTAATTAGTATTCTGAGTAAGGTTAGTTCTTCTTGTCGAAACTTTCAATTTAATTCACTTACTGATTTCTGTATGGACTCAAAACCATTCTACTATACTCAATGGATTAGGATCCATTACAATGATTGACACTGTTGCTTGAATTGCCTTTAACTTGGTATGAGAACCCTGAAGGATTCTGCCTCCTTCAACATATGCCCATCACTCTCTGGATACTTGCTTGATTCTTTACAATAAGATGTATAAAATTAGGGGCTGGGATTGTGGCCTAGCACATGAAAGGCCCTGGGTTCGATCCTCAGCACCACATAAATTAATAAATTAATTAATTAAAGGTATTATGTCCAACTAAAAAATAAATATTAAAAAAAAAAGATGTACAAAATTAGCCTGGGCTTTTCCTGACCCCAGCCTGCAACCCAACCTCTCTCCAAAAGCACTGTTCTGCTCAGCAGGCGCCGTCTCTGGGCATGCTGGAAATGCTCACTGATGCTGGGAAAGGCACTTCCAGGCGCCTCAGAGGGTAGACAGAGCTGAGCGGTGCAGCATGTGCTGAGCACACACATGTGCACACAAAGACCCATATTTATTTCTATATTTACTTCTAAACTCTCTAGATGCTGGAAACCATGAATTACGCTGATACCTCCAATTCCAAGGCAACAACTTGGTAATTTGTTTCCATTGTTTCCTTTTCCTCTGATTGTTCTTGGTTTGTCCCATTATCTTTACAGAATCAGGCTTTGCCATCACAAATAACCAATCTCCTATCACACTATCCCCAACCTGTACAGACAAGCACTCTCCTATTTATGGAGCTCCCCACTCTAGACTGTCTGCCATATAGACACCCTCCTTCCCCCTTGAATCATTCCACCACCCCAGCCAGACTCCCACAAGCACAGACACCATCCTCAGCCTGTAGGGACCCCCTTCTCAGAAGCTCTCTTTACCTATGCAGCTGACCTCACCGGCCAGGCTCCAACACACACACACACACACACACACACACACACACACACACACACACGCCAGACTTCCCTCCAGCACAGACATCCTCCTTGTCCTGCCCAGGCTCACAGCCAGCAAAAGCAGTCTCACCTATTTTTTTTTTAATTTTTTTGCTTGATAGTTGGATCAACTATTAATTCAAATCAAATTAAATACCTAGTTGAGAAGAGTTCTCAAAAATGCACTGAGTTACAAAGGGCAGAGGAAGTTAATTTAGGATTTTGAGTACACAGAAACAGAGCATGGAATAAAGGCATATCAGGAATAGAAGAGAAACCAAAGGTGGCCTCTAAAAGGGTCAAAAAAGCCAATAAGAGGCTTAGTCAGCTGTGGAAAGCCCTCTCACGTGAACAGAATGGTGTTACCCTCACCTGTGCTCAACACCATGTCTCAACTCCTTTTTTGTCCTAGTTAAGGTACCTTTCTTCTCTACCTTGCTCACAACTGCTTTCAGGGAGAGGAGGGAAGGCAAGGGAAAAGGGAGACGAGACGGGAAAAGGGGAGTGACATTGATCCCACCTGCTACACCACAAGCAACCTTTTTTGTTGTTGTTGTTTTGCCGATGTTATTTAATTCACATCCTACAAAGGAGATGAAAGCCCTCCTTTACAAATAGAGAAAGCCAATCTTTGCTTCTCCATCTCTTCTGGATGCAAGTTAATTTTGGGTGCAAACTATGAACGCATACCAGCCTCACTCTCTGGTTTTCGTTTTCACTCTTATCACCAATGCAGGGGAAGGGAGTTGACCAGACAACACTCATCCTCTCCGGTGACTCTCTCCAGGCTTCCCCCTCCTAAATCTGTTGTAACTGCAAACCCATCTACCTTTAGGAACAGGATACAGCACAAACCTCGACACAGAAACTACTTAGTGGGAAAGCTTACTTATCATGCTGTGCAGCTGCCCCGCTGGAGCAGAGGAAGGAAGTACAGCCTGCTAGTGGACAGTTTCACAAGAAAACAGGACACAGTTGCATCCTCATTAAACATACTTTTACAGATAAAGGACAATGTGATATGCTCTGTTAAGTTTATAAATTATTAATTTCGAAGTGCATTTAAGTACATTTACCACCAAAGTTGTGCAGACTAAATGATGAAGAGAAAGGCCCATACTTCACTTACCCTTCACACCTAGAGGATTTCACATGGAGGAAGATCTGCCCTTTACTCAGTCTGTGATTCATGACTGTTTTTTAGATGTAGTGAAGTGAATTGTAGTTTTACAGAAGCATTAATTTAGATAAATATCACAATGTTAGTAATAAAATTAAGACCCCCTAACCCTGTAGATTTAAAACATCAAGCTTAGGGCCTAAGTTGGAGCCTAAGGAAAGAATCTCTACAGTGAAGTTGCAATTATTTTTGTTTCTTATCCAACTTTCCTAGGACACTTGAAATAATTTAAATTGCCAAATCTAGTAAGGCAGAATCCATTTATATTCATTTTTCAATTATGAATCAAATCTGGTCTATTCAAGTAATTTGTTAGCTAAAACGACTCTTTCATTGAGGTGAAATTCACACTATATGAAATCCACACTGCAAGACCTATTAGTCCTTCATCTCTTTTTATGGCTGAATACTGTTCTGTAGCATGTGACTACATGTTAGTACACGTGTATCAATGTATTGGAAGCACAGGTCATCTCTTTCCCTCTTCCCCTTTTCTTGCCCTCTCACCTCTCCCCTTATCAAAGATGCATAATCTGATAGTAGTCATGAAGAGACATCAGACAAAACCAAATAAGTGACCAGTACTCTTCAAAAGCATCAAGATCAGGAAACCTGAGGAAATGCTGGCCAGGATTGTTATCTGAGGAAGACTAAAGGGACAAGATGACTAAATGCAATGTGTGGTTCTGAAGTGGCTCTTTTTGCTATGATGAACAAACAGGGCCCACCTCCCTATCATAGAAGGTGCCCACTCCACTAACCAGAAAACATCTGTTCCCTGTTTCAAGATAGTCACAGTCTTTCCCAAAGACAATTCAAACAGCTGGGGTTTTCTTTCTTAAACCCAGCAGTTTCTCCAAACTTAAGTCCATTTTCTCATTAAACCTTGTGAAGATAAAATCTGGCATCTCCTTAAATAAGCAAATTTTAAAACTGCTTACATGTATTTGCTTAAATGTGCTTTTCAAAGGTAGGATTAATATTGAGAAAGGTGGGCTGGGGTTGTGACTCAGTGGTAGAATGCTTGCCTAGCACTTATAAGGCACTAGGTTTGATCCTCAGCACCCCCACAAAAATGAATAAATAAATGAAGGTATTGCGTCCATCTACAACTAAAAAGAATTTTTAAAATATATTGTTAAAGGTGTTATAATACGTCAGGTAATTTTTTCTCTGTATTTTTGTCCAAAAATCAGAATTATTTTCAGAATTTGACTTCAGAAATAGAAACAGAATAAGTGAATTTTAGAATACATACGAAATCCTGTTGACTATGGCATCTTCATCTTCTTGTTCATCTGCAAAAATGTTTAAAGTATTAATATCCTTTTTCAACAAAATGTTTCACTAATTTACTTAAAAATGTAACAAAAACATAAACTTGAAAAAGCAATTACTAAATAGAAATAAAGACTTTCAAAGAGCATTGTGTTTATTTCATCAAAGATCCAAATTTAATTCAGGCAGAATGGCATACAATTAGAGAAGGCAGTGGTATTTTTTAAAATCCTGATTGCATATGTAAATTTAAATTTCCCAAATATTTTCTCTTCAAGAAAATAAAAGTTAGTAGAACCTGAGGGCCAGTATGAAACGTACTGTCAAAGAATATTAAGTGAAATAGCTAATGAATTAAATTTTCTGGCTGATAACAGTACACTAAAGTTTTCACTATAAAATTAAAACTTATAATCTTAGAACTCGTCAAATTTTCTATAATTTGAGTTTGTCATTAATAATGGCAATGAGATTCTCATTGAGAATGAGACCATCCTAAACTAATTTGGATACCACAGCCTTTTAAAATATCTTTTAAAACCTCAGTGTTGATGGTGTACTTGGGCCTTTCTGTTACTCCAGTGTCCATCCCCTAATTCCAGGCTGCTCAAAACAGCTTTACAACCAAAAGGACCACAATGCAATAGTCACAGTTAGTTCATACACAAGCAATCAATCATCAAGTCTTGGGAGGAACTTCAATATACCCATGGCCACTTCAGTTTTATTCCCAACACCTGCTAAATCCAGGGTACCCTAAAAATTAAGTCTCTTAAATCTTCCTTTCTCAGTCTCTTAACTTTCCTTCTTATCACCCCTGATCTCCCCTAAAACAATGTATTTATGTTCACTCACTCACCCCCCCTTCTGTGCCCATACCTATGAAATTATGCCAAAATATCTTTCAAAACAGCTAAGATACTATCTCGGATTTGCAGATCTTCAAAATCTTGACCAATTACAGAATCTAGGCATACTTCAGTATGTTCAGAGTCAAGTAACACTACTAAAGTAATACACAAGAGAAAGAGCTGTTTCCTTATGTCTCTCAAAAGTTTGACGGTTTTTAGATTGATAATATAATATCAAAGAATCCTTAAAACAAGGAATCGTGCTATTAGCCCAGCATCACAGGCTGAAAGTATTATGATTCCCAGAAAACAACTAAGATTTGTCAGAAAGCAGCAAGGCAGTTGCTTAGGTATTTGTGAAATTCTAACCTAAAAGTCTGTGAATTTAATTAGCACAAAGTTCACTAGAGGAGGCAGCCACCTTGCTGGCCTCCCCGACCTCAGCCTCTCCTCCCTCTCACCTTGCACACCCATTCTGGAATGATTTTCTATAATGCCACTTTGACCTTGACACTTCTGTGCTCCAAGGCCTCATACAGTTGCCTGGGCTCTCTGGTTTCTGCTCCCACCCCTCAGAGGCCCTTTGACCTCCTCACTGCCTGGCGGACACTCTTCTGACCTCACTGGACCTGACCTTTCTCGGCAGTACCTGTTCTTTCCTGGCACTCACCTCCCTGGGGTCTGTGGTCTCGGGCTCGTGTTTTGCCTTTTTTCCTCCTACCTTCCTGCTACTCCTCAGTTGACTCCCTGGGCTTATTCCTTAGTTTGTTCCGTGAAAGCCTCGTGCTTCCCAGCTCTTCCCTGTCAGGTGCTCTCTGCTCTTCCTCTGTGAATATAAGTGGCGCCATCTGAATCCACGGCCTTGGCTACCTCTCTACCCAAGAGAGGCCCAGAGCACACACCCACGCCCCTCTCATCCTAGATCTCACCAATTAGCTCCCTACTGGATGTTTCCACGTGGCTGTATATAGGCACCCCAAACCCAGTTTGGCCAAACTGAGTCATCTCCCTTTCTCCCCGCAAATGGCTACTCCCCCAAATTCTCTCTTCCAATCAGTTATGCTGGGAATCAACCTGGGCTCCCTCATCCCCTACAGACGCTCCCATCCCACCCAAGAGCAAGCACCCAAGAGCTTCCCCTTGGCCTCCTGTTGTGGTGCTAATGTGGAAGACCCCTCAGCCAGTGATGATGGAAACTAGATGATAAGTAGAAGCTTCCTGCTCCTGTGCATGGGACTTCCAGACGCACGCCCCCAACTGTCTACCAGAGGCCCAAGAGAGTTGACGCCATGTGTCCACAAAGTGATTCTCCACTCGGCAGTCACTGCGTTCCCCTCCGGGCCTCACTCTGCCAGTGGGTTTCCTGTAGTTAACACTCAACTGAACCCGGCACAGCCTGAAGCCTTCCTCAGAGGATACTTCTGGGGAACTCAGGGCAAAAGCCTGCCCACACTATGTCCTCCTCCTGCAGCCAGGTCCGGCCCTCATCCTTTATCACCTGGACAGCCAAATCAGTACTGATTTGTCCCCCTGCCTCTCACCTGGCCATTGGCTGCCCAGCCTCTGGTCCTGCCCTACTCCTAATCCCATATCAGGTCACAGCACTCTCCCATGGTAAGCAGGATACAGCCCAGACTGCTCTACCCTTGTGGCTTCTAAGACCTTGTGTGAACTGCCTTGGCCTCCAGTGTACACTGAACTCCCATCAGGGTCCCCTGCAGCCCTCCAATGCCAGTCCTAACAAGCGGCTCCAAGCCAGGCAGCTTGTCCTCCAGGTCTCCCGCCCGCCACTGTCTGATGGGGAATCTGAAGATGTCTGGCAGAGACCTTGTCCTTTCGCAAATGTTTACAGTGCTATGTAAATAACTCTCCCCAGGGATGATGTACGTGTCCCTTCTGCCCTGGGCCTGCCATGGTCCATGCCAAGTGGGCTGTCAACATGGCTGCTCAAGTGAGACGCAGAGGAATGTGGGGCTGCCATGGAGGGGTGGAGTGAGGGGATATCATAAAACACTGTGCGAGGACAAATCTGGGCCCCATGCCATGAAAAATGTGAATCTGTCCTTGACTTTGGTGGCAAATGAGGTGTGAAAACATATCAAAATGTGATATTCAATATATGGATGTATTTAATATTTTATGAGACTGGAAATCAGTTACTGAAGGTTTGAAGGATAAATCAAGCACCAAGCTGATGAACTTTTTCAAGTGTCTCCACCTGATGTGTGCCTTGCCTCAGGAGAGGAAGAGGATGGAAAGAGGGCAAGGCCCAAGGTGCAGAGACTCCAGAGGGAGCAGTACAGAGACCCTCGCTCGACATGCTGTCTCACCTCCTACTTTCGCACATCTCTCCCAGCTCCTATTAGCCTTCTCCACTTTGCCCACCCGGGGAACATTATTCATCCTACAGAATCCTCTGGAACTCCGGGTCCTCGCCCCAGGCCCCTGGAGAGTGGGCCTTGCTCCGTGCACAGCATGACCTGTGTTCTGTACAATGAAGGGTTGGGGCCTTCCACACCCAGCTCTGCCACACCACAAGCCCTCGGAGGAGGACGCCAGGTCTTCCACAATTCAGTAACCTTCAGAGCTCGGCTCACTGACTCAGGGTGGGACGGCAGCACATGAGGAACTGGAACTGGAAGAAACTGAAAGGACCTTGGAGCAAGAACCATGGGCAGGGCTGGTGGTGTGGCTCAGTGAGAGAGCCCTGTCTAGCTTGTGGGAGGCCCTGCATTCTGTCCCAAGCAAGCCCTCACCCCAAAAAAAGGAGCCATGGACAACAGGCAGCTATAGAGAACCCACAAGCTCAGATGTGAAGCCAGGAACTCGCTACAGTTCTCATGTTGCTCTTTAGGTAATCCTCATAAGGACCTTGCACTCTGAGGATTATTCCTCTTATTTAATGGATGAGGGAAACAGGGCTCCGAGGGATTTAGTCACCTGAGCCTAACCCTTTTCTGTAAGTTTTCCTGTATGCTCTGAGAGGGCAGGAGACAGGCCCAGCCTCCTGCTGAGCCTGGACCGCTGCCTGGCGTGTGGCAAGTCTTCAAACACTTTGCTGCATGAATGGGTGTTGAGTCCCAGCCTCCTTCAAATACTCAGCAAGTGACAGCCCTCGCTGACAAATGACATGTCCATCTACCCCAGGGGTTTCCAAACTTGGCTGGTCATCAGTATCATTTGGGAACTCTTAAAAATTCCAAGTGCTGGCCCCATTTCTTGGCCATTCTGGGGTGGGATCTGACCACATGCATATTTTTCCTTACTAACCACCCCACCCCCACCATGATTCTGATGATGAGGCAGATCTGGGAACACTGAGGTGGCGCTCCAAACCTCTCACTCAGACCTTGACAGTGTATATTTTCCCCAGCTCTGGCTTAAGGGCAAGGAAAGATCAGCTGGCCCCTTCCCAGGGGGCTCTATCTTGGATCACCCGCCCTCCACCCTCCTCTTTTTCTCATAAAATCTTTCCAAGTCGTTATTTGGCTTTAGGTCCCAGTTCCCTCTACTTGGGGGCATCTGTGGTTCTCTCCTGCCTTATTTTGACCTTGGGCACAGGTCCAGTCACAGCTGAAACCTGCCCATGGGTTCATTCTGAAATCCACGGGGCAGCCAGCTCTTCCCAAACCCTGTGTCTCACTTCCTGACCAGGACAAATGCTTGCTTGCTTGTCATCATCTTTTGAGGCAGAAAAAGAAGGGGAGTGATAGGAGGCTGTGCCACCAGCCAAGCGAGGTCTCCTCAAGCCAGGCACTACTGACATTCAGGGCCAGATCGTTCTTTATTAAGAGGCTTGTCCTGCACACTATAGGGTGTTCAGCAGCAGCCCTGACCTCTGCCTAGGTGCCACCTCCAATTGGGACAACCAAAGACATCTTCAGACCTTACCTAAAGTCTCCTGGAGGGCAAACCTCCCCAGCTGAGAACCAAGGAGCTAATAAGCATCAAGCAGCACTGAGCTTGAAGGCAAAGGACTTGTCTTTGAGCCCAAACTCTTTGTGCCCTACGCCCCAGCGCATGTTTCTTTATCTTTCTGACAAGCTCAGTGTTATGAGAAGTAAAAGAGATTGAATTAAATAAACCTGCCTGGGTGAACATGCCTTAAACAAATTGGAGAGGGCTTTCAGAGAGAGCTAAAAGAAAATGCCGACAGGCAGTGGCGTACATGCGAACCGCCTTTCAAAACCTAAACTAATTAAATAAATAAAAAGCTCCAATTAGTGTTTGCTGATTTCCATAGTGTGAATACACCCAAGAAAGCCAGTTTCAAGCAACCAACCTGATGTCACCGAATGCAGATCTAGGGGGAGATGTAAAGACTCATGCTCTAGAGCCAGCCAAGCCAATAAGATAAGTATGATCCAGCAGGTGCACAGTGCTGGGGAGAGGGGGCCTGTGGCACTGCTGGAAAACGCCTGCCCCACCTACAGGTGTTCAAAGCCATTTCCAAGCAAACAAAACAACAGCGTTTCTGCACAGGGAGATTCTGCTACCCAAGGGGGAGCGCAGCCCTGGAGATTCCTCATCTCAAATCACACCTCGGCCTTCTTCCTCCTGTCTGCCTCAGGGCTCTATTGTTGATACTGAACATGATGGATATACCTCCTACTATTAATAAATAAGATGGAAATGAAAATGCAGTTGGGAAGGGAGGGCAAGACAATGACCCTCACACACCACCAAACCTTCAACCAGGACCTCGGGCTGGGGGTCGGGCAGTCCTCTGCTCACAGCTCTCTCCTTCCTTCCTCTTCAGACAGGTCCCCACCTGGCCAAACACCCACTCCTCTGAAGGGCCCAGCGCTCCCTGAGCAGGCTGCTGGGCCCACGAGGAGCCAGAGGATGGCAATCAATTCCTATAGTTTCCATTCATCTGCTAAACCAAACTGAGAGTGCCCCCAGGAAGCAAAGCCCCATCAGTTGAGAATAGCAGAGGGATGTTTTCAATATCTTCCTGGTTTCTGAGAAACTGGAGAAGGGGGCGCCACGGTTGGCCAAGGGTGACCCAGAGAGGAGGGGCCGCACACGTGGGGCTGGCCCTAGAGGATCCCAAACCAATGCTTTAAGGGGTACATGCTAGAAATTTAAGGAGCTCCTGGTGAAAGAAAAGGATGAGAGGCTGGGTACTGGCTGGCACCTGAGAGGGACCTAGGGAGAAGCAAAGGCGAGGCTCCATGGTCCACAGGTGGGAGTCGTGCTTCAATCCTGTTTAGAGAAGGGCAAACCCCTAGCCTCAAGGTACCAGAAACAAAATATGGAAACTCCGGCCGGCACTTTATCACTCCGGCTGCTCTTTTTCATCTCATTAAGCCTGGACGAGGCCCACAGGCCCGCAGCTTCGCTCTCTCCCATTCAGCTCTGAGTCAGTTTCACCCAACTCAGCCACTCTCCACTTTCCACCCCCCCACACATACGTTGAGCCTGTTTATTCTGTATTTATTTTGCTCATCTCAGCCCCTTTAGTTCTGGGAGTGATTCCAACTTAAAAAAAAAAACACAAACAACAACAAAAAGTCACCATCAATTAAGAGACAAGCTGCTTGCAAATCTCTAGCAAATGAGAAAAAGCTCTCCCCCCACAGGGTCCCCCAAAACATGGGAGTTTGATCTTTAAGTAAAAAGTCACTAATATACTGTGTGGTTTGAATCAAGTCCCTTGCCCTGTTTGGGCCTTAAGTTTCCTCTTGTCCAAATTGAGGGGACTGAACTAGTGATCATGAGTTCTTGATATTTTCAGGGTCACCGACCTCTTTGAGAATCTGAAGAAAGCTACACACTGACCCACTCTGATTTCACTGGCTACACATATTCCAATGCCACCTGTAAAGTCAGGGCTCCCAGGACCCTTGCAGACCCTCTTGGCTGGATGTGTTGGGAGGAGTCGGGCCCTCAGGAACCGGACCTCCTGCAGCCCAGACTGCACACACACACACACACACACACACACACACAGAGAGAGAGGCAGAACGAGGACCCGCACCCCTCCCCAGCCCTCTGTCCGAGGAGAACAAGAGCCCGGTGGGCCTTCCTGGAAGGCCTTGAGAACAGAAGCCTTCCCGGGTCAACCTGAGGCACTGCTTCTGGCCCTGCTTTGACATTTGTTTAATTTGCAGGAAAACTCTTATTAAGTCATAAGACCTTTGGCTCCCACGAGTTTCTAAAGGGACCCAGAAAAGCCGACAGTGCATCAGGAGTCAGCAGGGCTCCCACGGGTGAGAGGTACAGAAGGATAGAGAAGGTCACTCCTCAGAGGCAAATGAAGCAGGCCTCAGGGTCCCCACACTGAGGGTCTCACTCCCCCTATACAAGCACGCCTGAATCAGCTGCCAGCACCTCCCTCCCGAGAGCCTTCCATTGGAGTCCTTCCATAATGCCTGCACAGAGGTCAAAGGGCATTTCTCCTGGGCCAGGCCCTGTGCTAGGTGCTCAAGACAACACAGGAAAGAGGAAAACCTAAACTTTGTCTGATTTTTAAACACAGCATTCTTTGAGCTGTTTGAGCTACTGAGACAGGGGGGCAGGGTATTCACCTGAGGAGGCTGGAGTGGGGGTGACCCAAAATGCACTTGGCTCCCACTGCCTTTTTCTCTCCCAGGTAGAAGGAGAGATGCTAGTCAGCCTTGACCTGAGGCCCAAGGGACCACATCCCTGTCACATCCAAGGCAACTCCCTGGAAACGGGTGCCACAAACATCTGATTATAGCATTTCCTGCTCTGCGAACAGGTCATTTTGTCCTTGGAAGCGCAAGAAGAGAGGCTGGGGGCTGGGAATGCAGAAGCTGAGCTGTACAGCTCTCTGGACTGCAGTCTTAGATCACAGGTGGGGCCACACTGAGTTTAGGAGGAGGAACCAGAACACACTGTGACCTAAAGAAGTGGGTAGGCTCACACACCCAGCTGTCCCATCCTTCATTCTGGAAGCTATAAGCCAAGGTGCCTGGACCTTCCCTACTCTTAGCTCCAAACACACACACACACACACACACACACACACACACACACACACACACCTGAAACAGCTGGTTCTGAGAAATAAAAATCATGGCAGATAATGGCTGGTTATGAGAACATGGATAAATTACCAAAGGGAGGTTCTGTATTCTCATTGTCTGCATGTTAAAAAAGAAAAAGAAAAAATCTGAGACATCTGTCTGGATCAGCCTTGGTGACAACCTGTCCAGATGGAGAGGATGGGCCAGCTCTTAGTTTATAGGACCAGCAGTTGTGAAATGGCCTTCTCAGGAGCAGGTCTTGACCTTTGAGGCAGGCTACAGGATAGCCCCAAAGTCTCCCATGTGTCCCTCTGTGCCAAGGGGCTTCTGAGCCCCTCCCACCAAGAGCAGGGGTCTGTTGTCCAGCCCTTGAATCTGGGCCTGTGATTTCCTTTGTATGATCAGATGTTAACAAGGAATAGAACAGGATGTAAACATCCTTCCCTCTTCTGATCTGAGGAATCTACCACCATGGGAATGAGTCAAGATAGACAAGGTTCCACCAGCAAAGTCATGTTCAAAGAGGAAAATGAGTGTTTATGTCCATATATGAAATCTACAGATGAGAGGCACATGGCCCTTGCCCACTGATACCAAATGAGGCCATCCCAGAGGGACTGGCCCCAGTCAACCTGGCTCAGCCCTAAAAGAGCCATTTATCTAGAACTGTGAAAATCAATCCAGTTTGTGTTTCAAGCCAGTAAGTTTGGGGGAGGTTTGTTCTGCAGTAGAAGTTAACCACCACACTCTCTTTGCCCTTCACCATTAAGGCAAAAAACTGGTTGGCTCCTCCAGCATTGAGCAGACTCTACCAAGCAGGCCAGGAAAGTGTCCCCAGGATGGGGAAAGACCGGCCTCAGCCCCAGAAGGCTGAGTTCAAACTGTCCCTCTGCTAGTTTCCAGCTGTGTGACATTGGACAAGACACTGACCTGAGCCTCAGCTTACCCATCCGCACAGTGGGTGCAACAAGCCATCCCATAACACTGTCCTGAGAAGCTGAGTGGATGCACAGGGAAACCCCACACAACTCATGCTCAGTAAATGCTTGTCTTTATTTTGAAGCAGCTGGACTCGATGATCAAGACGCCTTCTACCTTAATTGCAGAAAGTAGAGAAATGATCTCCAGAGGGGCCCTTTCTCCCTGACCCCAGACCTGCTCAAATTGCCAGACCAAGCTAAGACAGGAGGGAAAGTGTCTGAAACAGCCGCTCAGCTGGGTCGCTGAGATACTTAGTTTTTAATCTCTCTGAGGAAAGAGGCGTTTCATCCAACATTCACCGCATCAGCAACTCTGTAAGTAAAATGCAGAAAACACCATGTCTTTATTCATTCCATCAAGCAGTAATTAGGGCTCCAAACAGGAGTCTTCGTCGGCAGGCGCTCCCACTCCTAAAAGCTAGGCAGGCTTCTAATTGGGCTGCAGAATGACTTCAGGAGCTCCCTCGGAGACTGCCGAGGAGGGGCTCAGCCGGGGCCACGCGTTGTTCCCTTTTCCTTCCACATCCTTTAAGAAAATATTAGAAGACTGCACAGAAAATTAGACCAAGTCAGGGCCTCGTTAGATAGGCAGACACACACACAGCGGGGACCTGGAGGGGCCCCTCGCAGACCCCTTAGTGCAGACACGCTGGCAGGGCACTCACGTGACACCAACCAGGAAGACTGGGAAGCAAGTTGATTTTTGCTGTTTAAAAAAAAAAAAAAAAACAGCTAAAGAAATTGCCTTGAAGTTGCACTAAGACTCTGCCACGGCCTGCCATTGGGCTCAGCAGAGGGATCAGGAACAGAGAGCAGAGCAGCAGACACCTGTTTGGTAGAGCCAGCCAACAGGGGGAGAGTGCAGACAACAGGAATGGGCAACTGCCCAGTCCCCAGGCCCAGGGAGGAGCTTTGCAGACCCACCTTACTGACTCCCTCCAGAACCCTGTGCAGGATACTGCCACTCCCAGCACAGCAGGAAGGGACTGGTCCCCAAGCAGGTAAGGAACCCAGCCAGATGGGAACTCAGGAAGGGAGCATCAGCCTTCCAAGGTGAGTATAGACATCTCTGGCAACCTGGGCCTTGGGAACTCAGCTTACAGGGGCTGGCCTGGCATGAGGCTGCCATGTTTAGTCCTGTGAGTAGCTGCGAGCCAGGGGCCTGAGCCCCCTCCCAAATTGACCCCTCCCCAGCATTTACACATGAAGCGGCACCAAGTGAGTTGAGAAATGGGCAGAGTGTGAGTCCAGCTGCTGAGGTCCCTTCTCCTACCCTCATATGCCCTGCACACCCTCCCTGACCTCCCAGCCGGGCCCCTTCCTCCATATATTTTATATGTAGACATAGCTCAGACATGGGCATATAGACATGGACACACAGATGTGGACATACAGACACACAGACATAGATATAAATATCCACCCTTCCTCTTCAAAATGACTGCAGGCTTGAACCAGCCCACCACCTTCCTCTGACATCTGCCTCAGCGGGGTGTAAGGCTTCCCAGCCTTGCAGTCTACGTGGCAGTCACTGCCGGTGCCCTGACAGCTAGTGCAGAACTGGCTGCCCTTCAACCCCAAGAACACCACAGTCCAGGAAGCCCCCTCTAGAAGACCCTGGCCACAAGGACTGAGGAACCTGAAGGCAGAAGTGAGTCCCTGACTGGATGCCCACAGTCACCATGTGCAGGCCAAGCCCAGCCACACAGCCCCAGACACAGGCACTCTCCTCCCCGTCTTGCTCACCTCCAGTCAGCCAGCTGCCCAGCCCGCCGTCTGTCTGCACACTTCACACACAGCCTGGGTGATAAATGAAATTTGTGAATACAGTTTGACGAATCCCGGCAGCCAAGTGACTGACAGCAGTTTTCATACTGAGCCCTGCAGGGCTGGAGCAATTATGCCCTATCAGGATGATATTAGAAAGACCTCTTAATAATGCAGCTGGTGGCTCCAGTAGTGGCATCCTTGTATGAAAAGGCCCTGCTCCTCCCACCCAATCGGAACGGCAGCTCGCCAGCCTCCTGGTGACTGTGTCACCCTGCAACTTACAGCATGAGAGCCAGGCAGCCTCTAGCAGGAGGTCCACCAGGCCTGAGGCCACGAGACCAAGCAACCCTGCCCAACTGAGTCCAGTTGACCTTACAAAGATTCTAGGATGAATGGACTGGGCCTGAAAATCCACCCCCAAGAGCTAGTAACTTGCTTCCTACACAAGTTACTGGCCTAGGCACCTCAGCACACCCATTCCTACCTCAAACCCCATTCTGGAAAGATCACGATAATAATAACTGCATTTATCTGCTACTGTGCCAGGCATTTCACATATGCCGTCTCATTAGGTATCATTATCCCTATTTTGGATGTCAGAGTCTTAAGTAACTTCTCCCAGGTGATAGAAGCAATGAGAAGCAGAGCTAGGATTCAAACCCTGGGCCATCTGATCCCGAACCCATGTTCCTCTCCCCACTGTAAGAATCCTCTTTTCATATCAACAGGGCTCAAAGGTTCCCTCCACAGCTCTCTCCTGCCGGCTGCCTTCCCCAGGCCTCTCACCCCTGATTGTCAGTGTCATTACATTAGGGCTTCCTTCCACTCCTATTCCGCGATGTCATCAGCCCGGCATTATAGAGCGGCCCCATCATAAACATCAGCTTGATTACAAGCAGAGACTGTTGCTTCTAATAAATAAGCATGTGTAATGCATACAGAGAGAGAAGAAGACACCTCTATATTTTCAGTTTTGTAAAGACAAATCACCTCAATTGTTTAATCAATAAAAATGCCCCTCTAACTCCTACTGTTATTACAAAGCAATTTCAGACAGAGTGAGAAAGAAGCAGCACATCTGTATTCCTGTCAGGGTGGACAGGGTCTGATTAGGCCAATGGATGAAGGATCGGATGAACACCAGTCCACTGAAGGCTTGAGTCTGAATCCCCGGGCTGCCAGGCCCAGGGACCCCTGCTCCTGTAGTGGAGGATGGAGGAGCAGGAGCCTCAGCCCCCAGCACACACCTGACAGGGAAAGCCAACGCAGAGATTCCTCTAAACTGCAGGACTTGACCTCATCAGAGGACTCCTATAGACAGACACACTCTTCAGGTCAGAGGAAGGGCAGTCTGTGGGGCCAGAGGGAGGGAAGACCGGAGAGACAGGCACTCATTCTGAAGTGTCACCGTGACGCCTCTGCCCAGGCCTACAAATGTAGCCTCAGATCCAGGGCTCACTGTAGGAGCTGACACTGAGCAGAGCCCCTCCTGCACCCCCTGCCCCCTAACTCACACTGAGGCCTTGTGGGCTGCCCATAACACACGTCAGAGGGAAGAAGGAAGCAAGGCCTCCTCTCTCACAGAAGGCTTCTCACTGATCCCCCAAGGCCTACGTAAGAAGGCCCATCTCCTCTCTGGAAATACAGCCCCTCCTGAACCGGCCCTGCCATTTCTTCAGTTTTGGTTTGAGCAACTGGTTGGGTAACAGTGCCCCGTGGTAAGATGGGGTAACTTTGGGGAAATGCAAGCTTGGGGTGGGGGTTCAAAGCTGCATTGTGGGGGGGCTGGGCCTGGGGCTCAGCAGTAGAGCGCTCGCCTAGCACGTGGGAGGCGCTGGGTTTGATCCTCAGCGCCACATAAAAATAAATAAATAAAGGTATTGTGTCCAACTACAACTAAAAAACAATATTTTTTAAAAAGTTGCATTGTGGAGATGCTCACATGTCATAAAAGCACCTGTCGAGGACACACCTTCTCTTCCTATCCGCATGCCTTCTCTCTGGCTGCTGCCTTGAAATGCCGTTTCCCAGATTCTCTCTTGCTGTTCATCCGCTCAGACCCACTCATCTGACCTCCTCTAAGGCTCCTCTCTGCTCCCGGGTACTCCTGTCTCACTCTCCGTCACTGTGGGAGACTCCTGGTGCCCTACGGCCAGTGTACACACCCAGGTTCCAGGACTGGCTATACCTCCTGACCTCCAGACTCATACCTCCAGTGGTGTCCTTGACAGGTACTTTTATGCCACATGGACATCTCCAAAAAGTAACTTTGAACTCTGAACCCCCAACTCACACCTAAGGTATCCCCATATCATGATATGTTGGCACCCTGGCCCAAGCAGTTGCTCAATCTGAAACTGAGGGTCACTCCTGTGTGTGTGTGTGTGTTGCTGGGATGAAACTCAGGGCCTGGCACATGCTAGGCAAGTATTCTACCACTGAACCACAGCCCCAGCCCCTACTGCCACTCTTAATTTTCCTTCATGTTCTACATCCAAAAATAAGTCCTGTCAATTCCATCTCCAAACCTATCCAATGCAAAAACAACTCAACAGATAAATAGTGTCAAAACAACTGTATACACTTTTGTAAAAAAATAAAAATAAAAAAATGAACCTTAGTTCATGCCTCTCACCATAAATAAAAATAACTAAATATGGGTCATAACATAAAATCTAAAATTATAAAAATTTTTGCGGAAAACATTTGTGATTTTGGATTAGGCAATGAGTACTTAGATGTAATACCAAAAGCATAATCCATTAAAGAAAATTGGACAAATTAAGATTTTACTGAAATTAGCTCCGCTCTTCAAAAGGCACTGTTAAGAGACTGAAAAGAGACTAAAAGGTTTGAAAACAAGTTTCAGAGAGGGATTTGTGCACAATGTCCATAGCAGCATTATTCCCAGTAACCAAAAGGTTGAAGCCGCCCACGTCCATCCATAGAAGAATAAACACAATGTGGTCTATCCATACATTGGAATATTATTCAGTCCTAAAAAGGAAGAATATTCTGACATGTGCTATACTGTGGGTGAAGCCTGAGGATATTATGCTAAGTGAAATCACAAAGAACAAATACCATATGATTCCACTTCCAGGTACCCAAAGAAGTCCAACTCACGAGACAGAAAACGCTAGTGTTTTTCAGGGACTGAGGGGAAGAGGGAATGGAGAGCTATTATTTCATTATTTCACGTTTCAGTTTTAAAAGATGAAAAAGTTCTCGAGAGTGACTGTAAATGTGAATGTGTTAACACTATTGAACTGTACACTTAAAAATGGTTATGATGGTAAATTTTATGTTTTGTGTATTTTATTACAAAAAATAAAAACTACAAACTCTGGCCCATCAACACAAGATTTTCAAAGACCCTATCTTCTAGAACCATTCTCTGAGGATAGCCTGTGATCAAAGAATCGTGTGTTTTAATCTTTGCTCCATCTCATAGAGAGACAACCATAGACTGAGGAAAATATTTACAAATCACACATCAGTTAAAGGAGTCGTATTTGGAATAGATAAAGAACTCTCAAAACTCAATAATAGGAAAGCAACAACCAATACAAAAATGTTCAAAAGACTTAAGTAGACACATCAAAGATGATTATAGGGATTGCAAATAAACAGGAGGAAAGATTTGTCTTTGGCTATTAGGAAAATGCTATCAAAATCACAACAAGATGTCTCTGTATCCCCACAACCAAACAAAAGAGAGAGAGAGAGAGAGAGAGAGAGAGAGAGAGAGAGAGAGAGAGAGAATACTTTTTTCAGTTTTTTTTTTAAAAGTCAATGTTACAGGGGGGCTGGGGTTGTGGCTCAGCAGTAGAGCGCTCGCCCAACACACGTGAAGCCCTGGATTTGATCCTCAGCACCACATAAAAATAAATAAATAAAATAAAGATATTGTTTCCAACTACAACTAAAAACTAAATATTAAAAAAAAAAGTGACAGTTCCGTGCTAGTGAGGATGCAGAGCAACAGGAACTCCCGGGCATGGCTGGTAGGAATGCAAAATGGCATGTCCCCTCTGGAACACAGCGTGGTGGCCCCATATAAAGTGAACACATGCACACCATGGAACCTGGCAATCCCAGAAAATCGAGAACTTACATTCGTGCAATACCCTCTACTCGGAGGTGGACAGGAGCCTTATTTAAAATTGCCAAAAAATTGAAAATAACCCCATGTCCCTCAACTGGTCAGTGAATGACCTGGCGTTTCCATACACAGCACGCACTCCAGCAGTAAAAAGAGTGATCAGCTGATCTGCAGCAACTGGAGGAGTCTCAGCTACATCGTGCTGAGTCCTGAATTCAGACCCAAACATCGACCTAACGGCGTGGTCCCGTTATATGGCACGCCTGCAGGGACAGGAAAGGATCCATGGGTGCCCAGGGCGGGAGTCGGGTGACTGCTGACGACGGGGGACCTGGGGGGATTGGCAGGGTGCTGAGATGTTCCATATCTTGGTTGTAGTGGTGGCTTCGTGGCTTACTGGTTGGCCAAAAGTCAGGGAATTTACGCTAGATAGTGAGCTTCGCTGTGTGTGAGGTGCACGTTGGTGACAGCTGGCAGGCGCACGGACCTGGAGCTGCCCACTCAGATCTGCTGCCTCCAGGGCCACGCTCTGCCTGAGCCGCTGCCAGTTCTCACCCAGCCTACGGCGACTCAGCACTTCTTAACATCGCCTCCCCTACAGTTTATTCTTAAAAAGCTGTCAAAATTACTTTTTTCAGACATAAATCACACCATGTCACTCCCCTGCCTGACCCCTCCAAAGTTGTCTCATCTCATTTTAGAATAAAAACCTATTTTTCCCTGGCACACAAAGCCAAGCCCGCCTCTCAGACCTCGCCTCACACCACTGCCCTTCATCCCCCACGACAGGCCACCCTGGAACCTGCCTGTTCTCCCCAACACACCAGGGTGCTCCACCTTGAGGATTTTGCTCCCACCTCTTTCCTGTGCCTGAGAGGTCCTGCCCTGATCTCTGTGTGGCTGGCTCCTTCTTACTTATCCCCATCTGACATAAATGTGGTCTCCCAAAAAGCTCCTTCTCTCCACACCCCCTGCCCATCCATCCTAGGATTTTCATTCTGTACTGGCACTAATTGCTCCCTTATTTACCACTGGTTGTCCTCCCCCACAGACTACTCTGCAGCCTTATTTACTGCTATGTTCCCATACTAGGCAGGACCTGGATATAGTAGGTGCTCAGTAAATGCTTAACTAGACAGGCAACTTCAGGCAGGCGTCTGCCTCCAGGGCTTCCTAGGCACTCGTTGAGGGAAGATGTCACAGACATGCAGGAAGCAGCACAACACTGCCACCAGCCTCTCCCACCCTGCTGCACTGTGGGGTGGAGAACTGAACCTAGAACTTCCAACTTCCATTGAGTAGGTCAGCAGCAGGACTGGAGCTCAAGCCTGGCGGCTGCCTTTCCTCCTAGGGCTCTGAGCATATATGCAGATGGCCAGGTGGGGAAAAAAGGCAGAAATGGCAGGGGTGCTGGGAAACAGGGACTGCTGGCCAGTTCAGCCGACTCCCAGGCCTGCAGCACTCCCAGCTCCCAGGCTAGCTCCCAGGGCTGCTCCTGAGTGCTTGTTGGGACTCAGAATTCAATTTCCTGGAGTGGTACTAAGTGCCAAGCCTGTGTCTGTCATGGAGCTAAGCATCTCTGTGTCCCCTTTGACAGGAAGGAGGGAGACAGCACATTGGCTTGTTGGACCCCATCTGTTCTCGACCCTCTGGCAGTGTTGTGTCATTTAACACCTGTCTCACCCTTGTGAAGTGAGCAAGCGTATCCTCACTGGGGAGGGGCACAGCCTTTAGGGGTCCACATCTGGGGACTGTTCCATGGCGTGCCTTGGGGCAGCACTAAAGCCCACCTTCTCTTCATCTCAGCCCCACTGGAAGGCAGACCAGAGAGCCTCGGCAGATCTGCTGCTATTGCAACTTCTGGCCTCCCATTTCTTATCCTTGAAATGTACCCAATTCTGCTCTTCCATTTTCTCATTTCTGTGACTAGTGGACATGGCAGAGATCAACTCAAAACAGCCAGCCCTGGGGGTAAGGAGGCCAGGGACTCTTCTCTGCCCTGCTCTCTGCACTCACTTCTCTCCTCTCCCTGTCCCCATCCCCTGCGTCCCCTAGTTTCCCGCCTTTGCTGTCTCTGCATTCATCTTTATTTCTCTGTCTCGCACCTCCACACACCCACACTGACGCTCATGCCTGCACACACACACGGCCACCACCCCTTTTCCAATTCACTTCTTTCAACTCACTCTGCTGAATGGACTGGACTCTGCCACATGGAGGCTCTGGAAAATCCACAGCAGGGGATCAAGGGTGTGCAAAGGAAGTCCAGGTCGTGGCTGTGACCCTCGGGTCTGAGTTGGGCACTCTGTGCATGGCACAGGGGCTGTGGCTGCCTGGACCCTTCTCAGCATCACCAGTCATCACTAAACCCTCAGCGGCTGCACCTGCACTGGAGCCTCAAGGGAGGGAGGAGGGCGGCCTCTGCCCAGGTAGCTCTGGGTCAGCCTGTGGCAGCCTGGTGGTGTGATGGGGGCCTCAGGCAGGAGGCTGAGGACTGGCATAACTTCATGTCTGGCCTTTCCCAGCTAACAGGCAATATGACTCAGTGATCCCCTTGCTCTCTAAATTAGCCATATTTTATAATCCCCGTCTCGCAGGAAATGTCCCATTAAATCTTAATGATCTGCCTTCCAAGAAGCTCCCCAGCCCTTTGTCCTCCTGAGGACACCTAGTCCTGGACTATCAGGGAGAGATGCTAGAAAGGCTAAGGGAAAGGCCAGCGCACAGGAGAGCACGTCTGGCATACGCCCCATCCATCTTTCACTGGGCAAATGTCTTCAGAACCAGAAGTAAGAAGCCCCTCCTAAACCAGATCTCCATCATCCCTTTCTGCTCTTCCCAGAGGACCCCTGCCCTGGCACCCTCATATGGCTGGCCAACTACTCAGTCCTCTGCACGCCACCCACTCCTCCCCACCCCAGGCATTAACATGCATCTCTAGGCTACAGCAGCCACAGGCTCCAATCCACAAGGTGTCCTTGGGGACAGTCCTTTATCTGTCCCATCTCTATGCACATAACCTGAGGCTAGGGAGAAATCTTTCCTTGAAAGAAAGATGTCACATGACCTTCAGGATTATTCAAATATTAACCACCTGGATAAACAGTTTTCTTGTATCCTCATTATCACCTCTCCAGCTGAAGCTAAAGTGCAATATTTCTCTTTTATATCCAGAGTAGAGATGATTCTGGTGATTCCTGGGGAGAGGGGAAAGATGAAAGGAAGGGAAGAGGGACTGAGGGCAGCTCCCCACCCACCTCCAGCAGGACTACAGTAAGACCTTGACCAGAAGGAAGACTGGAGGTCACCAGGACCCAAATAATAGCCAACCTTGATGGTGGCCCAGCACCAGGTGTTTCCAGAGAGGTTTGGGGAAAACAGGCTCATAGGAACCCATTAAGCCACATTTGGTGGCACACACCTGTAATCCCAGCGAGTCCAAAAGGCCAAGAAAGAAAGATTGCAAGTTCAAGGCCAGCCTGGGCAACTTAGCAAGACCCAGTTTCAAAACAAAAAATAAAAAAAGGCTGTGGATATAGTTCAGTGGTAGAGCACCCTGGGCTCAATTCTGAGTACCACAAAAAAAAAAATTCATTCAGCATGGCCTTGGGCCCTCTCAAGAGGCACTATATTTGCTCCTGGCCAGGGTGGCTGTCCATTAGAGCTATAAACAGACTACCTCTTCATTGATTTTAAATTAAACCTTGCACATTTGCAGCTGAACCCTTTCCTTCCTGTCTTCTTTCTTTCTCATCTCTGAAATGGGGTCTCCACCTGCCCAGGTCATGAGAAAGCTAAGCGCAGGTGTGTGCATCCCGCCTCCTTCTTCCACCCAAGCCAGTCTAAGGTCTTCACTCCCCGGGAAGGGAGCAGACAGGGGAAGCCCCAGTCTTCCTCAAGTCCAGTCTCACCAGCAAAGACAAATCTATTTCCAACGTCCATTACTGCAACCAATTTTAAAGTTATTATTTGGGATTCTTAAGATGTCAACAATGAGGAATCCTATTGTCCCACTAATTAATTCAGCAATCTCCCTGAAATAATAGGAGCTGTAATTGTAATTCCAAACTCACCCCTCGACCACTGGAATCGACTAATTAAACAACAATCAGCCAGTTCTGGGCTTTCACGGGGAAGATGGACTATTCCTTTTTAGAGCTGCAATTAGGCGACACATTTAATAATCAGAATGAAATACAAATTTACCCAGGAGCCCAGTAAATTATGGCCATTCATACTTTGTTTTCCTATAGTCGCCTCCCAGTAAATAAAAGGGGCCTTGTCTCCCAGCTGCAGGAGAATGACGCTGTCTGAATCCCTGGGTGCTGCCTCTCAGGGCCCTCCTTAAGCCAAGGGGCTTCCGCAGCTGGGTTCTTAAGCACAAGGTGAAGGTAGGAGTGGCTGGTGGCACACTCTGTACTCTGCAGGACAGCCAGCAGGATGTCAGCGGTCTGTAGTTTCTGGGGGGAGAATGGCAGAGGTTGAGGAAATGAGAAGCCCTGTCTCTGTTTTACCTGGGCAGGTGCATGAGGCTTGCACGGCAAGTCCACCCTCAATCTCACCAGCACACCCCCTCAGCTGCAACAACACCTGGCTAGATGCACTGAGGAAAGAACTCCTTGCATTTCCTGCAAAACACCTTCCAGTTGGGGAAGAGGGCCAGACAGGGTGGGGGCACCCAACACATGCCAGAGGGAAGAGAAGGAGAACAAGGTCCCTGAGGAGCTGCTGAATACGTGTGAAAATTAAGTCAGGTAGATGGCAGCGACTGGGCAGGGAGAGAGGAGGAGCAGCATGGGTGATAAGAGGAAAGATAGTCACGCTGAGGCGCCGTCAGCCGGCCACAGGCTGAGCAGGAAAAACACGCATTCTTCACAATTTGCCAAAATGCTCATGTCCTCCAATGAGGGAAAGAGGGCGCCCACACTGAGATGCAGAACTTACTCATCTCTACTGGTCTCCCTGAGAGCTCCTGGACATGGAAGGGTCTTAGGGGGCAAAGCAGAGATTATTTTACCAAAAATATGAAAGAGCTTTAGGAGAAATTCAAATGAAGGGATTTCTTTGCTGATGTAGTCTGTAGCCCCCACACCCTCAATGTTAGATGTTTCCCAAGGTCAGGGACTCCTTCCCCATCACTTGGTGTAGACCTAGGCCCATAGTAGTTACTCAATAAACACCTGTGAAATAGAGATGCCTGGTTCTGGGACACTTTCTGTCAATAGGCCCTGGGGGGAGACCCAGTAAAATGTCCTCCCTAGACTGATGGATGAAGTCCATCCATGGAGACCAAGTGATGCCCTAAGAGTGCTCATCTACTCATTCAAACACAGGATTGAGCACCGATTCCATACCATCCATGAGCCAGACAACTTGAGAGCCAAACAGTGCACAAGACAGGCACAGGCCCTAAAGCCTTCAGCCCTGGGGAACAGCAACAGGTGAACAATAGCCGGGGGAACAAGAAATGCAGTGACCGACAGGTGGAAGGAGTGACGCTTGGAACTGGAATCTAAAGAAGGAACAGGAGTGAGCCAGGGCCTCCCTTTCCTCTTCTGTATAAAGGGGTCACGAGTGCCGGCTCAGGGGCTGCTTTGAGGGTCGAGAGAGGTCACGAGCAGCGGCCCCTGGCCAGTGCTGGTGATGTGTTTGCTGTCATCACCCTCCAGCATAGCCTCTCTAAGAAGACCTACGATCAAGGGCGTCGCCAGCTGGGCCAACTGGATCTTGGAGGCTGCTCCCAGCCCACTTGGGCCTAATCCCCCAGCATGGCCACTGTGTGGCTCACCGGGCATTTGTGGAGTCCCTGCCACGGGGGCTAGGGTGTGCGTGGAACAGGGAAGAGGCACACCACTCATGACTCATTCTTCAGAGCTTATGGAGAAACAACAGGACGAAGCACTAACTTCACATTGCACAGTCTACCCCCAGGCACTGGGGTCGGCCCTGGGCCACAGCATTTGTCCAGGAAGCTCTTGGGGCTCTAAGGCCCTCCGGGGTAGCCCAGCCTGGGAATGGGTGAGATGAGTTAGCAGGAGCCCGGGGCTTTGCTCCTTGGGCTCCACTGAGGCCCTGAGTGTGGGCAAGGACCCAGGAGAGCACTGTCATAGCTGCAAAGCCGGGTCGCCTCCAAACACTAGGGGCTAGAGAGTACCCCTGAGCCCCAAGCGCTAGGCCTCTGTGGCTTCCTGGCTCCTCATCCAGGCCCATACATACACTGCCTATGGCCACCAGGCCCAGAGCCTGCTACTCCCAGTCCTGGGCTCACCCCATTCAGCAGAATTGAGGCTCAAGGTCCTCAGCATCATGGGGGCAGGAATAGGGGTACAGAGAGGCTAGACCAATGGGGCACCTCCCTGTTATCTTCTCAACTTCTCAGCAGCCCATGCCCAGCGTTTTCTCATGGTGCCCCAGCTCCCAGAGACTGTAAAAAATTTGTTTGAGCATCCTCCACCTCACATTCAAGGGGAAACTCTCACAAATGACTAAAGATTTATATCCCGATGACAATGGCAGGATTAGCTTTATTGACCAAGCATTACCATCATCAACAACAAACATTTATGGGGCTCTCCCTCTGCAAATCCGGCTTGTCCTTCAACCCAAGCAGTAGAACACCCAGGACACTGTATCGAACTGCCAAACCCATGTGGATCACGACCCTGGGGTGCTGACAAGCCACAAGAGGTCACTGCTTTAAATATACTTCAGATTCCTCAAACTGAAAGACACTGATTTCCTAACACCAGAACCCAGAACTTGATTCGATCCATAGTTTCCTGAACAAATGAACGAATGAATGAAGGGAGTCAAGTCACCTCTCCGTGGCTTCAGGCCCGATGATCTAATTTATGGATTACTGAGGCTCCTTGCTTTTCCATCTTCTTGCAGAACATTTAATGGCCTTACTGGGGTCATTCTGTTACTAATTTGGACCTCAATCAGAGGAGGGAGGAAGCAGAGGAAATGAAAAGGGGAAAGACACCGATCAGTCACTGCTGTTCCCTTCAGTAACTCCGGGAGAGGGCTAGTCACCCGAAAGATGGAAACTGATGGCTGAAGCAGGGCTTGAGAATTATCTGTGGCTTTTATTTATGCATGACTTTTGGCACGCACTGCCATCTTGCTCCACTCTGCCTGGAAAACTTCCTGAGGAAGACAATGCTTCAGGAAGTGACTGAAGGAGGGGAAGGAGAGAAGACCAGGAGGAGGAGGAGGGGGCAGCCTCCCCACAGCAGCCAGGCAGGTCCTTCTACACACAGCCTGCAAGGGAGGCAGCTTTCACCCCAACAAGCTCAGGGAATTGCAAGGCACCTGGGGACGCAGGGGTCCCCACCTGACCCCACCCCAGGGCATTATTCTCTGACCCACTTAACCAAGCCTATATATTTTTCTAGGGAAGGGCCCTCTGGCAAGTTGTAGAAGAGATGTGTAAGGGAACTAGAATTTTGTTTCTCCCTAAAATTAACATGTTGAGATTCTAACCCCCAAGGAATGATATTAGGAGGTGGAGCCTTTCAGAGGTCAGAAGGTCAGGAGGGTGGAGCCCTCACAAATGGGATTAGTGCCCTTATGTGCTTTCTGTGCTCTATGCTCTGCATGTGAGAAGATGAGAGGACTGCCATCTGTAAACCTGCATGTTGGCCTTACACGCCAGCTCTGCCAGCAACTTGGGCTTCCCAGCCTCCAGAATGGCAAGAAATAAATGTTTGTTATTTAAGCCACTTGGTATGTGATAATTTGTTCTAGTAGCCCCCACAGACTGACAGAATGCCTCCGGCAACTTCCTGTCAATTCAGAGGGGAAAGGGTAGGGCCATGTAACAGGCAAAGGGAGGAGACAGAGATGGCCTTGGTCCTCCTAACATCATTCCCCACCATCAAGTGGGTAAGTCACCCAGAAAAGTATAAAAAGTCCAAATCACTTCATGGACCCCGGTGTTTCCTTCTGAAAAACATGCCATAGGCAGGACCAAGGGAAAGGTGCAGGCCGGGTGCCAGAGACAGACATCAAAAGGGGACTGGAGAGGAAGAAGTGAGATGAGGACAGGTGAGCAAAGCCAGGTGGATGATGTGGCGATGGCTGGGGGTGGGAGCTCTCCCTGCCCTGGCAGGAGCAGGGGTCAGGATCATAGCCAGAGGGAAGAACAGCAGGCCTTCTGGCTCAGATCTGGCTTCAAGTTCACAGTTCTGCCACTTACTCCTGTGATGTGCACGAAGTCCTGCTACCAACTGGCCTTCCTGTAAATCAGAATCCTCCAGCAAGATGATAGACTCACCTAAGCTAAAGGACCATATGGGCTACAGAAAACAGGAGACCTAATCAGAGAAAAGAGACTACTGTGTGCCCAGTGCAGAAGACAATGTTCAGAGACATACCAAGGACTGTCACCATAATGTCCTTAGCTGCTGTGCAGCTTTTCAACATGAGACAACGCCTGGATAACGTGCTCCATCAAAACAATGGAGTGAGCCTGGTGCAGTGGCACACGTCTGTAATCCCAGTGGTTCAGGAGGCTGAGGCAGGAGGATTGCAAGTTCAAAGCCAGCCTCAGCAAAAGTGAGGTGCTAAGCAACTCAGTGAGACCCTGTCTCTAAATAAAATACAAAATAGGGCTCAGTGGTTGAGTGTCCTGAGTTCAATGCCTGGTACCTGCCCTCCAGAATAAAAAAAAAAAAAAAAAAAGTGGAGTGAACCAAATCAAGAAAGAGGAAGATGTGGAAGACCCCAGAAACAGGGAACACAAGTCACAGAAAGGCAAGAGGGATTCCCTGGGCTGAGGAGAGCAGAGGAAGGCCACTGAGAGCAGCTGGACCGCCTGCCTAGGGAGCAAATGGGACAGACAGAAGAACAGAGGTGCCTGGAGCAAAGTGTCCAGGAAACAGGGTGGAACTGACTGATCCCCCAAAGAGACTGACCTCAGGGAAACTATTCCCAGGGGCTACTAGAGAGCCACTGGCTGAGGAGAGCCACTCTTCCCCCACCCATATCAAAATTCAACAACAACAACAAAAATCCCTGACATTCACAAGGCAATATCCACCTGGGCAGATAGCTGAGCAGCTGAGCACCTGCCTAGCATGCAGAGGGCCCTAGATTCTCTCCCTAGTCCTGCGAAAGAAAGGAAGGAAGGAAGAAATGGGAGATGAATGAGAAAAGGGGAGCCTTCATCTTGGACAAAATAGTAAACATCTTGAAGCCTTAGTTTTCTGACCTACAGAATGCGGATGATGATAGCACCTATTCCAATCCCCGAGTGGTGACCAAGGTCAAGTCAGATGGTGGGCAAAGGCAGTGCGCTAAACTGGAAACCCCCTCACATGTGAATTTTTATCCTTATTATTAATAATAATTTTTACAATTAGCAGACTATAAAGAGATCCTCGAGGGGCAGGAAACCAGTGCACTGGAATTAAAAGGCTGCACCATGAATCCCTGTCACCACGGGTGCAGCCTGCTTGGTCTATCGTCCTACTGAGGAAGTGCCAGCTGCCCCTCCAGGAGCAGCAGAGGCCCCAGGCACAGATCCTGGTGCCTCAGGCAGGCAAACGGCTGTGAACACCTGTGCCTCTTCCCCTTCCTAAAATCCAATTGCTCACGAGTGCACCTCAGTTCCTTTCATCAGAATTGCAACAGCCTTTGTTCTTATTGGATTGTGGATGAATCACTTGAAAAATATTTTGGGGCACATTATAGAGGCAATAACATAAAAGTACTTGGAAAATGGCTCTGTTTTGTTTTCCACTTTGCAAACCCAAACTGGAGCCTGGGGTTGTATTACATATTTTTGTCCTTTTTTAACAGAAGTGTTTTGCTCATTTCCTCTCCATGCTGGGGAAAAGGACATGTGAATCACTCCTGGGTGGGGAGAGAAACTCCTCAGAGGGTGCAGCTTTGTCCTTGGCAGGAAGGACTGAGGGAGAGCAGAGGTGAGACCTATACACCTACCTTCCAATCTAGAAAGAGTGGCTGGGAAGAGGGTGGTATATATCTTAGTCTCCACTGAGGATAGAAATGAAGAAAATGGCAGCAGTAAGAACTTAGGCAGGATACCAGAAGGAACTGTGTCTTACTGTAAGGGAACATGTGATTGCGTCCCCTGAAGTGGCTATCTTTTGTTGGAGATTTTTGGGATGTTTTCAATCCATTCTCCCCTTAGGCAGAGCAATAGGACAGATGATTCTTTAAAAGCAGATGTCAATAGGAAGAGTGTGACTCCTAGTCTTGTGTGACATCTTGCTACCTAAGGCCAGGCATAAGTGTCCTTGAAGAACAGTGTGATCAGGAATGTCCCTCTGTCCTGGAAGCCACCGTTTACTCATTCCTTTCCCCTGCTCAGGAAGTGCAGGCCACTCTCTTTGTTGTCCCCTTTGAGTCCTACCACTCCAGGCCTCCAACTGGTGTCCACGTGTCTGTTGCAAACCCTTAAATCACCTCCCAACCCTGCTGCCATCCTGCTGAGAGCTTTCTGAGTCTTAATTCCAATAGTCAACACATCAAAAATGCCAAAGAATAAGGGCAGTCCTGTGACATGTCCCTATAAACTCTCTGTTAGTGGACATCAACTCATTAACTGCTCAAGCAGTTATGAAGCCAGTGATCCATCCTACCTCGTATTCAGAAAACTGAACCTAAAATCAAAAAGGGTTTTGCAAATTGTTGGAAGACTTAGTTATGCATATGCTAAACATCTTCCCTATTCTGACTCTGGAGAGTCCAAATCATAATATGCTAGCATGACGTAGTCCATAATTAGCTTGCAATCATCTTAAATCACCCCTGTTTGAATACCAGCATGGACTTATCTAACATCTCAGGCCTTACGAAGTAGGAAGAAATTTGAGGGCTGGAACCCCCTGGACAGGATGCTTAACTGAATGGCAGTTACTTCCTCTGAAAAATAAAACATAAAAAATAGAAAAATATTACCTAGATCAGAACATCTCTTGAAATCCTTTGCAGCTTAACAACTACAATTTCTTACTAAACAGCCTCTGCAAACGAAGCTTTTTTCTTTTTCCCCTTCTCATTTGTCAAATAAAATCTGAAGCCTAGGGTAACAGGCAAAGAACAGGCTTTGGAGTCTGAAGGACCCAAGTAGAAATCCAGGCTGCCATTTACTTAACCTCTGTGGGCCTGGCTCAGATCCTTATCACAGAAATAAGGACTTTTACATGCAACAGGGCTAATGCATAGTAAACAGTCATTTTCCTTCTCAGTTTAAGTAACAAAGTCACACTCCAAGCACAGACTGACCACACTGTCTCAACTTTCTCTCAGACATCCTGAATAATAAGTGGAAAGAGTTGTAGAAAGGAGCCATAATGGCAGGAATAATTAATGAGACAAAGCCTTAGGCCACACTCGGTGTTTCTGCTCCAGTCTCATTAACTCTTGAGATCTGCCCCGTGCTGGAGCGGTCTCCCACCTGTCCCTCCCTGCTCCTAGGCTCTCTGTTGTACCTCTTACTATACTGGATCTGTTAAATGCTTTATATTATGCCAACGCAGGGATGATTCAGAACAAGATTGGGTTATTACAAATTCAGGAGGCACTACACACCCGGCTGTCATGTTTCAGTTACCCTTTCTCTCGGTTTAATAAAATTTGCCACACTAATACAAAGCCATCTTTTATCGTTTTCCCTGCAGTTGTAACAACTTGTCCAGCTCCCTCCTGCTAATTAAAGGAGGAGGGGGTGCAGCAGCTTATTGGAAAGTGGGTTTCCAGGGAGGCTGTCAATATCTTTGCGACCACTTTAGCTTGGTTCTTATGGTCCTTTAACCACCCGCTCCTCCATGATGGGAGCCCTAATGAGGTCGGCAGCTGGTGGCGACATGGCAGGCATGCCCCGCGGGGTGGCGGACGGGGCACCTCGGCTGGCTGGCGGGAGGGAGGACACAGCACTCCCCAGGGCCAGGATGACGTGGGCTCCGCAGCCCGTCCTCCCACGCTGCCCGGGTAGCGCTGCCTCGGCCCTGACGTGGGTGCGACAGACTCACCGGCACAGGGTCCAACGCAAAAGCGAGAGGCGGGGCTGGGAGGTGGGCGATTGGACAGGACCCTCGCCCCGGGCGAAGCAGAAAACCGGAAAAGGGAGGCGGTGGGCGAAAAGGAAGCGGGGAGGGGAGGAAAGAGGAGCTGTAAACAAAGAGCTGCCCTTGTGCGGAGTCCTGAGCCGGGTCCAATCAGCCCGCTTCCGGAAGGCCCACGCGCTGCTCGTCAGCCCACTCGGGCGCCTCGAGGGCCGAGACGGCGAGCAGGGCGTGGTGCGTCGGGCCCGGTCCATCTGTCCAGCTAATTACCTGCTCCAGCGGCGGCGGCTGCCCTTTAGAACAGCGGCGCGCGGAGGAGCGGGCGCATTAGCATTCCCGGCGGGCGGCCTCGGCGCGCAGGGGCCGCGAGGGGCCGCGGCCGCCGCCAGCCCCGACTGCCAGGGCTGCGGGGGGGGGGGGGCGGCAACGGCACCCCGGGGCGAGGCAGGGAGCCGCCCCCGTCCCCGTAGGGGGAGGGCGTGCTCCCCCAGGAGGCACTGTCTCCTCTCCGGGTCCTAAGAGCCTTCCCGTGAGCTTCGACCCCATTCCTAGAGGAACGTCGGGCCGCCCGGCAGGCTCGAGCGAGGTCAAGGCTGAGGCTGGGGAGCCGGGGGGAAGGAGTAGCAGAGCGGACCCCTGATTAGCATGCGGATGCCATCGCCTCCTCCCGGCCCCTGCATGGCCGCCGGGATTCCTGAGCCCTCTCTCCGAGCGCGCACACTAATAAGTTTACAAATGGAAGCCGGTGGCGCGGCTTGCAATAAAAGGCAGAAGATCCGCTCCGGCGCTTCAATGAGAGCATTTTCCCCCGCAACAAGGGGCTGGATTCAGCTGCCTGGTGCCGTCTGAGCGGGGCGAGTTGCCAGAGTAACGAAGGCCTAGAGCACACGTGGGGAGATGGAGCTGGCTGCTGCTCCAGGGCTCACCACCGCGCCAGCACGCCCAGGCCCTGCAGACCTTCCTCAGACCTGCAACCCCATTCTCTTGGGCATCACCTCCCCCGACCCCAGCTTTTCCATTGCATACTCTCTGAGGATCCCCAGCCTTTAAAAGGCTCTCATAGTGGTTGTATTAAGTGCCCAGACACCACAAGAGCGCCTACTCTGAGATGGATAGATAATGTGCCAGTCCTTGATCACCAGAGGGGAGGCAGACTGAATCCTGGCTGTGCTCAGAGCAGCCTGGGATATATAACCGACCCCAAGGACTGATAGATGCCAGAACTGGCACAAACAGCAGAGAGAAAGCCCTAGGGATTCGTGAGCTGTCTGAACATGAGCTGTGTACTTCCCCAGCCACCAGGGAAGGGTGGAGGGATATTCAGAGCCGCCACTTGATTTGCTGGCATGGAGGGGGACCAAAGGACAGGTTCTGGAAGTGCTCCGGTTGATGAACTGAAGGAGGCAGCCAGCCCTATAATAAACAAACCCCTCCATCCCACCCATAACCGCAAGACCACAGCTGTTGCTTTCTCTTTCTAACAGAGCCCAAGACTGAATCCAGCCTTGGGTACTCAGTTTTCCAAGTTTGTATTTTATAAACCAGAAAGTTAAAGTTGCTCTCCATCCTGCTTTCTTCCCAGGGATTGTGTTAATCTCCTTTTTCAAGTTTCTTCTTGGGCACAGGGTTCATCCAGATGGCAGAAGTTGTTCTTTACAGCCTAGAAAAGCTGGGGTTCCAGGGCACCTGGAAACAGATGTGTCTGCCTCCTATCATGCCCCACACTACCATCACCAGAGGATGTCAACCTGTTCCCTTTTGTATAAGTCTGGTATGCGAGGCTCTCTGTGACCTGATTGTTATCACCTTCCTGGCTTCTTCTCTCTCCTCTTGCACCCTGGCTCCAGCCCGCTTACCTTGACTTAAACAAAAGACCTCCCACACTTCTGAGTGTTTGTGTAAACTCTTCCCTGTCCCCAATATCCTAGCTCCCTTTCTTCCCCTGGCTGGCCCTACACATCCTCCCATATTCAGCTCAGACATGGTCTCCTCTAGGAAGCCCTCCCTGGTTCTTTGCCATCCATCCAAGGCTGAGTCAGTTCTCCATCTTGGTCAGTCTTCCATTGTTATAACAAAATACATGATGCAGGGGGACATATAAAGAAAATGGGGATTGTTTTGACTCGTAGTTTTGGAGGCTGAAATTCTAAGATTAGGGAGACCCATCTGTTCAGCCTCTGGTGAGGGCCTTCTGACTACTTCCCAACACAGCAATGGCATCATGAAATAGGACCACCTGAGAGCCTGAGCAGGGGGTGCAGAAGAAATTACACTTGGTGACAAAGAATGGAAATAAGAGAGCAGGGAGGGGCCAGTCTGGCTCTTTTATCACACCTGCTCTTGAATTAACTAGTCTTGTCCTTCAAGATCTAACTCAGCTCTAACTCACCTCCAGGAGAGCAGAACTAAATCCAACATGATGGTGGCCTCGCCCTCATCACCTCCCCTTAAGCCCCACCTCCCTCTCTTTCTTCCTTTCTTCCTCCCTCATTTCCTTTTCTTTTTGGTATTGGGGATTGGGCCCAGGGATGCTATACCCCTGAGTTATACCCCAGCCCATTTTACTTTGTATTTTGAGACAGGATCTTGACAAATTGCCCAGGCTGACCTCAAACTTGCAATCCTCCTCCTTTAACCTCCTGAGTGGCTGGGATTACAATGTGTGCCACTGCACCTGATGTAGGCACAATCTCTTAAAGGTCCACTACCTCTCGATATTAAATTGGAGATCAAACTTCCAGCTTATGTACCTTTGGGGACAAACTATAGCCAAACCATAGCAGCCCTAAATATACTCCCATTCTCCTCCTATAGACAGTGAGCTCCTTAGTTTTGGTTTGGGGGTTAGTCAGATGTCAATTTGATTCTTAGCTCTGGGATGGCATTTTAATTTCTCCGAATCACAGTTTCCTTATTAAAAATGGATAATAAGAAATTAATACTGGTAGGATTAAAAGAATTAATGTATTCAAAGTATTTAGCACAGTGCCTGGCACAGGGTGGCCAGACTCTTCCCTTTAGTATTTGCGTCTCCTCTGTATCAAGCACATCTGGCACATTCTAATCACTTAGTCATAATCATGGAGTAAATGAGTGATGAAAGGAAGAACATGGCATGGTTCCGAGGCCCTTCACCACCCTGGCTGTTTTCCCTAGATATGCTTTGGTTTATTTGTAGCCCTTTTGAAGTGAGTCACAAAGAACTGGTGACCAAATCACGCGCCACCAAATCATATGCTAGTCACTGGATGTACATGTGCAATGAGTTCGAGTCACCATCTGGCCCAGGTGGGAAAGAGCAACACAGAGAAGACTGCAGGCGACAGGTAACTCCCTCACCTTGGGGCTTGTGGAGGAGAGAAAGGCGATGTGGGGTGGTCATTCTCCCTGGAAGACAGAATCCTGTCCCTCCCTTTGCTCTACCCTTGTGGACTGGGATACAAGGGCTGCCCCCTGTGTAACCTGAGAACTGTTGCTGGGATGGAGAGTCCCAGAATAGCTCCCCACTGCCCCCTGCATTGGAAAGACGACCACCAGGGCAGGCACCAGACTGCTTCCTCTGAGGTGGGGAAAAGCAGGGCCTTGCAGGTGGGCATGTGGCAAGAAAGGCCAGGCCTGAGGGACAGAAGGAAGGGACAATAGGGATGCAGGAATGCAGGCCTGACCACAAAGAACCTTCATCAAAACTGACTGGAGGGATGGTGCACAGTGTCGCACACCTATAATCCCAGTGACTGGGGAGGCTGAGACAGGAGGATCGCGAGTTCAGAGCCAGCCTCAGCAACTTACCCTGGCACTAAGCAATTCAATGACACCCTGAACCTAAATAAAAAAAATACAAAATGGGGCTGGGGATGTGGCTCAGTGGTTAAGTGACCCTGAGTTCAATCCTCGGTATCAAAACCGAAGTGACTGAAGGCTGCAGCTGTAGCTCAGTGGCAGAGTGCTTGCCTAGCATGTGTATGGCACAAATAAAATAATTATGAAAAAATTGACTGGAGGGCCGGGCATGGTGGCACATGCCTGTAATCCCAGGCACTCAGGAGGCTGAGGCAGGAGGATCATGGGTTCAAAGCCAGCCTCAGCAATTTAGTGAGGCCCTAAGCAATTCAGTAAGACCCTGTCTCTAAATAAAATATAAAAAAGGGGCTGGGGATGTGGCTTAGTGGTTAAGTGCCCCTGAGTTCAATCCCTAGTACCCCCCCAAAAAAAATTGACTGGAGGGCTGGGGGTGCAACCCAGTGGTAGAGCACTTACCTAACATACACAAGGCCCTGGTTTGATCCCCAGCACTAGGGGAAATAAAAAAAAAACTGGCTGGACTTCAATGTCTCCCATTCTGATGACCCAGAGCAGCCAACCTGTCCCTAGATGCCCCTCAGCTGTGACATTACTGCTCACCACCCACCTCACTTGGCATCTCCCTCCCCACCTCGGACCACACAGAGGGAGGGACTGGCTCCCTCCCTCCCTAGCTGTTTTGCAATTTTAATTTCTCACCTTCCTAAACAGCCAAGATTTATGGCACACTTGACAGAAATATTTAATTTTCCAAATGTCTATTATTCAAAGGCTGTGGAAATCTCCAGCCCTAACATTTCCACATTAATATCCATTGAGAGCTGAGGCCAAATAAAGATATTCCCAGCAGTGTGGAAGGGGGGTAAGGAAGGGAAAGAAATCCTCAGGGGGGAGGGGCAAATGAAATCCCCCAGAATTCATAGCATCTCTACCACTCTTCTGCTAAGTCAAATGGCTATGCCTTTTTATGATTGTGATTATCATCCGTGAGCACTGATTATGTGCCAGGTATTGTGCAAAGCAATTTTAACAGCCATGATCTCATTAAAGCCTCACAACCCTATAAGGTAGCTACTATAGTTTATCCCATTTTATAAGGTGAGGAAACCAAGGCGTGGAAAAATCTAATATTAGCCAACTGATGGAATGGAGGATCTGGAACCAGAACCCCAATTTGACTGACTTTACTGTCATACTGTCTCTTTTAGGTGTGTGGTGGAAACTTTCTTTCTGGTGGTTCCACAACTTCATATTCAATTTAATCCCGTATCTCATTACTGGGTAGATTCATCGACACGTTCAACGTGCGTACATGAGCTACACACAGAGCCTATGGGATGGAGAGTGTAATAAACACAGGGTGGGGTCCCTTGTCTACCACAGACTTACAATCTGTTTGGAAAGCTGGGCATGTATGCAAGCAGCAGCCACAACAGGCAGCATAATGACACCACCTCCCTAGGGGACTCACCTCTGTCCTGATATCAAGCAGGAAACAAAAAGACCTCTGAACAGGTAGGTCCCTCTCCCAGCCCGTCTCCCGTGCTGATTCGGTTTCCAGCCTGTCTCCTGCGCTGATTCAGTTTATATGCACTCAGTGCAGAACAAGCTGTCTGGCGAAGGCGAGAGACAAGTGAAAGGGAAGAGGAGAGAAAAACAGAGAAGTGGATAAAGGGCTCAAGAAGTTCAGCAGTCTGGGCAACGTGGCAGGGTGGAGAGAACCCAGAAGATCCTGCCAGACACTGGGAGAACCTTCGCTGGAGCACAGGGTAGGAGCTGGTGTTTATATTAATGACCCTGAGTAATGAAAAAAAATGATCAAATGGTGTTCTATGCATGCTGTTTAAGGAAATGTGCATAACAATCATACTCTTCTTACACCCTTTTAGATAGAAATATTTCATCACACCAGTCAAAATATTGTTTTTTTACGTTTGGATGCTTAAAGGAGTAAGCTTCAATCTGCTGAAATACCAGATAAAATACAAATTATAGCATAAGTAAGCACCTTGACCGGTCAGGACGAGGTGTCCATGGTGGGCAGGAGTGGGTTCTGCCTGCTCAGGGTCCAGCACAGGCAAGCACCCAGGAAAGAGGGCTGTGACCAGGGTGCTGGGCCCACATGACTCCTTTATCCAGGGCCAAGGAAGGAGAGAAGAGCTCAGGCATCTGGGCTCCCTCCAGAGTTAGTCCTGGGAGCTGAGGACCTGGCTTCCCCAGCTCTCAGGAGGCTGCATGTAGGAAAGAACTGCTACCACCTAGCCCAGGGGACCCATGCTTCGCCACGGAGGCCACACTCCCAGAGTTCTCCGTGAGTCCTTGTCTGCGTCGCCAGCTGCCACCCCAGCTGATAAGCTGGCTTTCTATCTTCCCTTGCCTGGTCCTAAATGGCTCTAGTCAGCTACTGTCTGAAGAAGTGACAGGAAGAAGGAACAAAGTAAAAAAATGAGGGCCCCTCGTGTCACTATGGGGAGGCCTCTCAGGGATCTCAGGAGTCTTGGTCAAACCACTCACTGTCAAGCTGGAGCAAGACAAAGAATCAGAGGGAGAGCGGCTGGGGTTGTGGCTCAGTGGCAGAGTGCTTGCCTCACACGTATGAGACACTGGGTTCGATCCTCAGCACCACATAAAAAAGGTAAATAAAATAAAGGTGTAGTGTCCAACTACAACTAAAACAATATTAAAAAAAAAAAGAAAAAGAATGAGATGGAGAGAGGCCACACCAGCCTGGAAGTCTAAAACTTTCTGTATGTCTTTCTCTGTGGGCCCAAAATGTCCCCTGAACCCGCTCTGTTGGCTAAACACATGCAATAGATATATTAGATATAGTATATATCTAATCCACTCATTTGTTAATTCCTTAGCATTTACGTTGTGTCCGAATGCGGCTACACCAACATGACTGTGAACTGAAGACCTCCATGGAGTTTTTAGCTTACTTCATGCAGGGGAAAGGAACTAACATTTATAAAGAACCTACTGAAACACGCTTCATGTTAGCTTATCTCATTTAATCTCAGAAGAGCCCTCAAAAGTAAATATTATTTTCATTTGACACAGAAAACTGAGGCTGGGCTAGGGTTGTGGCTCAGTGGTAGAGTGCTTACATAGCATGTGTGAGGCACTGGATTCAATCCTCAGCACCACGTTAAAATAAGTAAATAAATAAATAAATAAATAAAACAAAGATTTTTTTTTTTAAAAGACAATGTAAAAATGAATTTAAAAAAAGAAAAAGAAAACTGAGGCTCAGACAGGTTTAAGTAACTTCTCAATGTCACACAGCTGATAAGTGTCAAAACAGGGATTCTGCTTCAGGTCCACTGAGTCTGACTCCAAGTACCACGACAAATGCCTTCTGATGTTATCACCAGCAAAAGAGAAGAGAGAGGGGAGGGGGTGGGGGAGGAGAGAAAAGTGCCTCTGAGGGGCAAATCTGCCTTCAGACGAGAATGTTACTCCTCTGTGGCCCTGGCCTGGCTGGTATTTCGGAGGCTGACTTACGTGATGAATGGGCTCAGGCCCACGTGAGACATAATATGTGCATGGGAGCCATTTACCCAGTCACCAGCCTCCTCCTCAGCCTGCAGATGCTGCTACCGTTGGCAAATGTGCTTTCAAACAAATTGTACACTGTGCAGATTAACGAGTCCCCACACTGGACCAGAACAGAGATGCCCCCAAGAAGCCCTGAGCCCAATCTCAGAGTCTTCGATGGCTGAGACCCCTGTCACTCCTTTCGTGAAATATTCTTCCCCTGCCTCCTCTCTCCACCGGCCATCGACCAATTCATTTACTCACCATTATTTTTAAAACTCAAATTTTATTAGCAGTGGAGCATGAGTAATAAATAGTAATACACTGTTTGCACTTGAATTAGCCCTGTGTCCTGGGACCACAGGGCTATTCATCAAAAGCAGACTTCCCTCCCCACCTGCACCTTCTGGTAGGGACACAGGTCCTTCCAAGGTCAGGGACTCTCAGGAGCTAAGTGAGCACAGGGGCCTCTGAGAACTCACACTTGCTGTCCCCTGATTCCTAAGGAGGCCACTGAACTGCTCTGGAAGGAGGGCATGACAGACATCAGAAAAAGGTGAACTGGGTTCCAGCTCTACTGCTGACCTGCAGGTTGACCTGGGGCACATGGGCCTGTTCCTGGCCTCCCAGGCTCAGGGCCCAGTGGGGGAGACTGAGCAGGAAGCAGATAGCTGTAAGACAGTGTCAGAAGTGTTCCAAAGAGGGGGGAATTGGAGGCTGCTTTAGGAGCACATACAAAGGACCTCATGTATGCTGGGGGCAGAGGTAGCAGAAAAGGACTTCTCAGAAGAGGAATAGATACATAATATTGTAGAAAGAGAAGAAATGAAAGAGAAGTTTCTAAAAGGGTAAACAGCATGTGCAAAGGCCCTGAGGCAGAGAACCAACACTACTGAGAGCCAGTGTCAGAAATACAGTAAATAGGATCCCTAAGAGAGGATCCCTGTAATCCTGCCCTCTGCCAGCCTCTAGTCAAATAGGGTTGATAAAACTAACACATTGAAGACTGGCTTAAGATATAAACCACCACAAACAACCAGAATTGGTTAATGTACTCTATTCATAGCATGTATGTTCCTGCTGAGGGTCAGATGCTGAATGGGTTAATCAGGGCAGGCCTCCTGAAGGAGATGAGGCCAACTTAGCTGGAAAAGAAGGACACTTCTCTGCTACTCTGACCATCAGGACTTTTTCTCTCCCCCTGACTAGGGACCTTGGATACCAAGAAGGCTCTTCTGTTTAGCCAGTTGCATATAAAGGCAAACACAATACTGTCCCTCCCTCCCCAGACAAGGCAGGAGTGGCTTAGTGTGAGTATAAGTTACAAAAGCACCTGACTTCCTACTTTCCTCCAAGCCCAACCCAGGCTGTGAGCTCCTCCCTGCTTCTCCAAGTGAAGGAGAAGACCCCAGACCCCTGCGGGGCGACAGTGAGGAAATCCACAGCTGCAGCTGCAGCCCCCTCTCCTCTGCTGCACGAATAAACACTGTCCTGCCCTCTGCCTGGCAGGGGTCTACGCTGGAGGGTTTTATTGATCACCCCACCATTTGTCCTGGAGCCTCCACCTGGCCCCCTTCCCCTCCCAACCCTGGAGACCCCACAATGAGCACAGCATGGCTCACTCACGGCTCCACAGACCAGCCTGTTCCTTCCTGGCTTCTGCCTCCCCTTCTTCCTCTAGAAGCATCTCCAGCCTGGGTGGAGCATGGAAACTGAGGCTTTCTCACATACTGTAGGCAAGCTGCAGCCAGAAAGACCTTGCAGAGAGCAACTAAGGTGACAGAGAACCAAGAGCCCAACGCCTAGTCAGGCCAGGAAGGGGTCGGGACACCTCCATAAACCTCGGTGACCTGCAGACTCCACTTGGAGGAGGGTGCTGCCTCTGGGTCTGCTCCCATCTCACCCCACTCTGCCACAGCTGGCTGTTTGCCTTTGGGCAACTTGGATCACCTCTCTGAGCCTCAGTTTTCCTAAGTGTAAAATGCAGGTTGTTGTAGGATTAAGTGAGAAAATGCTTGTGGAGTGATGAGCACACTAACTAAAATATTCGATAGGTACCAGCTACCATTTTTATTAACATCATTCTGGGTCTCCTCTTGGACATTTGATCAAGTGACTTATACGTTAGCACTATAATGTGGCCATTATATGCATTATAAGCACTTAAATTTAAAAAAAAAAAATATTTTTTAGTGTTGATAGATCTTTATTTTATTCATTTATTTATATGCGGTGCTGAGAATTGAACCCAGTGACTCACACATGGCAGGCAAGCACTCTACCGCTGAGCCACAACCCCAGCCCCATAAGCACTCGAATTTTAAAGAATTTTTAACACCAACATATAACGTACAGGTAGAAACGTGCATGTTAGTGTTCACTCAATGGCCATCCATGTAGTCGGCCCTTGGATCACGAAACAGCATGACCAATATTCTAGGGCCTCCCTGGGAGTTCCTTCCAAGGGTATCCATCACCCTGACTTCTGCTACCATAGATTACTTTGCCTGGTTTTGAACTTTATATAAATAAATCCTACAGTATATACTGAAACACCTTGTGATTTAAGAAGCCCTTGTATAGATGTTATCTTATTTGCTCTTCCCCAGCCCAGTGAGATTAGGTTTTTATTGTCCCCATTTTACTACTGAGCAAACAGAAGCTTGTCTTGACCTGTCCAAGGCTGCAGAGAATCAGGGAATCTCACTCTGAGCAGGCCAGGACCCTCTCCTGTCACCTCCCCCCAGGTGAATTCCCACATATCAACCAGCACCTCCCTATGACAGCAAGTCCTCCGCCCAAAGGCCTGCTTTCTCCATAGAGCTTTCAAGATCGCCTGAGGATGGCCACTAGCCTGTCCTGCTCTGCTCCTTTCTAACCCAAACCGCAGGACTTCACCCACGCTGTCCTTGGCATGGATCTGATGGGGATGCACGTGGTGTCTGGAGCCTGAATCCTCACCCCGTGTCTCTGAGTCCCAACGCCTGCATGAAGCTCCTGCCACACCTGGCCCAGCAGGAATGGAGCTGGCTAGAAATGGGGGTGCCTTAGGTCCCGTCCAGGTGGGGAACAGGGTAGCAAGGCACCTGTCCCCATGGGCCAATGAGCGGCTCTGAGGGAATCAGTCTGGTGAAAGGCAGGAGACCAAATGGGCCACCTGCGGGGAGCCCATTCCAAGTCCTGATTCTGCAGGTCATGGTGACCTCCCCTCTCTGAGCCTGTTTCCTCAATTGTAAAAGGATTTGACTAGATCAGTCCGTTCACTCAGGGCCAGGATCAGACCCACGCTGAGCCAGCCCAAGGGGTAAGGAGGGAAGCCGCCTGCAGCTCCGAAGAGCACCAGCACCACAGCTTCCTCCAGAAAGCTTCAGTGTGGGCCCCATGGCTCATGATCGTGACCCCAGGCCTGGGTCCTCTTCTGGGTCATGGGGCCTTCTCGTCTCTGCACAGAGACAGCTTTTTCCTAGGGCTCTTCCCCCACAGCACCACCTCCCATGCTGCCCCTGCCCCCCTCAGACCTGTCTACTCCAGGGTAAGCAAACTGGAGCCCGCACAGGCCCAGCCCGCAGTGGGTGCACCTAGAGCAACAGCCTGGGTCTGGCCTCTGCTCCCAGAGTCTCCTCCAGACTCACGGGAGCTGTGTGTCCCCCCCAGCCCTGATCTAGAATCACAGTTGTCACCCCATATGCTGCCTCTGCTTTCACTACCCACCCTGGTCCAATCCCCTATACCCCTGGTTGCCAGACTCAGCTGGCTTCAAGGAAGAGGCAAAGTGTCCTAGGCCAAGATCTGGCACACCAAGGTTACCCTCTACTGGCCCAGCTCCATCATGGGTGATGCCAACCTGAGAATTGATCCTTCCATCCAGCAGGGGATCCAGAGTTGACTTCCGAACCCTACATGCCTGTGAGCCGAAGCCCTCCCGTCCAAGCTCCCAGAGGCTCATTGCTAGTCCAGGGCTCTAGGATCCAGACCTCTACAGACAAGCACTCACAGAGGAAGCTTATCATTCAAAAAGTGTGCATTGAGCATCTACTATATGCAGGTACTACCCTAAATGTTGAGGAATGAATGCTGAGAAAGAGACACAGCGCCTGCGCCAGGGGAATCCATGTCTGTGGGACAGACAGTCTCTGCGGACCTCCCTGAATCACCCAAGGGTGGCCTGGCCTTGTCTTACCACCTCCACCTGACCATCCCAGGTGGGCTGCTTTCATTCCCACCCTGCTGGGAGCTGGAGGCTTGAGCAGATTCCTCCAAGCTCTGCAGAAGGCCTTGGCCACCGTGGAGACGCAGCAGTATAAGAGAACAGAGCAATGCTGGGTTCAGCTGTGTGACCTTGTGCAAGGGACTCGGCTTCTCTGAGCATCTGTGGTCTCCCCTGTCAAGCAGGACTAATTTAGCTCCAGTGCAGGGCTGCTATGAGGACTCACAGTGACATGTAAGGACAGAAACTGGGAAGCAAAGAGCAGCAGCAGCACTGCCCCAGGAATGTAGGGCGAAGGACAGCTCCACCCAGGCTCTGCAGCCCAAGGTCAAGCTCTGGCCATCCCACATAACAGCTCTCCTCCCGGGAAGGGGCGAGGGGAGCAGTCCAGAGCACAGGGGAAATGCTCTCTCTCAGCTGACTTTCCACCCCACACAGCACGACACCTGTTCACCACCAGTTTGCACCTTCCCGGCAGAGCTCCTGTTCCAGCCTATTTACCTGGGCTCTGGCAGGACTGTTCTCTTCAAAGGAGCGTAGGATGGTGCTATTTTAGCTCCCATAAACGCGTGAGCTTTCTCCCCCAGGTGCCCACTCTGTGCTCTTAGATTTGGGTCATCTAAATTTGGGGCCCTCTCACGGATGTCTGCAGCACCAGCCACCTAGAAGCTCAAAGGCCCACTTTGTGGCATCTTGCAGATTGAGCCGATACCTGCATGCGTTCTGGAGGACAGGTCTTGGGGCGTGGCCTGCTATACCTGCTTCGTCCAGTGCCACACACAGCAGGCATTCTGGAAATGGACGCTCACCCGTGGGTATGTGGCAACCCCCTGCCCGGCCTTGAGTGGCCAGGGTCCAGGCAACGGTCTCCCTGGAGGTAAGCCCAAGCCCTGGACACTTCTCCAAGCCTCCTGGGTCACTGTCACCTTCCTGGTCCAGAGTCTTCAGTCTGAAGAAAAGAGTCTGGGCACGCAGAGAGGATGGGATTGAACGCAGCTTTGTCCCTTGCTCAGTGGGCATCTGCACATCCCAAGGGCCACCCGGGGTTACAAGGAGGGGAGTGGGATGAGGACCCAAGGGAAGTGGATGTGGCTCGCTGAAGACAGAACCTTCTGGTATCTTCAAGAGAGTCACCTACATTGACTGAGCACCTTCCAGGTGCCAGGCAGCAGGCTGGGGCTTGCCCTGCGAGGTCAAGAGCACGGCTCGGGTGGCCTCATTTATCTCCCAGCTCACCACTCCCAGGGCTCACCTCAGACAAGTTACGTGATCACTGTGGGTTTGCTTCCTCACTCTTAAGACTACAGCACCCATTGCACAGGGAGGCTGGGAGACCAAATTGGTACCTACCAACCACCTACAGCAGTGCCTGGATACGGCAGGTGTGCCCCAGGTCGCCTTTCAGAAGACGGGGTGGAGCAGCTGGAGCCAGGGAACATCCACAGGAGGCTCCATCGGGAGAAGCCTCAGGTGGGAGGTCCAATGCAATGACCCCAGGTTCCTCCCAGGAATAACATTTTGTGGTTCGTTTAACCTCCAGGGTTTTAGTTTCCCAGCAATCAAACAGGCATTGTCATCCCTGGACAAACCCTGCTTTGTTCTGCTTCCATTCTCAGCCTTGGGAAGAGCAGGGGTTATGGAGGATGGCTCTTTCCACCACCGGCACAAACGGAACGCTGGACGGGGGGCAGTGGTTCTGGGTCCTGACCCCCTTACCCATACAACAACTAGGTGGTTTTCAGCTAGTTTTTGAAATTCTGAGAGTTGGGGACAATAATTTCTACCAGTCCTATCCACCTTTCAGGTTTATAGGCCTTGGCGATCTTTGGGGGTGACGGAAGTCACCAAGAACCTAATAAGCCTTTGGGCAGGTGACTGACCATCAGAAGTGTCACGGCAGCCTTGGTCCAAGGGTGGGCTGTGCTCACAGAGGCTGAGGAAGGGCTGCAGAGGGGCTCCATGAAATGGCTCCAGAAGGACATTTTGGCCCTCCTTAAACCCACTCTCAAGTCCCCAACTCTGAAACCTACTCTACCACCACCAGAAAGAGAAAGACCCCCAGCCCACCCTATAAGCAACCTTGCTACAGATGTTATTTGTAGTGATCTTAGGACTGAACTAGGCTACAGGAGACCCATCAAGAGCAAGAATAGCCCTAACTGTCACCCAGTGCTGCCTCAGACTTCTTCCCAAAGACAGCCCCAGTTATTCTGCTGAAAGAAAGTCCAAGACCCCAGTGAGGTTCCCTCCCATGAATCCCCAGCTTACAGCCCAGGGCAGCCAAGCCAGCCAGCCTGGAGCAGCTGGTGAATAGACTGAACTCTGGCTGGTCCCGCCTGGGTGAGGCTGGAGCTAACCCCTGAGTCCAGTGTCACTTGACGGCTCGTGAGAGGGTCTCACCAGTGCTTCCATCATTGCCTTTTTCCTGCTTCTACCCCACACCCTTCCCTGGACAGCCTCCACGGTGGAAAAGACCAACACACAATTCAGGGAACACTGCAACGAGGGGTGGATCCTTAGTTGACTCCCCATCTGACCATCCCACTCAAGGTCAAAGAAATCACACCCAAGACAGAAAAGCATCCCAGTGCAGAGGGCCCCGCGCCAGCTCTCCAGGCCTGAAGGCCCCTGGCTGGGCTGGTGTGGGCCATGAGGGTGTCAGCTCTAGAAATGAGCTTTGGTCTCCTGGCCTAAGACATGAGGAATGGAAGTGGCGAGGAAGCCAGAAGGAGAGTCTAGGAAATCAGGAGAATCCGTGCATATTCCACTACACACGCATATGTGCACACACAGACATACACAGGCACACGCAGGAACTGTCATCAGAGTCTGAAATCAGACTACCTGGGTTCAAATTCCAACTCTACTTCTTACTAGCTATGGGATTTTGAGTTAATAAGTCATCTGTTCTGGATCTCTGCTTCCTCATCTGTTAGATAGGTTAAAGTTAAAATCTTTGTCCATTTAGGCTGCTATAAGAAAATCCTATAGATTGGATGGCTTATAAACAAAAGAAATTTATCTCCCAGTTCTGGAGGCTGGGAGGGCCAAGATCAAGGCACCCTCAGGTTCAGGGTCTGGTGAGAACTTTCAAAGACAGCACTTTCTCTCCACATCCTCACATGGTGGAAGACATGAAGGACCTCTGAGGGGTCCCTGTGAGAAAGGCACTAATCCCATTCCTGAGGGGCCCATCCTCATGACCTAATCAATTCTCAAAGGCCCTACCTCCTAATGCTAACACATTGGAGGTTAGGATTTCCACAAGTAAATTTGGGGGAACACAAACATTCAGTCCACAGAAGTTATTAAGAGGATTTTTAACTAAGATAACATACAAAGACTCCACTGTGTCATGCATGCTACGTAATAAGCAGTGAATAAACATTAGCTATTATTATGGTCATTGTCATTGATTTTGTTGAATTCACATCTACTCTATGTCAACCTGGTGTGGGGCAAAAAAACAAAGCCCCATGTCTGCCCCCATGGCGCTCACAGTGGAGGGCTTTCAAGATTCAGGGTCTTCATTCTCCTGCTTCATTATAGTTCAAGTTTGTCTGGATGTTGGGACTGAACCAAAAGATTGTTGAAGCTTCTCTTTTTCAGCCTTTTCACCACCCAAGGACAGCCACAAAACCCAGTAAAAGGGTAAAAGGGACACAGGCAGGGGAGCATGGAGCCTGGGCTTAGACCCCAGCTCTGCCATTCCCTAGCTGTACAGCCTGGTCAAGTGACCTCACCTCTCTGGGCCCTCTTCTGTCTGGGGCTTAGATTAAATCCACTCAAGACTTCACTGATTAAAAAAAAAGGGAGGGGGGGTTCCTGCTTCCTAAAAGCATGACATCCCTACCTCATCCTCTCCTCAACCTCATTGGGTATGTTAATTCTGTGGAGTCTTTTTCCCCCCAGTACTGAATATTGACCCCAGGAAGGCATTATCATTGAGCTACAACCCTAACCCATTTTATTTTTTATTTTAAGATAGCATTTTGCTAAGTTGTTGAGGTTCTTGATAAATTACTGAGGCTGGCCTCAAACTTCTGATCCTCCTACCTCAGCTTCCCAAATTTCTGGGATTATATAGGTATACACCACTGTGCCTGGCTTTATTTCTGTAGGGTCTTATGTACTTGGGCAGGGCTAGCAAGATGCTATAAAGATAAAAATGTAATAATACGTCTAACAACAACTGCTGCCAGTGACCAGGAACTTCTCCACACCTGCTGAGATTACAGAGGTCACTGTGGAGCTGGTTTAGCTCTGTGCCCTAAGCCAGGCAGCTGAATCTGGAAGACCCTGATAGACAAGTGCTAACCACTGCACTACCCAGCCTCCAGGGAACAAGGGAGGTGCCTGCCCAGGTCACCTGACAGGGCTGCAGACAGCCACCCTTCACACTGCTCCTGAGATCCAGTTTCTTTCTTCAGGAGCCAGCTCCAGGCTGCAGAGCTGGCTGAGCAGAGCAGACCACCCCAGCTTCCCACCCTGAGCTCTGCCTCCATCTTCCACTTCATCTCAAACTTTTCTTTTTCATGAAGTGTGCCTTGCAGCTGGCCACTCACTCACACATCTTAACCTCCTCTGGGCTATTGATTTCTCATTCTATTAAATCCTCCTCTTTAACTCTCATCCTTAAACTCCAATTCTAAACATGTATTTACTCCACAGCCACCCTCCCAGGCCACCACTAGGACTTCCCTGTCCTGGAGGGTCAGCCTTCTCCCTTCCAGGGGTTGTGGCAGAAGCCCCCAGGGGCTCCATGTAAGCATCTCACTGAAATGGGAATTCCAAGAGGTAAAGTTCGCCATATGCCCATATTTTAGAGAAGAAACCAAGGCAGCATTTTGTAACCTGGGTTTCCTGCTTTAACCCTGTTCTCTTCCGCTAGTCCACAGCATGGCCTCTCCCCAAGATGCCCAGGGTGACTGTGCATATGGTGGCTTCCCTTTCGTCTCCTCATGGTCACAGTGACATGCAGCACCCTGCACAGGGAATCCCAGACTACCTGGTTTTCCTTGGTGCCTCTGAGAAAACTGTCCCTGACTTAGAGATGAGGAGGTTGGGGCTCCCAGCAGCGGGTCTGTGGACCCCCCAAGACCTCTCTTCGGCTGAAGAGCAGCCTATTTCAAAGTCAAGACTGAGTGAGGAAGCAAGGCTTGTCAGCAGTGTTCCCACAGGCCCGGGGACTGCTGGCCACACAAGCCAGTACTGCATGGCTGGGCGCCAAGAGGAGAGAGTCACGGACATGAGGAAGTACAGCAGGCTGTGGAGCCGGACCAGTTCCCAGGGAGGCCTGAGGCCCACAGGGTCTGTGCAGTTAGCTCTGTAACACACACTTGCTAAATATGAGTTGAGGCCCCTTAAACAGGACAAATATTTACTAGCACCTGCTCTCTGTAAGCATCAGGGACATCTCGGACACGGTTCCAGCCCTCTTGGATGTCAGCTCCATTCTCAGTCCCGTGGAGGTAACAGACATAGGAGGAGGACTGGAGGGCAGGGAGTGCTGGGTACAGGATCCGGGGCCTTGAAGCGGGCAGAAAGCACTAACAGGAAGTTGGGGAGGTAAAATTCAGACATCAGAGACCCCTGGAGCCAGTTCATGCAGCGTGTGCCACACAGGACTGTTTAGCTGCTGTCCAGCAACTCCAGAGGCCACAGGACCCTGTCCCTGAATGCTCCAGGCAGCCCCCTCAAGGCAGTTTAGGGAAAGCACCCCCGCTTTCCCTCAGCCCTGCTTCCCCTTCTGGCTTCCCTATTTCTGAAAGCAGCATCACCAGTCTCCCTGGCCTCCCGGGCTAGAAATCTCAAAGTTATCCTGACACTTCCTGCTCCTTTGTCTGCTATACCCAATCTGTTGGCACGTTCTGCTGTTCCTTGCAAATGTCATTCAAGTGCACCCCCGCTTAGCCCTCAACCCCTCTTTTGGCACAACACTCTTCTGCCCAAGAATCTTCAGCGACTCCACACAGCCTGCTGCCTTTGCCTGAGCCTTTTCTCTCTGGAGTTCAGTCAGTCCTACCTACCCTCCTCTATGCCTTGAACGAGCCCTCTACAGCAGACAGGACTCTGCACCTGCCCCGTCCATTCTGCCCACTTGCTCCATCCTCTCCCCTCTTGTTCTGCCTATGCAGCCCCTGTTCACCCCCCTCTCTGTGAAGGCCTCCCCTGCAGGCTCCATCCAGCTTGGAATGCCTGCTTCTCACATCCACGGTGCATGTGAACACAGGCATGAGGTTCCACCTGAGCAGGGTCCAGCATACTCTCCACCCAAATAATTCACCTGCAGAGGAAAGAACAGGGCCCGCCCCACACTAACTACCCACTAACCCCCCAGCCCAGGCTGCACTGCACGTAAATCTGAGTGTCTCTGGGATCTGGAGCTCCCACTAGACTGTGACTCGGGACAGGGTGTATTGACACTGCGCGGCCCCAGGGACTACCTGTTCTCTGTGAAGGTGGAGATTGGCACATCTAATTCACAGGGCAACTGGGATGATTGAGCAAAACAAGCAGAATATGTAGTCAATACGATGTTCAATTGATTCCTGCCTTCCTTCTCATAATCTACCCAGCCTGGTGCTGTGGTATGAGATTTTTTTTTTCATACTGAATTTGCTAAATGTAAGACATACCCTGTTTTATGTAACAAAATAGTATACTCAAGTAACAACTGTTTCTTATGTCCCCACTAGCATGGGGCCAGTTTACATGTCATGAAAGACAGTGCCTGTCCTGCGAGGAGCAAAGGCCTTGCTCCTCAAGGGATTTGCTGTCCGAGTCAGGAGACAGACAGGGCAGAGAGTTATGAATTCTGGGCAGGATTAGGGAACTAGCCAGGCTCAAGGAGAGGGAGAGTAGGTTGGGCACCCAGGGGACATGCCCCAGCAGCCCTTTGCCTGTGTCCACTCACATTCCTGCCACTCACGTTCCATGCTGCCAGCCCTCTGATGCAGATTATCCTCATTTTATAGGTGAGGAAAGTGAGGCTCGGAGAGGTTAAGTCTCTTATCCAAGGTCATACAGAGAGGGTTGAGAGGACAGATAACTGGATGGGCCTGACACTGAGCAGCCGGAGCTGCTGTCCCTTCCATGCCATAATTGCCTTGGGCTGCACTCTGAAGGCAGGGCAAGATGTGGATGGGCAGGGGCTGGAACTCAGTGGCAGAGCACCTGCTTAGTGTGCGTGAAGTCCCGGGTTTGATCCCTGGCAATGAACAAAAAGCAAGGACAGGGGCATAGTGAGAGCATACGGATGGTGCCTGAACACACAGGTGAGCAGAAGGTCATGCCAGATGACACACATGGCCTGAGGCTACACCACATGCATATGGCCTTCAACTTCAAGCAAAGGCATCTGAACTATACTCAGGAGCCCACTGCCACTGAGGGGTCCTGAGACAGGGTCACCTGTAAGACACAGTCTGTCCCACATGAAGGAAGAAAGCCCTGAGCTATCACTGGGATGGACTGAAGCATGGGAGAGGGAGAGGTGGCCTATCTGAGGACTGAGAAGCTGAGACCTTACAAAATGACAAGGATTCCCCCATGAGCACAGGACTGTGAGTCCAGAGACCTCCCACATGACTATGGAGCCTTGGATCAGTTATTTAACTTCTCTGAGCCTCAGTTTCTGTGGGTCACTGATACCTCCTTATTGGCTGTTGGTACAGACCAAATGCTATAGGGCCATGGTAGGGATCAAAGTCATTCTGCTGAAAGGCATCTGGAAAGCTGCAGAACTCTGTACACATATAAGGGATGAATACTTTGCAGCAGGGACAAGAGCTGTGTTCTTCCCACATGCGCACTACGCCTGCCCACTCTCACCAGCCACATAGCCACCGGTGTACCACTCACCACTCTTGCTTTCTGAGCTGGTCTTCCATGTCACGCGGAGCCTGTCTCCCCACTACCCTCATCCCATCTCTTCAGGGTTGAGACCCAGCTCAAGGGAGTTGAGCTCCTGTCTCCAGGGCCCCCTGTCTTCCAGCAGCACTGCCCACTTTCCTAGAGAAGGGTTCACTTTCCTCCCTTTACAAAAATGTCCCCTCCCCATCCTAAGGGAAACCAAACTGGAAAGTGAAATTATGAAGAAGCCCCAGTCTCTAGGAACTTTCCAGTGCTGGAAAAACAGCAGTGATCAAGATGCAAAGGGAAGGAGGAAGGTAATAACTTGGAAACCTATGATCTCCTCCCAACTCCATTAGCACCTGTCTCTTCCCCACTAGGGACCAGCCCTGCCTCGGGGGCTCAGGTGACAGGTCCAGAAGAGGAGAGAGGTGAGCTGGTAAGACAGGCAGGAAGCTGGTGGGCAAGCCCAGGCCACATGAAATGAATAAAATATGGAAAATTAAACAAACCCAGCCACTGTAATGTGTGCATATTAGATTAACTTCTCCAAAGGGTCATGACCTTGAGGAACACATCCAGCCAGTGAGGAAAATAATAAACCTGATTAATGATGAAGCATGAGCTGCGGCTTCAGCAAATAAAGCAAGCCCATAGATGCCCAGTGGAATTCCAGGAGCTTCCTTCCCTGGCAGGATGGATCACAGCTGACTCTCCAACCCCTTGCCCGCCACCAAGCACAGACACTCAGGGACTAATGTAAGACAGGATTTTTCTCTCACATGCCCACTGCCAACCCCAATGGCCGCATCCCAGTGGATGCCACATCAGCTGTATCCAGGTGCTCCTAGAAGTGTCACTACCACCAAGTGACCCACAGGGAGTGCACGTGAAGGTAGTTCACTTCATCCCTGGCAGGGCTCAGACCTCTTGGTCTGGTCTTGAGAGATGCCCACTGCAGGGCAGAGAGGCCCAGCCTTGCCAGAGCTCCTCTCCTCTTTCCAGACAACCTAGGCCCCTGGGAGACATGCCCAGGAGAGCCACTGGAGGGAGGCAGGGAGGTGGCACCGCGTGGCATCACCAGACAACAGCACCAGGAGAAAGATGGCAGCATCAAGTACAGATGCCAAGAGCCAAGCAGCCCAAGGTCCAGGCGGGGAGCGGCTCAGCCCGCATTGCCCCACCACTGCCAGGCAGCCCAGCGAGAGGGACCTGTCCCAGCCCCTTCAGCGATCAACCTCAACCCAAGGCCCTCAGCCAACTCTCCCCAGGCTCCACCTCCTCCCTCACTTTCCTCAGGTCCAGGGAGCCAGGCGCGAGAGGCACAGGTGCTCACAGCGCCTTGAACCCCTTGTCCCAGCAGTCGCCTGCGCACCCTCCACCCAGCCAGGTCTGAGCCGCTCCTGCTCGGCCAGTCCCCACGGGAGAGCATCTCCATGGGCTCCCCTCCCCCTCCACCCAGCCCCCTCCCCCTCCCCCTCCCGCGCCTAATGCAGGTCTCCAGAGTTTCTCCCTCACTTCCCCACGCGGTGAACTAGGGTGGGATGTCTGGGAACCCCATTAGTCGCGGGAAGGAGGGTCATTTCTGATAGGACTCTGGTTCTGCCAAAGCAAGACGACGCGTGGGGTGGGGGGTGTGGTGGTGGCCAGAGTCCAGGGCAGGGGCAAGGGGCAGTCGAGGCAGATGGAAGCAAGGGAAGGGCAGAGGGCTTCGGGCGCAGGGCTGCGCTTGAAGGAGGACCATAGCTGGGGAAGAGCAGCGCGGGGAGAAGCGGAGGGTGACGAGATGGGGGAGAAGCGCCAGTGTCGGGAAGGGGCCCGTCATCCCTGCAGGGGGCAGAGGCAGGGCTGGGAGTTGTACCGGGAAGGGGGAGGACCACAGCGGGAGGACAACAAGCCAGGGAGGGGATGCAGAGGGGGGAGGCAGACGGTGATGGAGACTGGAGGAACTACGGGAGCAGAGCGGCGGGGGCTCGGTGGCGAATTGGGGGACGCAGGCACCGTGGTGCCAGGGACAGGGCGGCTGAAGGCGGGAGAGGGGAGGCGGGGGCGGGGGCCGAGCCGCGGCCCCAGAGGGTAGGAGCGGCGGAGACGTCAGAAGTCGGGGTGCGGCGCGGCGGGGGGCCGGCGCGATGGCACTGGGGGGGGGGTTCGGGGGCAGCCCGAGGTGCGGGCTGGGGTCTCCGCGGCGGGCCGATGCCCTTACCTGGGCGGCTCCGCACTCCGGGGGCTGAGCCAGGGGCCGGGTGCTGCTCTGCCGGCAGCTGGGCTATTGTTTTCCTTTTTTTTGTTTTTTTTTTTTTTCTTCCGCAGCAACCGCGGCGGCTCCAGCCCGATTCGCCGGCAGCCAAAGGCAGAGTCTGTGTCCGGCTGCGAGCGAGCCGAGAGCGGGGAGCGCGGGAGGCGCGCTGCGAGGCGCGGGGCGCCTCCCGGCGGGCAGCACGGGAACTGCGGCGGCCCCGCCCGCGCCGGCCCGGGGGGCGCCCCTTCGGGGCCCGCCCGCACCCCGCCGGCAGCCGCAAGCCCCTGAGACCACTCCGGGACCCGCGGAGCGCGCCCAGAGCCCAGGCTCAGGGGCAGCGGAGCGGCGCGTCAGTGGCGACCGGGGGACGGGTCCGAGAAGCCCCGGCAAACTTGCGGCCGCCAGGGCCGGCCAAGCGGGAGGCGCCCTGCTGGGGAGCGGCGCTGAGCCCGGACGAGGGGCGTTCTGCAAGCCGAGGCGCGGGCGCGGCGATGTCTGGAGCTCAGGTGGGGAACCCGGACGCAGCCCGCACCCTCCACAGCCCTGCGCAAAGGGGCAGCCCACCCCGCCCCCGGGAGTTATTAGCCCGGCCAGCTTCGGTGGGCAAAGGGCGCCTCCTGGTGGTGTTTGGGGAACAGCGCGAGGGATGAGCGTGCCCTGTTAACCGAAGAGACTGGCCTTGGTGGGGGCACGGAAGATGGAGAGCGGGAGGATTTCTGGGCAAGACCATATTGACCACGTTGTTCCACCTGTTCCAGGGAGCTGAAGAGCAACAGCTTGCACTTGATGGTTCCAAGGCACTACTTAATGAACACAAACATCTTGGGAGGAGCTGTCATTTCACGTTACCCACCAAGAGCCAAAGGCTATGAGAGGGGAAGGGACCAGCCTGAATACACAGGTAACATGTGGTAGGACCAGGGGGAAACCAAACCCCCTGACATACGGTTCCATCCTCATTTACTACACCATAGCTGTCTGAAAAATGGGTCTGGGGAATGGGAGCCCAGCAGGAACAGGAGGCCCAACGGACATGTGAACTCCTCAAACCTATTAGTTCCCCTTTTCCAGCGCACAGGGCCTCTGTCTTGAAAGCACCAATGAACTAATTGCCTCCCCTCACACACACACACACACACACCCTACTAATGCTGAACACTGGACTCTTTTGACCTCAGATTGAAATGTCATCAAGTTAAGTGAGCAAACATGCAAGCAAGGTTTTTACTGGGGCATCCATTCAGGAGACAGCTCTGCCAAGAAGTCAGTTCTGCTGGCAGGAATTGGGGGGAAGGGGAAGAAGCTAGCTGAACCGTTTGCAAGTTGGGGTTTAGGAATGTTGCCCCAATGAGTTAAATGAAAGCATCAAGGCTCTAATGATGCACCTCATACTATTTGTGCCAAGAGGCACATTTGGAATCTCACACTGTAAGTTAAGGTGGGATGTTGTAATGGCTTTCAGAGTGCATTTGCCCTCTGTCCCTATCTTACACTCATCAGCACACCCAGTCTCAGCAAAATTGTTTGTGAAAAAATCATTCCCAGACATACTTGGTTGGATCTCAGGCATGAAAGGTTTGTATGTGAACTATAGAATATTCATCGACATTTTCTTCCCCTTGGCCAGCCAGCCAGCACTGAGCTTCCTGCTTGGTGAGGAATATGACTCTCTGCAAGAGCCTTGTCCTCCCTCTCCCACCTCCATACTGGGTTTCAATGCTCCTTAGGAAGGGGAGTCACCAAACTGAACAGGGCTCCATTTCTCCAAACATTATTTAGCACCTACTATGTGCCAAGAGCAAACTGCCCACACAAGTGTGGTTTCCAAAATCCTTCATATCAGTTTTGTAAGGTAGGTGTAAGGGAAACCTAACCCCATTTCACAGATGAGGAAACCCGTTCAAGTTTAAGATCACCTGTGAGACAGTAAGGCCCTGAGGTGAATGGGCTACACAGCTGAGTTTAACTCCGGCTCTGTTCTCTCACTCTGGAACTCATTCCCTTTACTTGCACAAAGGTCAAAATTATCTAATGGAAAGTGCCCTAGGCTGGCAGGAGTGAGGGGCATCCCTGTGACCCAGCCAGAGACTTCAATTCCCTTGGCTTCAGTTTCCATCTCCAAATATGAGGGAAGTAGTCTGGAATAGTCTTAAAGTTATTTCAAACTCTGACATGCATGAATCCCTAGCCTACTGGAAGGATGCAAGATCAGCAAGACCACAGAGGCTAAGTGTCTGGGAAGGAAAATAGTATAAAAGCGAAATGCTTTCTCATATTCTTTGGCCTGATGAGCTCATCCTATGAACCAGGGAAGTGAGGAGGAGCTTTTGGCAGGTCCCAGAGATTACTGATGACTGGCAGAAGCCTTGGCTAGAGCCTCATGAGGACCCCAGTTTCTTCCTTTCCTGCAAGGGTGATATTGATTTTCTTCTTCTTTAAGTCTCCGCCCTTAGAAACACGAGTCCCTGCAAGGCAGAGGGTGGGCAGCCATGCCAGAGAAGCCTACTGTTAGCCCCAGCTGGTTGTCCCCCACTCACTTCGGGTCTCTTTCTTCCCTCAAGGCTGGCTGCTGAGTTCTTTTAAAATACTCACTTCTTGCTCTCCACCTTCTTTACTCCTGAACATTGGTGCCACTTGCCAATCAGAACACAGTTCCAGGCAAGCTAACTTCCCAAGTTCAGTCCTAGGTGTGAGAAGGTCTTTCCAGATCATTTTTTGATTCCACAGTAGGGGAAGGTCAGAGCCCAGTGAGCTGGCTTGGCTGATCTTGAATGAAGAAGCAGAATGATTGGGATGTGGGGCCCCCTCCTTTAGGACTTCTCACCAGAAACCTTCCAAGCAGCCGACTGCTGGCTGTGCTAGATAGACAGGTTTGGATGTACTTGGGCATCCCCGTGGAGGCTGGAGACTGCAGGAAGGAGTTTGTTCTCCTGGATTTACTTTCAGCTCCTTCCATCTTTGTATTTACCTCAGGGTCATGGATGAAGAATACTTGATCTGAATTTCCTACCATGTCTTTCCCACAGGTCCCTTGGAAGGTTCATAAGTGCATGAATGGAGCCAAATGAGGCACAGTGACTGGGTGATTTGTCCTCACATTTAGTGGTCATGCCATCATCATGCCAGTCTCTTAGAAACTATCACAACCATCTCCCTGCCTGTGGACTGGCTTCTTCCTCCAGTACACCTCCAAATGGCTGCCAGAGTGATGTATTTAAAATGAGCCACACCACTTCACACCCAAGTGAAAAACCCTTCTAGCATCCCACATAACCAGGAAGGTAAAATTGAATCTAAAATTCCTTGGCACAGACACAAGGTCCCTGCTTGCTTCCCCTGCCCCTCCCATCTTCTGCCTCTGCCTGGCTCATATTCCATCAATACCAAAGTACTCCAGGTTCTCCAGTCATCCTGCCCTAACCCTCTGTGCCTTAATACACTGAATTCTGCCTGGCCTCCTCACACCCCCTAAATACACAAGTGCATTTTTACCTTTCAAAACTCAGGTTAGAAGTCCTCTCCTGCCAGAACCATCTCACACCTCACTATCTCGTCCCTTCCTGACAGAATGAATTCTCCTTTCTCTGGGCCCCTCTTGCATGTACTAGAGATTATGCTTACCTACTTGTTTTGTGTTTGCTCTAATAGACTGTGAACTTGTTCTCTGGATCTATATTTTAGCTTCTCCCTTCTTTGGATTTGCCTCAGGTAGACCCATGAAGCAGAATATTTTATCTTAAATTTACCTGCCATTTTTTTTTTCCGAAGGTCCCTTCGAAGGCTCATCACAAGTTCATAGAGAATATAGACTACAGAGAAAGAGTTAGTGGGGTTGAATGACAATTCTGGCAGATCACAGTTGCTCCTGTTATTAGTCCCCATAAGTCAGATGACATCCCAGCTAGCAAATATGACACTCTGGGTCCTCACTATGCTTGCAGTCTATGTTAATTTAGGCTGAAGTTGGAGTTCACATTTAAGGAGCTGGAGGATAAGGGAAGCAAGAGACTGGTTGTACATTGTATTGCCATACAGCACTACAGTCCATCAATCCTATCGAAGCACTTCACTAGAGCTCCAGATTAAATGAAAGTAAATCCTCTGTGTCCTCGATGCCTGTGCTGGGGACAAATGGTTCATTTCTAAAGGATAAACTGGTCTAACAGAACCAGTTTAAAAATGGAATTGAAGTTAGGAGGAATGTTCTTTGATTTTTACCCATGCCTTACAGGATGAAATAAGCAGTAGTTTTCCCCAGTGACATTATGGATCAGTGTTGGCAAAGAACAAATAGATGTGGTCTGTGGTTTAGACATTGCATAGTCCTCAAGCCTCATCACACCATATTGCTCAGCCTCGCTGGCGGCAAAGACTACAACTATTGGTGAAAAGCTGCATCCCCACTTGACGATCATATTATAACCCAGCTCCCTTCCCCTAACATCTCTTATCTGCATTTTATTAGTCTAGGCATAACGAATACTGTTCACACTGAAATGAAAATCTGGATCATCCTTGATCCGAATACAACCTGCCTCTCAGTGCTGCAGCCCTGCTGTCATCCCTAATGTGGGGACCTAATTCATTCCCGCCACATGTCTCAGTCCCCATTTACTACTCTGCAGAGGAGATCAGCTGCCATGGCAATTAGTTCTTCATGAGATCTTTGGTGCCTATTAGGTGCCAGGCAAAAGAGAAAACAAGATGAATCCAGGGCGAGTACTTTTGGAGTCCAAAATCAAGTAAAAGGTATTGTAGATGACACATTTTCCTTCTAACAATTCTGGCCCATTCTGACTTGGGGTATTCTCTGTATGGTATCATTAACCTACATTGATCAATTAACTCAGTTAATTGATCACTGTCCAGGCTAGAAGGCAGGGTGGGGCTGGAGAAGCAATAAGTGGTTTAAGGCAATTTAAGAGTCAAGGACAAGGGGGAGGCATCACTAGAATGGGTGGAAACCCAGAACTAGAGATATGAGTCTTCCACAGAGCTACATGTAGCTGGAGGTCTACTGTCACTACAGCTACAGACGTGGAGAAAGGGGCACTGTTGCTCATGCACAAATGTAGACCAGGGCCGCCAAAGCTGCAGTCCTGCACTCACATCTCAGAGCAGCATTTTACAAGTATGATGTGCTTCCTCCTTCCACACCCCACTCCTCCTTGGATCCCCACAGTTAGTCTAGGTTGGTCCCATTAAGCCATGTTAAAAATACTTGCTTCTGGGAGGGAAGGGCTCAGCTGGAAGAATGATGGTCCAAGACCACCTTGGGAAGGGATGAAGCTCCTTTAACTCAGATGGGGATGGGGGGTTGGATGGAAACAAGGAAGCTGCATTTTCCTCATCCTTCTGCATCTCCAAGGGTGACCAAAGAGACCATACAAATGAGCAGGAGCAAGAGGTAGCAGGATGAGTGATAGTGCAGCATTTTCTATCTGGGAGCAAAGCTTAATCAATTTAGAAATGGCAGGTACAGAGCAACGGATGTGTCATCTCCATGCAACCACCCCAGGATATCAGAAATAAGGCAGCAGTTTCCATGTTCCCCCAGGTGTTTGGTATTTGGAATTTATCCAGGGTATAGTTTTGTCTAAACAGTGGCATTGTGTTCCTAAGAATTATTATGGAGTGACATGGAGATATTTGAAGGCAAAAAAGGTGTGTGCACATTTATGTATATATGGGTATGTGGGTAGGTGTACATTTATGTCTATTTACACAAATACTATTTACATTTCAGCAGATACCTGTGTTTCAACATATTGCTGGCCAGTTGTCTTTTTAGCTCAGTGGAGCAATAATTCATTGAATAGCATCTGTCAGGTAAGGTATTGGGCACTAAAGGGGACAGAAAGAAAGATTGGACATGGTTTCTACTTTCAAAAAAACATAGTCTGGTGCATTTAATTTTCCCTCCTAAAGGAAAACCTTTACATTTTATCTCACAGCAATTTTCAAGAGCTTGAGCTCCGTCCAGGAATTCAGAATAGCAAAAGGAATAAGCAGGATTTCTGTTCCCCCAGGACAGATATCCTAATTGTCCCAGCTAAATGAGGGGGTAGGTTACATTGGAGAACAATACTGGCCGCTGTGGTACACCCCTGTAATCCCAAATACTCAGGAGTGAGGCAGGAGGATCCAAGTTCAAGGCCAGCCTGGGCAAATCAATGAGACCTTGTCTCAAAATAAAAAATAAAAAGGGCTGGGGATGCAGCTAGGTGACATCTCCAGGACTGAAAACAACAACAAAAAAGGCAGTGGAATGTGCCCAAGTATGAATTCCCTGGAGAATACTCCACCAGACAGCTGCCATTAAAGCAAAATTTAATGTGCAATCATTTCCACACTTGTTCTCCTAGATACCAGGTAGAAATCTTAATTTTAGAAGAATTCAGTTATCTTAATTTGGAAAAGACTAAAGGAAGATGTGGTAGCTGTGTTCAGGTATTTAAGATTTTCCCTATGTTGCTCCACAACGAGGATCAATGGATAGAAGTCACAGAGAGGCTGATTGTAGCTCAAATAAGAAAGAATTTATGAGTTGCCTTAGGAGATAATGAGCTCCCCAGTACTGGAAGGATACAAGCAGATGGATGGCTGTCTGCCAGGACTGCCCCACAGGGTATTCCTGCAGTAGATTAGGACAATGCACAAGGTACTTTCCATCTCTCAATTCTTGGATACTCAGCCCCTCTCCTTGGCCCAAGGCTAAAAGGAAATTTGAATACTTGGAGAAATGGGACACTTCTTGTTGAAGGAAGAATCTTGCCCCCAGCTCTGGATTCAATTCCCAGCAACACAAACACAAAACAAAACAATAACAGACTTGCCTGTGTCTTTGGGCCTTTAAGTTTAGATACATGGACACTTTAAATGCAGTGAAGATGCTTAATACTAGAAAATGCAGTAATTACTTAAGTACTCTATTGACAAAAGCAATGTTATTGACACACACAAGTGTTACTAGGTAAATAGCACTGATGGCCTAGTTGTAAAAGGCCAGATGTTTCCATGTGAGAAAGATAGTTCCAAAATAAGACCAGTCTGAATAAGGGAACATCGTGTTTGCTTTTAAAATGACCTACAACACACACACATTCAGGAATGAAAACAGTATGTGCAGTAAATATGCAAAAAAATTATCTCAATGTATCTACTGCCTTTGTACCTTGGAGTCAGTGGGCATCTCATCCAGCAGGAAGGACGGTTTCCTTCAAACATTCTCAAGCATTAAGCACTTGAGTAAAGCTCAGTACACAGTGAAACCTAGTTCTTCTGAATACCAATGGACTCTAAGGCAACCGAGTCCACTGCTTTTCAGATGCTAATTAATTAGGACATGGTTGAGGTGATCTGGTTGTCTTAAAAATTTGGTGGGGAAAGGGGAACAAAATTTGAAAAATATAAGCTAAAGAGGTAGACCCAGGCAAAAATACTTGGACATAAATACCTACCCATTTAATAACCAAAATAGAAAATGGAATTCTCTCCACTAACCTCCAAAGACAAGATTTTTATTTTCCAGTAGCAGTAAAAGGATCTGTTTTATAATGTTGTTGGTTAAAGAAATGGAGGGGTGGTACTGCAGGGCTGTGTTTTCAACTTCAGTTGAATTTGCTGAGTTACTATTCAGAGTCTTCTAGGTGGCAGGCACTGTCTTTGGTACTGGGTATACACTTGTGAGCAGGCGTGGTCCCTGCATGGGCCCAGGAGCTGGCCTACTGTGGTGCATAGAATAGCATGCTGCCCTGTACACCTCCAAGGCGGGCTGACTGCTGATTTCAGTCCTCAGCTCCATACAACTGCCCGGCTGGGGGTGTGGCTCAGTGGCAGAGTGTGGTTTAGCATCTGCCAGGCCCTGAGTTCCAGCCCCAGGACCAAAAAAAAACCCAAAACCCTGAGTTCATGAATGAATATATTTGGGGACACACACACACACACACACACACACACACACACACAAAGTCAATGTGCTAGGATACTTTCCTGTTGTCAGTATGTAGGTACACAGCTCATCTCACCACTGCACTTCATAACAACTAACATCTGCAAAGCACTTCACAGTTAACAAAGTGTATTCACAGCCAGTATCATATTTGTTCCTCATCTCAACACTGAATTGTGTTCTCCTCATTTCAAGACAGAAAAGTATTCCATTTAGTAGATTATGAGCCTTGAGGTGGCATTTCTTAAATTTAAATGAGCATGGCCTTCTCCCACTGCAGTCACATTCCAACAACCCCATTGCCCTCCTGATACACATGCTCCACAGAACCAAGCTACACCACTTAAGCGAGCTGCGATCTAAACTCTTGCCCCTTAAGGCTCCATAGTTTTTTCTTGTCACTGAGCAAAGTCACCAGCTTTGTCTTGGGCCAGATGAAAAGATCAAAACATTCTTTGTAGAATGAAAAACAGAGGTGAGGTGAAAATAGCTGGAAAATTCAATCTATCACTTGAAATAAGAAAAAAAAATTTAAGGTAAAAATCAACCTTACTTCTAAAAGATGTTCAAGTGTATTTTGTTTTTGCCTTTCTTATTTTGTGTCTTATTTTATGTATGTGCCTGTTTTGGATCTCTCTCCCTGAGGGGCTGGGTCCAATGTTTATTAATTTAATAGAAAATATTTGGAAAATATCCCCAAGATGCCATATATGGTCCACTATCCATTTTTTAAATTTTTAGTTATAAAGGCTAAAACTAAGCATTCCAGACCCTAAAGCCAGACAGAACCATGGTATATTCTTTAACAGAGCACACAGAAAACATTTAATAAATGGTAGATAATAAAAATACTTCAAAATAACAATAGATGAAGAGTCTCACTGAGCAAAGGCAACGTAAAGAACGTTCCCTCCCACATCTGGACTGCACAGGATGCACCTTCCCCTTAGCTAGTACAGAAGACATGGTGTCCATCCAGACGTGCTGTGCCACCAGCGTCACCCACACCCTGGTGAGAGGAAGGGGGAAACGGCTCTTTTGTTCAGCCCTCTTCCCTAGTGGTATCTTAGGTCTAAATAAAGAAAATACAATTGACAAGCTAATGAAAAGCCACAGAGTGGGGGGGGGGGGTGGCACTTAATCATATTTCCAGTAGCAGAGCCAGAGGAAATGGACAGGCCCGAGCACCAAATTATCCACAATGCATGAAGCAGAGGAGATTCAAAACCAGAGGAGAGGAGTCAAGAAATTAACCTGGTTTCCATGCTAATTCAAAACTGTTTGTTTGGAGACTGAAGAAAAGGCAAGCAATGTAGTTTCCAGTAGAGAAACTGCTTGTTAATATCCTAGCAAAGCAATAACCTCGGATAATAGGAAATATTATGATGTCTCCAGAGAACAGAGAGAAATTTAGATTTACTCTCCCATCCATGGAGCATGGTTTAATATCATATATTCAACAGAGCTGGATAAATATCAACAAGGAGGTTAAAAAATTGATTAGGGGAAATACTTTACATGACTGACAGCTGAAAACAAACAGACCAGTAAAGGGATTAAAAAAAAAGCAAGCAGGGAGATTGTAGGTGTTTTTATTCTCCTGAAAGTAACACTGGTGATTTGTGGCTCCCGCTGCCCAGCAGGGGGTGAGTTAGGGGAGCAGGGAAGCAGAGGGAAGGTGGGGCGGGAGGGGCGGCTCTCTTGAAGGTTGCTTCTATTGGGTTTATTACAGTGTTTTATGAAGCAATACAAGAGACATCTTCAGCTAACACCAGGATCGCACTAGACACATAATATAACAAATGGCTTATAAAAGGTTGCCGAACCTTCTAGATGACTGAACCTAAATAAATTGTCTCCTGTCTAAGCTTTTGGTGCCATATCATTTCACAATACTTGTCCAATCTTAGCCAAAACAAGGAAAAGAGGTGTGAGGTTAGGTCGAGAAGAGGAAAGGACTCCTTGTTACTTTCATATACTTTACAAACTACTTTTCTGTTTATAACTGTTAGTTTCCAAAGAGAATGGGGATGGTAGGAAAGTTCTGATCAGCGCCTTGTGCTAAATAAAACTGCTCTCAACTCTTAATGTCATTAGAGCTTTGGGGACAGGAGAAAAACACAAACTAAACACAAGTTTCTCCCAACATCTTGGCCATCCTACAGCGGTCAGGATCCCAAAGCTCCTCCTATCTTTTGCCACATGGTACACATGTCCCTTGAAGGGAAAAACAAAACTGGGCAAAATGACCTAATATAAATGCATCAGCAGATTCTAATGAGATTCTTATAAACCAAAACCAAGCCATATATTCTCATAGCTCATTCCAATTATGCCATTGCCCTGTGTACCTCCACTTGGTACAATAGACTTTTTGGGCTCTCAGGCAATCCAAAAACACTGTGGTAATTGAGCTCTCACTAGGTATTTTGTATTGTGAAGAGCAGGCAAGAGATAAAAAACTAATTGCTACCATTTATCAAACGTTTACAACATGCTAGACACTGTGCACGTCCTGTGCATTATTTCCAGGTTTGCAGCTCAACCCTGGGAGGCAGGTTAGCTGCACTTTGTAAATGATGAAACTGGAGCTTAGTGAAATGAACCATCTTGCCCAGTGTCCCATAAGTTAGGAAGTGGCACAGCCAGGACCATCTGACATTCAGAGACCACGCTTCTTATCCAGCTGGAGACCTGTAACATGGGAACGGCTGATTGTGCAGAGTAAGTGTACCATCTTGAGTGTGAGCAGAGGATGGATGGAGGCATTGAGTCACTCAGTGTGGGGACAGAATAGGTACTTTTTCTTCTTCCAATTTTCTAAAAAGATATAATCCATGTGCCATAAAATTCACCATTTAAAGATGTACACTTGGTTTTAGTGTGTTCATCAGTTTGTGCAGCTCTCATCACCATCTAATTCCAGAACATTTTCATCACTCCATTCCCATTAAGAATCTCCCTCTCCGCAGCCTCTGGCAACCACCAATCTACTTTCTGTCTCCATGGATTTTCCTGTTTCAGACATTCCATATAAACAAGTCAGACAAAAATGGCCTTCTGTGACTGTCCTCTATACTTAGCATTTTCAAGGTTCATTGTGTTGCATGTATCGATACTTCATTACTTTTTAATGGCCAAATAATATTCCACTATATGGATGTACCCATTTTGTTCATCAGCTGACGAGCTCTAAAGTACTTTCAACAGTGAGCTTTCATGAACACAAGACTCCTGTCCATAAATGAACTGGAACAACAAATATGTAGGGCTCAACTCCACTCTGTTCCAAAGCTGGATTTGTAGTAGACAGGTTCAAGTTAAAATACTGCTAACTAAAACTCAACACAGCTCAAACTAATTTTCCCCCAGGACCTCTCCCCCCTCCATGCTCCTCCTTTGCTATTAATGGCAAGACCAGTTTCCTAGGTTCACCAAGGTTTCACTCCTCCCTCCATGTAAATGTCTGTGCCAACACGTGAGCTCTACCTCAACTATTCTATTTTATTCCCTTTGTCATTTTACCAAACTTAAGCCTCTCATTTGGACATTATAATAGCCTTCTACTGGTCTCCCCACTTCCTAACCCCAGACCCTTGCTATTCTATCCTACTTAGGAGAATTCAGATTCTGAGTTCATCTTCTGAATGTTCAGCTATGTTCAAGCCATTCCAAGATTAAATGCCTTAAATGGAATGAAAATGTCTCAGGATTTCTACCAGAGTTCATGTGGCTAACTGTAATTTAGTGAGGGAGAAAGGCAGAAACATGATATTCATGGACTTCTCTTTACTATTTGATTAAAAACATTTTAAAGGACAGAAACAATTTCTGTAGCTGGATAATAAAAACGAAGTTTTGGTGGCAGATAGACCCTTCTTGAATTCTCAGGAACATCATAATGACCACTAGCTTCAGTGATCTCATCTGTTAACAAAAAAAAAGCCACTTACCTCTTGGGGTCCTTGTGAAGATGAGAGGTAATGGAGATGAGGTGGTCAGCACCTGACACAGTTTGTACTCCGAAAGTTGGACCTATTATTTTTAGCACTAAGCTTTGAAGCCTCTGCAAAATGTGGTGCACTACCTGGCACAGAGTGGGTGCTTGAAAATGCTTGCATTGCTAAGTGGAGGTGTGAGGGTCAGGTGGGGGATGAGGACAGTGGCAGCTGCAAACATTGGACACAGAGAACATTAAGGAGTGGTTGCAAGAAATAAAAAGGCTGAGCTTGAAACAATGAGCTGGATGTGGACCGCTAGAGAGGAAGTGGTGCATTTCGGACTGCGGGAATAGCAAAGGTGCAGGCAGGACATGGAATGCCAGTGGGGAGACAGGAAGGAAGCCAAGACTTACTGGAGAAAAGAATTCGTGATGGGGAGGACAAGGAGGGAAATAAAGCTGGCGGCATAAGTTATGGACATCTCAGAAACTAAGCAGATTTGGTCTCAACAGAGCAGTAACTCCAGAGCCAGGGTAGGTTCTTGGGCAGGCAAGTGGCAGGATGAAAGTAATGTGGGGGGGGGATCGCAGGTCAGTCCTGCATGTGACACTGGAGAGCAGGAGGAGGTGATTTATGCAAGTGTGCATCTGTGAAGATGGGCTGCAAGAAGACCTGGCTACAGTGGAAACAGAACAAGGGGTAAATCAGAGGGAAGGAAGGAAGGGACAGAAGGTCTGAGGGAGGGAGGGAGGAAGGGGGTAAAGAAGAAAGGAAATCACAGTACCCAGTAACCAATACTCCAATGATCTCTGGTCTCCTTTCCCTAAGGCCCATGTTTCATTTTTTTCTCAAACCATATTCAAACGCTGTGCTTCTGCTGTAAATCTTTCTTTTCTGAAACAAAGCTGGAAATAAGTTCACCAATGAATCAATTGACTCTGTAGTCACCGACCGCTCTCAAGCTATTCTGACTCAAGATAGCAAGATTCTGCTTATTTGATCTCCGAGGTATATCTAGTCTTAACCACAATTCAGCTTAGAACATTTCTGAAGAGGAAGAAAAAAGTTGAGGATCTAAATTAATCAAAACTCATGTTTAAACACCCAGAACCTTCCCTACATACTTGTGGTTTGGATACGAGGTATCCCCCAAGGGCTCCCATGTGAAACACTGCAAGGTTTGGAGGAGGAATGAGTGGGTTGTGGGAGTCTTAACCCAGTCAGTGACTTAATCCCCTGACAGGGATTAACTGAGTGGTAACTGAAGTGCTAGGGTGTGGCTGGAGGTGGGATTTGGGGTGTGGCTTTGTGTGTCTGTCTGTCTGGGAGTGGAGACTCTCTCAGCTTCCTGATCACTCTGTGGACTGCTTCTCTCCCTGGTATTCTTCTGCCATGATGTTCTGCCTCACCAGAGGAATGGAGCCGGCCTGTTATGGACTAAGACCTCCTGGGCCTTGAGCCCTCAAATAAACTCTTCCTCCTCTAAAATTGTTCTGGTGGAGTCCTTTAGTCACAGCATCGAGAAAGCTGACTAAAACAATACTCCCATTAGAGTGCAAATACCCCCACAGGAAGAAAACATTAGGCTCTATTACAGCCAAATGTCACAGATGGCCCTGGTTAGAATTTATCCCAAAGAGCACAATTTCTAAGAGGAAAGACAGTTTGAGAATATTTGAGAGCTTTTTTCTTGTCTTTTACTTAAAATAAATGGAGGGCATAGCAATTGCTTTGTCCCTCCTCCTTTCCCTTCACTTGAGCTATTAATTTGTAAATATTTTTTTTTTTTGCATCAAAACTTCCAAGTTGTCTGAGACTTATTCTCGTAGGTAAAACAGTTTTTCCGATGGTGCTTTTGCTTGCCAAGTGCAATCATTAATCTAGCTAGCCCATATTCCAGGGACTCAACTTTGTGACACCTTCACATTTCATAAACTTTTCTGAACAAGCCATCACTCTATTCCTGAGTTGGAATACAGACAGGACCTCACAGTCTCAGCCAATGTTCAACAAGTCTCCTGGGGAACCAAGAATGTCAGATCTTCTTCCACAAAAGGCTCCAAGTTTCTTGTAAACTGGCAGTGAGACCAGGAAGAATAGAAGAGAGAAAAATAATGCTTCTTACCTGCAGGTAACAATGAACAGGAAGAAGCTACCAAAAGACAGACAGATGCCCAAAGCAGAGGGGAGAAAAGACTGTCAGGGACAGGCCTCAGCAAGTGAGGTTAAAATCACACTCTTATCTGGAACAAAACACAAGGTCACTTAAAATGACCCAACAAGCCATTGGGTAACTCCGTCTGTTTTCTTATGTCATTAAGCTCATGGGCCATCTAATTTGGAAGGACCTTAAGGAGAAGAATCCTTATCCAACTTCTTCAGGGTAAGATGAAAATACTAAGGCCCAGATAAGGTATATGACTTGTTCCAGGTGAGACAATCAGCTAAAATCAGAGCAGAGATTAGAGAGAACTCAAGTTTGGTTTGCTCTTGCTTCCCTGGTATGGATGGAGAAGAAAACCAGAAATCCTGCTTTACACTAGATTTTAGGCCATGATGCTGGGCTCTCAGTTTGTTCAGAAAAGATTTCAAAGTATTATCATGACTTATTCTCTTCAGTGCAGTAGACAAGGCAATCAATGCATTTTTAGGAAGACAAAATACAAACTCATCAAATAACCATCCGATAACTCAGAAAGTAAACAGTTTACATATTTGAAGAGAATAAAGATGTTTCAAAACTACCAAGATCTAGCTTTCACTAGAAGACAAACCCAAGAAGTATTAACACCCTGCATGTAGATGGGGGTCTGCAGCTAGACACAAATCACTACCAAACTAATGGAAAGTTTCTGGAACATCTACTATCCCACACTGTATGATCTTTTATTTTTTGCCATGCTGGGATGGTACCCAGACTATACAAGGGCACTTGAGTTCTCTTTAGTCTCTGCTCTGATTTTAGGTAAGCACTCTATCAATGAGCCACACCCCAGCGCTCAGACCCTTTAACAGCAGCACCAAAACACAAGAAGCCCAAAACACAGGTTTCTCGAAAACCAAATTTCTTGCTAGATCAAACGTAAAGGATCATTTTTCTTTCTTTACATTTAAATAGAACAATTGGGTTAAACTAGAGGATTTTTTTAAATGAACACAAATACATAATAGCCTCTGCCAAGAGCCTAGGATTTAAATGTACAAAGCTAGGATAAGAAAGGACTTAAAAACAGCATACTACAGGGACACAGCCACATCAATGTTTTTAGCAGCACAATTCACAATAGCTAAACTGTGGAGCCAACCTAGATGCCCTTCAGTAGATGAATGGATAAAGAAAATGTAGCATATATACACAATGGAATATTACTCAGCAATAAAGAGAATAAAATTGTGACATTTGCGGGTAAGTGGATGGAGGTGGAGAAGATAGTGCTAAGTGAAGTCAGCCAATCCCAAAAAAACAAATGCCGAATGTTTTCTCTGATATAAGGACGCTGATTCATAGTGGGGTAGGGAGGGGAGATGGGAGGAATAGACAATCTCTAGATAGTGCAAAGGGGTGGGAGGGGAAGGGAGGGGGCATGGGGTTAGAAATGATGGTGGAATGAGGTGGACATCATTATCCAAAGTACACCTATGAAGTACGAATTGGTGTGAATATACTTTGTATACAACCAGAGATATGAAAAATTTGTGCTCTATATGTGTAATATGAATTGTAATGTATTCCACTGTCATATATAAATAAAAATTAATAAAAAAGACATAAAATGTAGCTGTATTAGCAAGAGAGATATTTATATATTCTAAACTAATTGGTCTTGTGATTAAGATCCTAGAATGAAAAACAACTCTGAGACACTGAACCCCTGTTTGGTAATTTTTCACTCAATCCTCACAACAACTATTGACTATTATGTTCCCTGATTTACAGATGAGAAAATGTAACCTGCTTGAGGTCACAGGGCAAGTAAGTAGAAGAGGTGGGAATGAATCCCAATCCTCCATAGTCAGGCGCTTTTCACTATACCAACAGATCTCAAAAGTGTGTCCTAGAAACCTCTGGGGGTGTCCAAGATGCTCTCAGAGGTCTGGAGAATCAAAATGATTTCCATAAAACTACTAGCACACCATTTGCCTTTTTTACCATGTTGTCGTTTACACTGATGACACAGAAACAATGGAGGGTGAAGCTACTGGAGGCTAGCATAGACGAAGTTTGTGACACCAAGTGTCACCAACAGTCACTCCATTCCTCACTGCTCACTTGCAATACAGATCTGCCTTGTCACTTAAGAATACCCTGGATGAAGCAGTAAAAACTAATAATTTTGCCTGGCACAGTGGGGCACACCTGTAATCTCAGTGGCTCAGGAGGCTGAGACAGGAGGATCCTACATTCAAAGCCAGCTTCAGCAACTTAGCTAGGCCCTAAGGAACTTACTGAGACCTTGTCTCAAAATAAAAAAGGGCCTGGGATATGGCTTAGTGGTTAAGGTACTCCTGGGTTTAATTTCCAGTACAAAAAAAAAAATTAAAAAAAAACCCTAATAGTTTTATAAAGTCACAATCCTTGAAAACACACTATTTTTCTTATTACACTGTTGCTGGAGATTGGATCTGGGGCTTGTGCACTTGCCTTTGAGGTATACCCCCAGCCCCATATTTTCTTTTTATTCTGTAATGATATGGAAAGTTTGCATAAAGTATGTCTGCTGCATACCAGAGTACCCTAACTGCAGCTGAAGGAAAAGTACTTGTGCAAATGTTTGGGTTGAAACAAAACAAGCCAGTTTTCACTCTTTGTTCATTTTCTAAACAGAAGAACATTTTAACCTCAAAGAATGACTGTAAGCAATGAAAGAACAGACTTAAGAATTTGGCAGGTATTTTCTCAAAAATGAAAAAAGTGAGCCTATCACTTTGAGACAAACAACTACATTCACTGTCAATCATAAAATTCAAGATTTCAAGGAAAAATAGTATTTTGGAAATTTGCATCTACCACTTTTACACTTTTCTGAAACGATCAGTTGGGAAGTAAATATGATTTTTGGCATACTACAACAACAAGACAGCCAGCCACCTCAATGTTTAAAGCAGGACAATTCATACTGCCTAAATTATGGAATCAATCCAGATGCCCATCAATAGATGAATGGATTAAGGAACTGTGGTGTATATGTAATGGAGTTCTACTGAGTCATAAAAAAAGAGTGAAATCATGGCATTTACCAGTAAGTTGATGGAAATGGAGAATATCATGCTAAATGAAATAAGCCAAACTCAGAAACTCAAAGGTCAAATGTTTTCTCTCATAAGCAGAAGATAGAGTAAAATAAAGGAAAGGGGAAGGGAAGGATAAGATTACATAAGGAACCAATCAAATATAAATTAACAGATGAGCAAAAGGAAGTCAAATAGAGGAAAGAGAATGGGGGGAGGCTGAGGGGGATGAAGAACTGAAACTGACTTCCATGCATGTTTGAGTTTTTTTGGACAAATCCAACTAATATGTATAATTATAAAGCTCTAATTTTAAAAAAAAAATGTGATTTTTTGACTTTATATAAAGAAATATGTCAATATTTGGAAGGCATATTTAACTCAGTAAACTAATGCTTCCAAATGACCAATAAAGGATATTATGAATCCATGCATGGGTAAAAGATACCTTTTCTCACACATTTAAAGTATAAAAGGGGCCAATGGATTTTCAGTGTAATGGAATATAAAAATTTCATTGATGTTTTTAGATTCTACATTGCATCTCTTTTAAAAATCTACCACATCAATAATCTATAATTATCTGAAAAGGCTATTAAAATACTTCTCCCTTTTAAAAATAAATATTGGAGACTAGACTTTCTCTGTAGTTCATACTTCAACAGACAGCATGAAGAAGCACATACAAGAACCTAGCTGTCCTTTACACCTGAGATTCAAGATGGTTCAAAAACTTCTCAATAACTATTTTAAATTGTGGAAGAGTCTCTTTTTTAAATAAAAATGTGATTTATGTTAATGTGTAATGGATTTTTTGCTATTTTTATAATAATTTTCTTATATTGTGTAAATTTTTTCATTTTAATTTTGAACATAGTAAATACTGAGAAGTAATCCACATATTCATAAGCTTCTCCATTAATCTTGAATAATTCTTAAGTGTGTAAATCAGCTCTGAGATCAAAAAGACTGAATATCACTGCACTATGTATCATGCTATCTGCCTTTGATATTTAAAATAACAGGCTTGTCATAGTGGTGCAGGCTTGTAATCCCAGCTACTCAGAGGCTAAGGCTAGAGGATCACAAGTTTGAGGACTGTCTGGGCAACACAAGAAACCATCTCAATAAAAACAAAAACAAACAAACAAAATAATAATAGTAATTTTTCCCCCTCTGGAAATACTTCTCCAAAAATTTAAATAAATTACCAAGATAAACCCTAATTAGTATCTTTGATCACCACATGTACAGACAGACCCAATCCTGTGGATCATGTGCACAAAGAGATTTATTTCAAAATGCTTGTAAATCCATCTTTATGCTACAGGTAGATCAAAAAGTACCCTCATCAATGAGAGAACAGGCTAGGAAAACAACTCTATCTACCTTAATGCTTTCAAACCAAGACCTCTGCCAGTGCTTAAGGAATGATGATTTCTCACTAACAGTAACAGGTGGAAACAAACATATTCCCTGACAGCTAAAATTGAGGAAGTGTTTTCAGTTAGTAAAAAGAATTATTGCTGACATTCCAGGGATAGAGGGAAGGAAACACTTAAATCTAGCTATTTGTAATATTTCATCATAAAATATCAAGATGACATCAAATTTCATTAAAAGGCAACTTTTAAATACAGTTTAAAAATAAGAGTAGAGCCTCTTATCTTTGAAATTGGTATTAAACCTTTGGTAAAACTGTCATTTGGCTTGAAAGATAGCAATAAAAAGTAGAAGTGACTGCTCAAATGCCAACAGTTTTATTTTCTCCATTCCATGAGAAGATGGCTGAGAGCAAATAGGAATGCTATATTGTTTGTTTTACCAAACACACACACACACATATGCTTATAAACAGAACTAAGAGTAAAATAAGTTCATTTCTTACAGAGCTAAGAGTATAAATACTTAACTTAAATACTTAACTTTTAACTCATCTTAATTTTTAATAGGTTTAAAATATTTTACAAAATATTAAAATGGCATTTTTTTGTTACGCTGCTTAGGTCTACCAGCCAAATGTGCCCCTAAATGCCTGAAAACTAAAATACTATCTCAAAATAAGTCAAATTACAATTTAATTTCCAAACCAAAATACAGAAAATACCAAAAGTCAGTGAGCTTTCTAAGTTGAAATGGCACCTTAAAAGCATAGAAAAACTGTTATGTTAGGAAGCTCAGCACTGGGGATAGGAATGATAATAAAGATATCATATTTTTTATGTACGTAGTATTAAACTAGAGTTATCTTCAAGTGAACCATAAAAACTGGCCCATTAATCCTACTGAATTGTACACTTAAAGATGGTATAAATGGCAAATTTTACATTACATATATTTTACCAAAATTTTAAGAAATTAATAATGTAATATACCAAAACCCATGGGAGTGTATATTTTAAAGGGAAGAACTGTATGATGTATGAATTATGTCTTAATAAATATATTTTAAAAACAGCAACAAAGCTGCCCCACTGCTAGGTGCCCTCTGTGCCATGCAGGGAAGGAAACCATGACCAGTGCTAGGGTAATCATTAGCATGGAAGTCCACGTTACAGAGATCAACCAACCAGAGGAAACACGCTCCAACAAGTGGGAAGATGTATGAGAGTCACCATCAGTAAGATGAGTTAGTTAAAGGCCCTTTGACTCCTTGACTTCTCTAAATAAATTGTATAAGGTAAATGAAGAATGTGTTCAAATAAAAAGTCATATACTGGTTCCTTTAAGCTTATTTAATATTTGAACTCTTATTTTCTATTTTCCCAAACCCCAGAAAACAGAAAGATTTTAGACGACCAATATTTTGTTCCAGAAACATACAGCCTTAACAGCTAGTTCATAAAAGAGCTATTTTACAGAGGTACATCTGGATAATTAGAACAATAAAGTCTTTTAGGCATTTCAAAATGTGATCAGTAAAAATACATGATTATTAATAAAGTTTTTAAAAGATATTTCCAGATTTTTTAAAAGCAATTTCTGTTAAAGAGTACATGATTGTATGGTGAACAAGGAAAATAAAATGTTCTAGTAGGAAGAGGTTTATTAAAAATAACCAACAGTGTGCACATTACAGTTACCATTTTTGCAGTATACCTGCTTAGCAGTTGGCACCTGGGAATGGCAGGGAGGATTCCTTCTAGGAGGAACATTTTTTTTCCTACTAATTTATTATCAAAACCCTCAGTTCCAGTGGGGAAGGCATAAGGTACAAGACAAAAGGAACTCTTCTTGAAGGAAGAATAATTTTGGAGATCACTCTGAAAAGGGTGCAGAAATGTCAGAAAAACATGATTTAAAAAACAAAAATTGTACTACTAGGGGGAGGGTAGGCTAGCCCACAGTTAGCTGCTATAAGTTCCTGCTAATTTTGTATTTTGAGGTCCTATGCACACAGTTATCAATGGTGCCCTCTGTGACATGCAGGAAAGGAAACCATGACCAAAGCTCTAGTAGTTCCAAATAACATCATATCAACTTCAGAGAAGAGGACTTCCAGTGTGAGATACCAACACCTCAGGAAATGTGCCAAGTTTACTAACATCAAAGAAAAAAAAAGATGCGAGTAAAAGAAAACTCACAGGAAATGTAATTATTTTCTTTTAGCTTCTAAATAATTAAGAGAGGAAAAAAAAGGCCTTTCTCCTGTATTACCACAGTCACTTCTTTTTCCCCCCAAAACAAACAAACAAAAATTTTTAAAAGGGGATTCATCCTAATAGTCATTAGAAGTTGTTTTGTGGGAAAGAAAGCCAAAAATCTTAGAAAATCTACCTCCCATGCAATGTAAGAATTACAATTTAGATTCTAAAAGTCAACATAGCTCAGGAAGTTCAAGTTAGCTGATTTTAAATTACACAAAAACATACGGTCATGGCAATAATCTGATTTTAAATTATAGCACTTTGGGGGATTGTTGATTTGCCTTGATTAAGTCTATTCTCTGAAAAGGAAGAAGACCCTCCAAATGTAATTTGCCACTTAACAGTAAAAGAGCCGGTAAGCCCACAGGAGACAACAGAGTATCAGTGCAGGTCACTTCCATAGCCAACATGTAACTTTCTGGCTTAGGGAAGGTTGTTGTCTGCCTCCATCACACTCCTCAGTACAACAGCAGATTCCAACTTCTAGTTATGTAACTTTGAGAAAAATCCTTTAATGGTAACCAATTTCACTCAAAGACAGGAGGAATATCTAATTCTATCTTCCCTGAAGGGGGACAGATATAATATGAAAGTCAAACAGATGTGATTATAATGGCCAAAATGAAATCAAAGTGTGGGAGGTCAGGTTAGGAAGGAGAAGGGAAGAAATTAGGATGGTAAGGTCAAAAGAACACTAAAAGTAGTAGGATGGATTTCAGAATTAACTTTATCTTGGGGCATGGATGTATTTCAAAGTACTAGAGGTACACTCAAAGTATTTTTCCAGTTAGCCCTGTTTAGCCAAGGAAAGGCTAAATTGCAAGAAAAGAGAAGTAAATAATTACTAAGAACAAAATACTGGCTGAACTAGAAGAGAAACCCAAACTTTGCTAACTTACAACCTTCTTGAGTGCTAAAGAATTATGTAATGACCCTGTAGTGTCTTTCTCCTGAAGGTTTTAGTGTCAAGTGGCTACAGGTTTAACCCTTTTTATTGGAAGTGACTACACTATTTCCAGCAGCACAATGTAACCATTTGGTTTCTACTTGCTTCTCCTAAGAGATACAGAAAAGTTCCAAATTCCAAGCTTCACTTATTTGTTAGCTTCTGCCTCTAAACATTTTCAATTTCATTCTGAGTTAAATTATACTTGGCCTATGACTTGAAATATAATTTCAATTTATAGATGAGGTACAAAGATCCAAGTTGATCTACCTAAAAACATAGATCAGTTTTGAAAGGACAGAAACAGGAATCTGGATGCTAAGCTTGTTAAGTTGTAGTGGTGTTTATAGAAGTAGTTGGGAATCCTCACCATTTGTGGTGAGAAAGCTTCTGTTTTTGAGGAAGGGGGCTGCAGTGAAGAAAAAAATTACATCCTGATTACCCACAGAGTTCAGAGGGCACTACTGAAAGATGTGAACAATGAGTGAACTCCTTCTTTATTAACAGAATTTACAATTTTGACAAATGAATTCATTTTAGTTGGCAAAATACTCCAGAAATACATTTACCTAATGTACAAAGAAAACCACAGAAAGCCAATATAAATGAAGGAGTTCTCAAGTTATAATTCTGACATATATATCCTCTGTAGGTGCTGCCAATACTGCTATTCATCCTAGAGCAGGCAGTTACCAACACTTTGCCTGCAGTATCCAGTGTATGCTCTGGTCTGCAATTCCTAAGGTCAGTCATGGCCCAGTATGGACAGAGTTTGTGGCAGTGAGGTCAGAGGAAGTGATTCTGGAGCTGGTGTGAGCAGTTCTGCCTCCTCCACCACATCTTTTTCACTCCACCCTGGCTCTCCTCGTGACTCAAAGAGCCCTTTGGCACCATCAGTGCAAAAAATTAGAGTCAAACCTCCAGGTACTAATATTTTACTGGCCTTATAATCAGCAGTACCCGTGGCTTACGACAGCCATGGTTCAACTCAGTAGTGATTCATTTTAGATAACCTTCCCAAACTCTTTACCCACCCCCATCCCACCCTTCCTTAGCAACCCCCACCACCACTGAAGCATTTCCATTTATTTGTTCTTACTTCCTGCTTAATCTGCAGGAATGATTTTACAAGTGCCAAAGTCTAATGTAGAATTATAAAAATGAAACAATACCAAGAATAACAAATTTATAGTCAAGAAAATAAAAAATTTGCTTTCCTCTCCCTCCCAAATCCCAACCCTCATTAGAAAAGATGACAACAGAAGAGAATACACCCATTTTCAAGTGCCTGCTATTTAGTATGTTGAGGATTCCTGTTAATTGGGGGTATATTCCAGCTACAGAGAAGCAGTGCTTGCATTAGGGTAGGAGGAAGCCCACTACTCTCTGACCTCTGGGCAGCACATAGCTCACATCTTCTGCACATAGGGACCACCATGCCTTTGAGGTGACCCTCAGAAAATCAGCCTGCTGCACAGCAGAGAGTATGGAACATAATTAGTGAAGATGAGATGCTTTTCCTCCCTCTGCTTCATCTCCTCTCTACCCAACCTCCTAATACCCCATCCTGACCTTTTCACCTCAGGAGCAATTGATCCTTGGGTGTACTAAATACAAAGGGCCAGAACTCTCACTACTCAATTAAAATAAAACAAGGCAAATAAAAATTAAAATGTGCTTTCAAATACGGAATGAAGTCAAATAAATACATCTGATTTTCTTTTTCTTATGTCTAAGTACAATTTCATATCCTACACCCAAAGCTCTATACATTTGGTTTTTGTTCTGAATCAAAACGACTTTCCGACAGTGAGGAGAGGAGAGTGAGAGAATAGACGTTCCCTCACTGACAGACCAGTGCAGCTGCCAGACTGTGAAGAACTAGTCCTGCTCTGGGCACCTCAGGACATGGTTAATCCCAAGTGGTTCACAGGCAGATCCTCTGTCACACTCTCTCTGTGTCCACACTGGAACCAGGATGTGGTTGATACAAGGCCAATGCTCAAAATCCAACAACCTGCAGTCACCTCCAGGACACTCGGCTTTAACTTTTATCTGAGAAAACATAAAGATATGTGGAAACCTGCTTAAGAACAAATGAACACTGCAAAGAATACCATGAAATCTGTAGGCATGGTTATACATTTGTTTCTGAATCAAAAAAGCATAAAAGCGTACCCAAAAGCATACAAGCAAATGAATATAAACTGCTGCACTGAACAGACCCAACCGCAGTCAAGGGGAGACCCTGTGCCTGTCAGAAGAGGCATGAAAGCACAGCAGGACCTGAGGAACAACCCTCCATACAAGGGAGTCACACCAGCACATCTCACCCTGAATCTGTGATTTACCAGACCTCCCACAGCTCCACCTTCTGCTTTCGAAAAGGTGGAGAGAGAGAAGGAAGAGAGTATAGCATGGGAACTGACAAGTGCAGTTCTTCTGCGAGAAGGAATAGCAGAGTCAGCAGACAAGAGCTTTTGCTTGATTTATGATGTTTAGAAACAAATGGTTTTTAAAGACAGAAAAGAAATGGAATCTTGGAAGGTTTTCATTTTAAAGAATAATAAATCATTTCATTCAATGTACTGTTCAGGCAGGATGATGCTAAAGTTGGGAACCCATAATTTCACATACCTGAGTGCTTGTCTGTGAGGGCTGATCCAGCCAGCCTTTGGCAAAGAATGGTATAACTTTCCTCAACCTTCTGTAAAACAAAACCACAGGTTTTTCATTTGGACATTATAAGAAAAACAAATTTTGTTAGCAGGGGCAAAAAGTAAATTTCCTTTTCCCATTTCTTCCTTGAATTAATAGCTTAAAACCTTCCCATGTAAAATGAAAGCAGAGGGGGACACCCAGTAAAGGCAATTCTCCTATCACAGAAGTCACCCTGAAAATGGCCCCACCCCCTGTGGCATAAACTATATAAACAACTTGCCCACAGTGGTTTTCTGGCTATCTCATCTCATCAGCCATAGGATGATATCACATATAATCATATGAAGAGGTGAAAATCTATCATATGAAATTAAAAGAAAAGCTAAGGGAGACCAGTCTTGAGCTAAAAGGCTAAGAACACTTTAAATCTATTCCTAAAGCCTTTCAACTAAACCATGTCAGGAAAAAGCACGTGGGCTCTAGTAGTGTTGTCTACTAGGGGCCAACCTGAATAGGGTCCTATTCAACCTGAATAGGCCACACAAGTCAGTTTTGAAACAGTAATATCTTCAATTACTAGTTTTAAAGAATTGCATTAATGTTCAAGTTTCTGGATTACAGAAGCCACTGAAGCCAATTCTACCCATCCTGGCATCTGGGAAACTACGAACATTACTTAGCGAGTCACAGATAATTAACAGGTTACAGCAAGTCAGAGCATTTCCCTCCTGAGATTCACAACTGTGTAAGCACCACCCAGCTCAGCTTACTGTTACTGTCATCTGATGGAGGGTAGCCAGCTGCCCCAAGCACTTTAAGCTTCTTGAGAAACCCACACAAACCATAGTAATAGAACTACAACTTTTTCTATTCTTTTTGATTTGTCACAAAATAAACAGTATCGATCTTAGCTTTTTATCCATGCTTACTCATGAAAATGGTCAAAGAAAACATATGGTTTTAGAACCTGAAAAAGTTTATCAACATGAGCATTTCAGTCATTCCATACATCCTCTCTGCTAAATGTGTTTCTTATAATCAAGTCTTGTGGATGCTCAAGTGGGAAGTACCTTAAGTGTTCAAGGTCAGCCTCTATCTTATGAATGTACTCCATGATCTGGCTTTGTGAATCTGTATAAGAGGAGGGGCTCTGGATCTCAAAACAGGAATCTTCCATAGTTCCCCAACGCCGCTGGACCAGGAATTCTGGGGTGAATGGTGAACCTGCCCCATCAGAATGAGCATTCTGGGGAGAATGCTGCTGACGGTGAGTGGAGTCCATAGAAGGGATGCCTGTCACAGGCTGCAGGGTAAATGAGGAAGCAACCTCCTCATCTGTGGAGCTCTCCTGCACCGTTTCATAGCCATCGAGGATCAAACAGTTTCCTATTGATGGAGTCAGAATAGTTAGATGAGATTAGTACTGCTATCAGGACATCAGAAAATAGAAAATAGAGATGGGGTTATATGCTGACAATCTGAAATGCTATTAACAAAGGGAAAAGCCATTAACACCCAAGCTTAGTTTTAAATCCATCAGAATTTTCTCACTTCAGATTAAAGCTAAACCTGGCAAGCTTTCAAGGTAACCTGTGAATAATTTCATATTAGTTGGCATTTTAAAAGTTTAGAGCTAGAAACTACAAAGTCCCAATATGATCTTGTCACCACCTCCCCTGCCAAATACCTCTCTTACTTGGTTTCTTACCGTTTTCTTCCTGCCCTGTAAAAACTCCCTAAATACAAAAAGCCTGTTCCTGGCATGCAGCTTTGACTCCTCTGCCCTCTGCGGGAACACTGCTCCCAGGTATCCACGTGGCTTTTCCCTCACTTCACTCAGGTACTACTTGACAGAGGTCCTCTTTCCAATCCCTATCTGCCTCATTACTCTATACCCCTGTATCCCAACATTTTTCTTTCTAATGCTTCTCACTATCTGACATCTACTTAATTGTTTTCTTTTTTTTAACATTTAGTTTTTAGAAGTAGTTGGACACAACACCTTCATTCTATATATTTATTTCTATGTGGTGCTGAGGGTCAAACCCAGGGCCTCACACATGCTAGGTGAGCACTCTACTGCTGAGCCACAATCCCAGCCCTTAATTTGTTTTCTTATTTACCATTACTCTTTCCCCTACTGGTACTCAAGCTTCATGAGGAGACTTTTTCTGCATTTTATATACTGTTGTATCTCTTAGCCCCTAGCATGAGGTCTGGTATAAGTAGATTCAGGAATTATTTATTGAATGAGGAATATGTACTACACACATGTAGACATATATGCAAACACAAATAACATTCATTCCAGCATACAAAACATTAACAATAATCAAAATCAAAGTTTAAATGTGAAAGAAACTTGCCTGAGATGCATAAATTAACATCCTTCTCCTCCTTTTTAACTGCTCCATCAACTTCTGATGGATTATCATCACTATGTGCTTCACGCGCATCAAAAAAGTGCTCTCCACTCTCATCAAGACCCCCTTCTGGCTCTGTGGCAGGCATCTCTGGGGTCATAATCATGTGGTCCATTACTAAAATGTTACTTGCCTGGCTATCTTGGGATGCCAGTACCACTGAATCCCATGGAGCAGAAGATTCAGTTGAAGTCCGTGGACTGTAACAAGCTGCCATGTCACCAGTTCCAGTTCTAAAGGGCATCTGTCCTTCACCAGGATAAGCCTTTGTATTTTCAGAGTTCTGGATTTCACTATCTGCCTGCACCCCCTGAGAGGTTATCCTGTAACTTGGGAAACGCTGCCAGTCTTCCTGAGTGTTCTTCTCAGTCAAACCTAGCTGCTGTTCCAGCAACTGCTTCAACAGACCCACTAAAGATTTAGAATGGGGGAAAGAGAAAAAAAAAAAGGAAAGCATATTTATAACCATAGCCTCAGACAGCCAGAATCAGGTAGCTGAGTTTCCAATCATCTCCAAATCTAAGCACCTTTTAATAACATGTTGCCAAAATACCCATTTTATACAATAACCTTTAAAAAAAAGCATCATCTTCTACAAATGACTTAACATTAAACTAGACTCAACAAGAGTTAAGCATCATGAATAGGGAGGTACTCCTCTTTAGGAAAAAAACCCCAAATACCAACATCATGTCTCTATTTTGTTTTCTATATAAGTGGACTAAAACTCAAAAGGTACTTAAAGATGTTGAAAGGCTGTCTAAATCAGACAAACAAACAAAAAAAGCTAAAATTTCTGATTTTTCCAGGAGAACACTATATACATAGGCATTATTTTTTCTAGTTTTATTAGCCACATAGAACATTTATCATTATTAATAATACAAAGAATCTCCCTACATGGTGAAGAAGAAAATAAAATTGCCCTGTAATAATTTAATTCGTATTTTTTGGTAGTAGTGTATCTAATCTCCAAAGATAAGAAGATATTCATCTGGTTTTTAAAAATTATCTTACTAGCTGTATAGCTTCTATATGTTGTAGAAAATAAGAACCAATTAAACTATGAATGAACTAATAAATTTATGTTGAAGTCACTCGTACAATGACAGAGTTCTAGGGCAATGTTAGTCAAACTATCAGAGATCACCAAGACTAGAAGGGTGCATCAGTGCATACCTGTAATTTAGCAGTTAGGAGGCTGAAGCAAGACGATGTAAGCTCAAAGCCAGCCTCATCAACTTAAAGAGGCCCTAAGCAACTTAGTGAGACCCTGTCTCAAAATAAAAAATAAAACAGGCTGGAGATGTGGCTCAGTGGTTAAGTGCCCCTGAACTCAATCCTTAGCTTTTAAATAACTTTAGCTAAATCCCTACTTTCATCCTGGGCTTAATTTCTATCTTATGTTTCTTTAGGAAATTAGTTTCCACATGTGTCTGAGTGTCTAACCCTCTCTTCTGTCTTTCACTACATTCACTTCCTGAGAGGTGTCATGAATTCTTATGGTGTTGACACTCAAATATCTCCCTGAAATGCCAACTTTGTGCTAGTCACTTTCTCTTGAATGGTTTGCCACTCATTAACTAAATGTTGACATGACTTAAAATGGAGCCCATAATCTGTGCCAAATCATCAAGTGGGGCGAAAAGAGGTAGGGAAGGTGGTATTCTGACTAGAATATTGAAATTATCTTTACATTTTTGCTTTCCTTTGCCCTCATATCCAAATAAGTCAAACGCTCTAAGTATTTAATGATTCCTTAACTTCATTTCTACTCCTAAAACCATTCTAGTCCAAACCCTTTCAGGCTCAAATCCAGACTACTATAATAACTTACTTAGTAAGCATATCACTCTAAGCCTCTTTCCCTTCAAATCCTTGTATGACTTTTAGCCCAATTAATCTTTTTTCATTTATACCCTAGTTTAAAAACCTCAAATGGTTCTCTACAGCTATACCAACTGTTCTTGGACTTTTCCCCACCTTATTACACCTGAGAGATGTATCTTCCTATTTGTAACAGTGATTCTCAACCAGTACAGAGAGGGAAGGGGGCAACTAATAGAGTGGGGTTTGTGTGTGGCAATAATCTGTGGTAGATAATATGATAATTTCCATGAGAAAGGTAGAAGAATATGTGTAGTTTGAAAAGGCTCTTAAAACATGGTAATATGCTATCCTTGAAGTATAAAGTGCCCAGTTTGGTATTCAAAGTTCACAATGGCTGGGCTGAACAGCACATTTTTTATCTTTTCAACCTTTCCCATAGTCCTGTAACTTACAGCCTCTACCACAGGCCAGCTAGCCTGCTTACTGTCTCTGAACACTTGCACAGTTTCCTGCTGATGCTTTTGGTCTTACCAGTATTCTGGTCTAAATGGCTTCTATTCTATGCACCTGTCTGAATCTTACCCGTCCTTCAAGACAATAATCACATCTTTCTTGTTCTCTAATGCCTTTCTCTGATCATTCTAACCCAAATCAATTCTGACATACCTGCATTGTTACTGTTTGAATGTTTCCTTAAAAAGGTACAGGTAGGGTGGGTAGGGGTTTCTATCATCTTTCCAATTAGACTGTAAATATCTTGAAGGGAAAAGTTTATACACCTTTGGATTCTTCCTAAATGGCTGTTCAGTACATTATAGAATGCTGGTACTTAATAGGTATCTGCAGTAATTTATGAATAGAACTTACAATTCCTTAGTGCATCCAATGCCCACCGTTCTTCTGAGACAGGCAAGTGTGGATCTGGGATTGTTATTTGATAATTTTCTCCACTTTCCTTTAGTGTCCCATCTGTATGCTGTTCCTTTGCAAACTGTCTCTCAGTCACAAAAAGATCATCTGCCTCTGATTTCCCAGAGATACTCAGTGAATGAGACTGAGGTTTTGATGATATTAAGGGAGACTCTAATCCCAAATCTCTGTCTGTTTAGTGGAACAGAAAAGGTAGAGTATATTTCAACAAAAAGTTTAAGCATTCAGAAAATACTTAGAAAAAAACAGCACATAAGTTACAAAGCATCAAGTAAAATACACAACATGTAAAGCAATGTTATACTGGCACACAGAAAGTTTACAAGTTGAGTTTGTTAAATTGTATAGCTGATGCCAGCACCTGTGTAAACCAAAAGTTTCAAACTTTCTTTAGGTAATTTCAATAGGTAATAGGCTACATTTGTTCATTCTTATCAGTTTTTGTGTTTGATGGTGCTGAGGACTGAACCCAGAGCCTCATGCATGCTAGACAAGCATTCTACCACTTAGCTAGCTACATCCCCAGGCCCCATTCTTATCCTAAGAGATAAGTTTACCTGGACTTTGTAGACCAGTGACTGAAATGCCATGCTGTTCTACTTTTAATTTTGGTGATTCTTCTTCATCATTGTCTCCTCTGTAGGAAGAAAACAACAACAATAATCTTTCAGCTTCATGAGGTACCTAAACATCACTGCAAACAAATATAAGAATTACCCATCTCTTTTCTGACCAAAACTACAAAATAAGTCTTATTACAACACCAAGGAACACTTACTCGCAAGCTGGTGACTGTAATGGAATTGGCTTTGTGGATTGCTCTTTCACTGAAGCAGCCATTCGACAGATTAGGTCCTGCCAGCTTCACGAAGTTTGAAAGAAATCCAAAATACAAGAAGCAAAGGAAAAAAGAAATACACTCAGAAAGCAAAAATAAAAGTGAAACAAAAACCAAACTAACCGAACCAAAAACTCCCCACTCTGCCAGAGACTATTATTCTGGCAACACACTATTAAGTTAAGATTCCAAAATCACCCCTGAAAGAAAATTCTAACATGGGCATATTACCCAGTAAAACAATTCACTTGATACTTCTGAGAAATTTTTCTTTAGAAAAATTTACTTGTAATAGAACAGAATCAAAAGACATCAATGTTAAAAGGAACAAGTTCTTAGAGGAATGTTTCTAAGAGAATATAGAGGAGAGCTGGGGATATAGCTAAGTTGGTAAAGTGTTTGCCTTGCATTCAAAAGGCCCTGGGTTTAATCCCCAGTACCACATTAAAAAAAAAAGAATATAGAAGAAGTGCTTAGTTTCAATATAGGTTTTGGTTTATAAAGTCTATTATAAAAACAAGTTCATGGAATATTATCCTTGGGATAATAAAAAATGTTAATTAGAACAAAGAAGCTAAATCTAATACATACACAGTCTTTTCAGAGACTGTCTGTGCCACCAATTCATAAATTTGGGCTCCGTTGTCTGACATGGAGATGACAAATAAGGCTTTGTTGTCTGGAAAAGAACAAGACAAAACTTATTTACTAATATGATCTAGAGAGCTCATAAGGGATATTTCTAGGGTCTTAATTTAGATAAAGATTGAATATGCTCACATTGCAAAAATTCATCAAGCTGTACATTTTAATTATGAGCAACTTACTGTATGTTTTACTACATATGTTACACTTCAATAGAACAAAGATTATAAAAATTAACACTAAATTCCACAGTAGTTAGAAAAAGATGTCAAAATCTAAATTACTAAACTGAATGCTATTATTCTTTTGCATTTATTTTGAACTGCCCCTTTGCTAAGTTGTCAATAACATTCAGTGAGTATTGAGAAAAAAGATATCATAAATTTACTTTGCCTTCATATAACTAACAAGTTTTGAAAAGGATATTGTAATACAGTTAAAATATAACTTGTCAACCTAAACTGGCTTTAATAAACCCAAACTACACACACCTCTTCAGTTATCAAAAAACATACCACTCTAATGAACGTCTTCTCATTGGGATTACCTCTCAATGCACTATCTTCATTGGCATTTATCAATGATTTGAACACAGAATAAAGACCAAAATAACTGCAAAAAAAATTCTAAATGCAGAAATCACTCAGAGAATCTAGGCATCCCAAGTACTTTGGGGGTATAAACTTTAAATTTCCTTTCTAAACAGTAAATAAAATGCATTTCATTTGCCTAAGAATAGCCAATTGTGCTATTTAAACAACAGTGACTACTGATGCAACTTCATAATTAATCTGGAGGTTACTATCCTTTGGTGGACATACTCACCCGTTGCCACTTGTCGAACCAACACTGTATTCAACTTAATGACAGGACTAAATGTGTGTTTGCTATCAGCTGTAGATGCCAGAATCTTACTATGACACCTTAACACCAGCCTATCATCCTGTTTTTGTAACAAAACAAGAATGTCCTCCAGCAGCAATGTGTACAGATCTAGAAATAAAGATGTAGAAAAGGTAATAAGTACAGAAACTGAGATATGTTTAATAAACTTTAAAAGAATGTCACAGAGAAATTTTTTTTTCTCCATACTGGGGATTGAACCCAGGGGTGCTTAACCACTGAGGCACATCCCTAGCCCTTTTTAAATATTTTATTAGAGGCAGGGTCTTGCTGAGTTGCTAAGTGCCTCACTAAGTTGCTAAGACCGGCTTTGAACTTGCAATCCTCCTGCCTCGGCCTCCTAAAGCCACTGGGATTACAAGTGTGCACCTCTGTACCTGGTTGAGAAATTTTATTTCTGATAAAGCTAATAAATTTGAAAATTGACATTGGTATTCCTTCCTCCCTCCCTCTCTTCCTTCCTTTCTCTCTGTGGTGGGGATCAACCAAGGGCCTTACTCATGCTAGGTAAGCATTCTGTCACTGAACAATATCCCCAGCCCTATGATTTCTTTCTTTCTTTTTTTTTAAATTTTTATTGTGTTTTACCAAAGTGAGTCTGTAACCAATAAGAACTAAAGAACAATATTCTCTCACCACATATAATTTGACAGGTAATGGTCTAAAAAAAAAGCTGATTATAAAGATTCATTAGAATACAATAATGATGGAAATGGGACTGAATCATGAAAAAGTTTTCTGCTGCATTCCTAAATGAATATTTCACACACACACACACACACACACACACACACACACACACACATATATAACAAATAACACAAATAGAAGTCCTCTAAATAGCATTGCTAACTCTCTTAAGGGAAAATTGTAAATGGTTCTTTTTTCTTCCCTTTGGTAAAATGAAATTCTTATTCTTTTCCTTTTTCCACTCTTCTCAAAACTGACAGATAATATCAGACTCACCAATACTTTTGTCTCTATTCACCTTCCAAACCAATGGTCCTTCATGAATCATTTTCCTTTTTGTTAAATCCAAATTCTGCCAAAGTAAAGAGAGTTACACGCAAATTATTTCCAAGCACTCAATGAGAAGGTATTCTGTATAATTTAGTTTCTTTTTAAAACATTCTTAATATAATGAATACCATTTACATTCAACTATTATTATGCTCTCTGTCTTGAAAATGGAATAGTTTACATTAAAGTAACCTGCATATCTCTCTCTCTCTCTCTCTCTCTCTCTCTCTCTCTCTCTCTCTCTCTCTCTCTCTCCCTGCCCCGCACCCTCTGTGTGTGTGTGTGTGTGTGTGTGTGTCCCCACTGTGCAAAACAATTTAAAGTATAATTTTAAAAAACTTTTAAAAAATTAATCTACATAAAATCTCTTAAATAGGAAAGGCATCTTGGAGAAAAACATTCAAGAGTATTATCTTTCAACTCTCACTCCAAAGAGATAATAGCTTATGATAACAAACAGTAAACCAACTCATTCCCAATCCATCTCTTAACTGCAATAACTGGATGAGGGTGATGTACATGCTTATCTATAAGAGGCTTCTGAGTTCAAAGGTTCTAATTGCAAATAAAGCTTTAAGGCACAACATTCACCATGAAAAGTCCAAGTACTATTATTCATGCTTTCTCTAAAATCAGTAGCTTTTTAGTAAAGAGAATCATTTTTTAGCATTAGCAGCTCTTGGAAAATCTTTTTGGAAATCAATGGAATAAGTACATTAGCATGCTTCTTGATAAACTGTTACATGTGACACAGAAATCTATTTTAAATAGTCACCAAACGAATCTGCCAAAACAACCACTTAATGAAATGAAATAAAAAAGACTCATCGCGCCTAAAAAGTTTATTAGTATAAAAGTCCACATACAAGTGGTGCAATTAGAAAACACTATTATTCCTGCAATGGTTTCAAGTTTTTATGTTTTTCAAGAGCTTCACAGAAAAATAATTAAGTTATTCTGCTTTACTCAATGATCTGGAAAGTTCTTGTAGTAAACAAGCTATAGAACATAATAAAATGGGCCAGGGATGTAGCTCAATGGTAGAGTGATTGCCTAGCATGTGCCCAGCACCATTATAAATAAATAAATAAATAGTTTTTTTAAGAAAATAAAGAGAGAAAGAATACAGTAATATTACTAATAATTAGTGTTCCTTAGTCTCCTGACAATTCCTGTCATGTAAAATTATAGTTTTTCACAAAATGGTCTAAAGACAAAAATAATTCTTACACAGATAAGACATATAAAAGGCAGAATAAAATCATAAATAAAGATAATCTATGATATAGAACTCCTTCAAGTGATGAATATTCCCACTAAGATGTTAATTACCTGCCAGGTCTTTAGTACATTCTATTTTATTTTTAAAATTATGATTAGACCATCTCTCACCCTGAGCTCTTCAACATTTGGGTACTCTGATAACTTCAGATTGGAGGTATCAAGGCGACGCTGATAATCTTCTAAGCGCTGAAAATCAGGATGGAGCCAAGGTTACTGCTTTGGTCATCAATGACCTCTCTGTTTCCACACCAAGTGGACATAATTAATCTGTGTTGAACTGAGCTCACTGCAACACTAGACATAACTAACAACCATTCTTTCTTAAAACACCTCTTTGGCTTTAGCATTATTATACTCTATTAACATAACACATACCATTTACATTCAACTATTATTAACACTCTGTCTTGAAAGTGGAATAAAGTTTACGTTCAAATAACCTGCATAAAATTTCTTAAATATGAAAGGCATTTTGCAGAAAAATATTCAGGAGTAGTTTTCCTTCCTCCTCCTTGCCTGTCCCTTCTCAATCTTCTTTTCAAACTCATTGGCCTTTTAACTACCTTATACTTCTGAATATGTAAATCATATGGATAGTACAAATTTCTGAAGGTTAGTATGGCAAACAACCCTGTTCTTTTGCCCTCTCTCTATTCCCAATTGTCTCTAAAGAAAGCACTAATATCTATTTCTTGGATGGCCATTAAGAAAAATCCTATTCAAAGAGAATACATGTATATACAACCGTGTGTATATACAACGCTTTTAAGATGTGGTAGTATAATATATTCACACATCTATTTTCCTGGTATTCTTCATTCAATTGGCAGATTAATATATGTATTTCATGTGTGTGGTGTGTATTAGAAGGGGTAGGTGATAGGAAATATATTTTGGAGATTGTTCCATATTAGCACATATAGAGAGAGAAGTCTCATGTTTTTTCAAAGACTATGTATAATATTTAACTGAATGAACTATAATTTAACCACCTCTTACTAATAGGCATTTTGATGACTACCAGTCTTCTCTAATAACAAATAATACTGTAATAGAAAGACCTTAAACATATGCCTTTGTACACTTGTGCATATATATCTTCAGGATAAATTTCCAGATAAAAACACTGAATCAAAGGTTATGTGCATTTTTCTTCAACATTATGAAATTTTAAAATACACAGAAAAGTTTGAAATTGTGTCATGAATACCTGCATACCCACTACCTATATTCCACAATTAACATTTGTTTTGTCTTATTACATATTTATCCATCAATTCTTCCTGTATCTATCAAATCAATCCATTTTGTCTTTTGGATGCATCTCGAAATCATAGATCTAAGTATACACCTCTCCTAAATACTGCAGCATGCATTTCATAAACAGAAGTTCAATATCTGTGTAGAGTTCTTTAAGTAAAATTTAATAAGGTTAAGTGCACATATTTTAAGTGTATCTTTACATAATATTTGATAAATGCATATACCCATGCAATTCAAACTCCTATCAAGATATGAAATATTACCATCACCCCAGAAAGTTTCCTTCTACTTCTTCCCAGTTAACCTCCACATTCCCATTTTTCTGATACTTTTCCTACTATAGATTAATTTGGCCTCTTAGAAATTTATATAAATAGTTATTTATATATAAGTATTCCTTTGTGTCTGGTTTCTTTCCAATCAGCATAATGTGAGATTCACTCCTTTTTATCCCCTGGCAGTATTCTATTTTATGACTGCACCACAGTTGGTTTATCCACTCTCCATCTGATGAATTCTTAGTTGTTATGAATAAAGCTGCCATAAACATTCCGGTAAGTCTGTTTGTAGGCATACACCTTCATTTCTCTTGAAATGGGTCAAAGGGTATGTGCATTTAATTTAGATAAATACTGCCAAATTTCCCTTAGGTTTTATCTTTTTACCCTCCAAACAATACATTAGAAAGTACCTACACTGTTGTTCTACAGCCTCACCAACAAAGCTGTCACCATACTTAGCTCCTAAGATATTACACTCATTTCCATGGGTTCAATTAGCCTCTGTATATTCACAATCTGAAAATTTATCTTCAGTATAGTCCTCTTAAAGGTGGACCCACATAGGTAACTAATTACTGCATCTCTCCACCTCCTCAGATCTATCTCCACTCCTCCTGACCATCCACATATGCAAGCCAGAAACCTGTGTTTATTCTTGACATAGCCTCTCCTCAAATCTTTCTCTGAATCAATCATCAAATCCTGCCAATTTCATCTCCTAAATATTCCTCCAATTCCTGTCTCTCTCAGAGCCACCATCAGTTATTCTGGACTATGGTCAGACCCCTAACTTGTATCTCTCACTTAAAACCTACCTCTTTCAACCCACCCTCCACATAGGAGTATGAATGAAACCTCCCAGTAAAAATCTATACACCTCCAAGGTCTTCATGTCTATAATAAATTCCTATTGTTCTTGGAATAAAAATCAAACACTTTAAACTGGTTGAAAGAACCCTCTGTTGTTTGCCTCTGGCCTACCTTACCTCATTTTATAGTACTCTCACTACTTTATAGGCACGATCCACATTGATCTAACAGTTGTTACTCAAACAGACTGGACTTGCTTTGTATGTCACACATACTGCTTGCTCTCTATACCTGTAGGTTGCTCCTTTCCATGTTGTTTTGACTCATTTCTACTCATCCTTCCAAACTTGATTCAAACTTCAATTCCTCTAAGGAACTTTTTCTGAAAGTCATTCTAACATCTCAAAACAAGGTTAGGCCTCCTAGTGAGATACTTACTGATAGTATCCTTAAATTCTCCTTCATACAGTTACCAATACTGACTCAAAATGCTTGTACTATAATCTGTCAAATACCTTTTAATTCTACTAGATAAAAGTTCAATGTGGAGAGTTATTGTGCTCAATTTCTTAATCCCTCTAGACTTGCTCCCAGCCTACAGTGTATGTTCCACAGAATAGATAAATAAATAAACAAACAGCAAGAGATGTTCAAAAGAGTCAAATACAACTCTGATATAACAAGTTGATCTGAACTTCTGGGAGTGATGTCACATGCCTATAATCCCAGTGACTCAGGAGGCTGAGAAAGAAAAATTACAAGTTTGAGGCCAGCCTCAGCAACACTGGAAGATCCTTGGCAAAGGATCTTGGCAAGAATGTGTCTCAAAATAAAAAATAAAAAAAATGCTTGGGATGTAGCTCAGTGGTAAAACACTCCTGGGTTCAATCTCTAGTACTTAAAAAAAATCTGGACTCACATACTACATGTATAGATGTAAAGCTAACAAATGTCCTTGCCCATCAATCATGTAATGATAATTTCAATTATTTCACAGATCCTAGGTAATATGAATTTAATATTCTTTCAATGCCATCCTTATCTTCTTGCTTTTCCTTTTTACCTGTTTGTTTTCTGCCTCCTTGACAGCCTGATTTACATAATTTAAGATCTGACGACAGTGATCAGCAGCTTTCTTCACCTTCTCTCTTTCCATTGGACATTCTGAATATGGGGAAGAAATTCAGAATGTAAAATAGGAAAAATTAAAAAAGAAAAAAAATATATAAATATATACATGAGATTTCATCTTATTTCAACAGTTCATAAGAACATACTAAGACCCTAAATATTTTTATGCTAGGTTAAAATGTATGGCAGAATCTCGATTTGGATAGTCTTTGAATAGGTGAGACCTCTGATAACAATACTTTACTTATTTTTATTGTGACCAAGAATTTTTTTATTTGAAGTTTTCTAACAAAAAACTAGATATATTCAGATGAAAAATTTTACAGTATTTAAATAATTTATTATTTTAACCTGGTTCAAGAATTACTACATATCAACATATGTAGTATAAAAAATACAGCCTAAACAAATTGTATATTTAATTCATTATTTAAAACCCTTTTTGATAAAGAAATCAGAATCTATTTCTTAAATAGTTTTCTTTATTGTACTCTCTCAAATTTATAAATATAGGCTTTTAAGTGGCATACAACTTGGATTTTTTTAATAGAGCTTTATGGTTGTAATAGTAGTTGGGTTCATCCCAAAAAACTCATTCATGCATGAAGTCAATTTCAGTTCATGATCCCCCTTCCTTCACCCTTTTCCCTTCTGTTCCTTCCCCACCTGCCTCTACTACACTAGACTTCCTTTAGATTTTCTATTAATTAATGCATTTGACTTGTTCCTTATATAATCTTATCCTTCCCTTCCCCTTTCCTTTATTTTACTCTAGCTTCCGCATATGAGATAAAACATTCCACCTTTAAGTTTCTGAATTTGGCTTATTTCAATTGGCTCGATATTCTCCACTTCCATCCATTTACCAGTGAACACCATGATATCATTCTTTTTAATGGCTGAATAGAACTTCATTGTGTATATATACATATATATATGTATATATACACACCATAATTTCTTAATCCATTCATCTATTGATGGGCTCAACTGGGTAAATTCCATAATTTGGATATTGTGAATTGTGCTGCTATAAACATTGATGTGGCTATGTTGCTTTATATAGTATGCCAATTTTAGATCTTTTGGGAAAACACCTGATGACAGTACTTTAAAACATAAGTTTTCATCTTTAAAAAGAAACTATAATATAGAACCCTAAATTCAGAAATTATGCATTACATAAAATATAATGATCACAATATTACACACTACAGGTGGAAGGTCTCAACTCACTTTGTAAGCTATATAAACAGGACCCTCTGCTTATTGCAAGGATATGCATATGCTAAACTGTAGACAGACCCCTATGTAGGTGCCAGTGGCTATGACCATTGTCAATATTAAGTGTGTATCCTTGGGAAAGTCATAAAGCTACACTGAGCTTCAGTTTCCTCATCTGAAAAACAGAATTAATCATCTTTACCAGGCAAGCATTCTGGATTCTTGGTAGGTAATAGATAACACACCAGATATAATATATGTGATGCATTCAAATGAAAGATATCACCCCCCAAAAATTTGTTGTCCAAATTCTACAGGGGACTTTTTATTATATTTTTTTCATCTCTCCTCCATGCATGATTTTCTCCATTTTGCTGCTAAATTTGGTGCAGGTTTTTAATTGTCGTCATTTTAATCATTAACACCTTTTTTTTCCTTTCAAGTTCTATCAGTTCAGAGCAAATGGCGCCTCAATCAGAGAAGAATTAGACATCACTTCTCTGTCCCAAGAGGAGCAGACAGCAATAAGATCTCCTTGCTGGAACAAATTCTTTTCCCAGGGTGTGATGCCTATGGGGCTGGGTCAGAAGAAAACAAATGGGGACTCTCAATTTGTTACCTATTCACTGCAAGCCCCCTGAACAGATGCATTAATACTGTAGTCTCAAATATGAAAGAAGGCAAAAACTAAATGATTTCATACTAAACACTTAAAAGTGTAGTCAGAGTGGAGGCAGAAATGCAGTCTTCCTTGAAGATGGATAAACCTGCTAAATGTTTCAACAACTTGATCCAGTCCCCAAAGATCCAGTCGGCAAAACAATCAAGGTCACAGAGGACAGGACACATGGCAGAGCTAAGTGATACTGACTTCCAGGAAAATCAGCTCTTCTTCATTTAAAATCCAAAGATAATTCCAGAGAGCATAAAGCAGGCATTCCAAAAGGCTACAATAAATATATTTTTCTTGCCTGTGTACCATCTAGATGTAGCCACTTAGTTCATCTTAATAAAAAAGTTAGTCATTCAAAGGAAAATAAATGAAATGTTTTGCCTTGAGGGGCAGTTTTGTTTTTAATAGTTTGGTGCTACGGCAACAGAAATAATATTCTGCAATCTGAATTGCCTTTTGTCCTTTGGGACTGCTGGAAGATGGGAGGGGGTAGCATGGGATAGAGGGATGGTTAGTCTCTTTCCCAGTTTACCTTATGTATGAACATAATTGCAAGATCTTTCTCCTGCTCCTCTTTTTGTTACAGAAGGTCTTGCAAGGAGCTTCATTTAAAGAAATGGTGGTTTTTCTTTGTAAGATATCAATATGATGTTGGGTGGTTTGGAGTTCTGCTCTTTTTTTCATTAAAAAAGTCATTCCAATAAAAATGGAATGACAGGTGCTAGTAGTGTTGCTCTGTGAAAAAGCTCTACCTGGCAAGTGCGAGACACTGGATTATGTCAGCCAGCACCAGAAAAAAAAAGGAATTCAAAAGAAGGTCTTTCTCATTTTCTCTTAAAGAAACAATGGGTAATGCAACTAAAATGTTGGGGTCTAGAGGTTCTGACTCCTTTAATGCAAATCCTTGAAAGAAAGATTAGGTCATGCCTAAATCATATCATTCTAAATAATGAAACCATAAGACATATTTTCAAATTACCTAATGAACAATAATAGTTCCTCTTTATCTGTGAAGAAAGAGTCTGTTTCCATTTCTGAAAGTCTGTGGAGGTTTTTCTTTCCCTGGAGGATTCATCCCATCTGTTAGTTCACTCACTTACTCATCCATTCATTCATTTACTAATTCACTAATTCACAGCTTTGTGCCAGGCTTTATGCTAGGCTTGGGGCATCCAAAAGGGGATGGAACCTGGTCCCAAGGCACTGGCCTCAATGACAAGAAAGGAAGGGAAGGCAATAAGATATGAGTGAATGAAGTTTTTTCCTGACCCTGCAGAGGGGCACCTGCCATGTGACTACAACCAATGCCTCCCTAGTCCCAAAATGACATTTTCAGGAAAAAAGCAGCGTTGATCTCAGGAAACGAATGTGCTTCCCACAAGTTCTTCCAAATAGCCTCATAGTATCCCAGTGAAGTGAGATTATTTGGACCCTGTGACACTGGAGCTGCTGGCTAGGAAGTACCTGACTGGTCACCAAGCAGCCAGGCCCTTGAAGTACTCAGCGACTTCATTGAGTGCTGCCATCAACACAAAGAATAAACCAAATAAGTGGTCACCTTCCACCATAGACAGAGACAAACAAGGGTATCCACAGCAGGTGGAGAGTTTTAGTCTGGGAAAAGTCAGGGAAATGTAAGAAAAGGGTTAAAGATCAAGATTTAAAGAGAAAAGAATACATAATCCTGCCAGTTCTCAATGGCTCAACTTTAATGTCACCTCCTTCATTGAAGCCTTCCTCAATCAGCCCATCATTAGATGTGATGCTTGTTTTAAACCCCAATACCTTCATTTTGTTGCTCAGCATTTCTTTTTTACCACCTACCACATTCCATCTTCTACTGTTGCCATTCGTGTACTTGCATTACCTCCCCATATTCCTGCATTTTCAATAAACCATGTGCTTCTTCAGGACACACCTTCATCTGGCTTATCAACATATGTTTTAGGGTTCCTGAACCTAAAAATCATGTGAAAGAATATGATTGACATTTGGAAAATAAATTATTGATTTTAAACTCAGTGTGAGAGTGAATGAAGGACAGAAACCTATTATGAACTCTGAGAGAATCTGAAAAATCCTTAAAAAATAGGATTAAAGCTATCTGTAAAAAAAAATTAAGAAAAGAATAAAAGGGAAAACAAATAAAAGTAAAAAAAGAATAATAAAAGTGGGCTTGGGTTGTGGCTCAGTGGTACTGCACTTGCCTGGCACATGTGAGACACTGGGTTCAATCCTCAGCACCACATAAAAATAAATAAAGAAAATAAAGGTATTGTGTCTGTCTACAACTAAAAAATATTTTTTTAAAAAAAAAAGCATAAAAGGAAAATAGAACAACAAAACCAAACAGCCAGGCAAAACACTTACATTATCTCACCATATTCCCAATAGACCATGTACTTCCTAAGACAAGATGACATCTGACTCATCTTCATATTTTTTTTCTTTTTCTGTAGTACTGGGGATTGAACCCCAGGGCACTTTACCACTGAGCTACATCCCCATCCCAGTTTATATTTTATTTTGAGACAGGATCTCTCTAATTTGCTGAGGCTGATCTTAAACTTGTGATCTTATTGTCTCAACCTCCTGAGATTCAGATGTGTGCCACAGTGCCTGACCATCTTCAATGTTTTAGGATTCCTGGACCCAAAAGATAAACACAAGGAAAAAACAAACCAGAAACTGAAGGAAATAAAAATGTTCATTTTCATGTCCAAATATTACAGTAACTCCATAGACACCAATATCAAAGATATCCTTTCCACTTTAGTTTCAGAGGCTAGATAAGATTCAGAATGACCTTTGACAACAGGAAGGAGAACAACTTTTGTTAATTCAGTAAAGTGGTGCTATTTTAATAGAACCATAGAAGGAACATGCATTCATGGATAGAGGAAAGACTTCTCTCTTAAAATTCCTTTTCAGTTGCTACTCAACTCTGTTCAAATATAACTTGTTTTTGGAATTCTACCAGGCAGCAAAAAATATTATACTTGGCTTAGAATTAAATGACAGATAAGCATTGGTGTGAATGCTAAATGGTCTTGTGACCACTTGTGCTTAATAATCTTTAATCTTTTTTGCTCTACAAAGAAGATTAAAGAGTGGGCCCTTGATGGGGTATTCTCTTTCCTTAATACAAGACATTAGCTGCCATGTGATGCATGGACAATAGCAAGTCAATCCCCTGTTCACTGAGACTATGAAATGAAAATGTGCTCCCAAATAGAAATTCTGATTTCTAACTCAGACTCAATTTTTGGAAGCCTGTCAGCAAGGGAGGCAGAAGATGTACCAATTTCCAGCAAGAAAAATGCACAGGGGCTAGGGATGTGACTCAATGGTTAAGTGCTTGCCTAGCATGCACATAGCCCTATGTTCAGTCCCCAGTGTGGAGGGGTAGGTTAGGAGACTACAAATCACTGTAAAGAGAAGAATGTTCTGGGTGTAAGTACATCTAGGACACTCCCGTTCCAGACACTCATAAAAGAGAACAGAGGACTTAGGAATTGGAGACACTGAAGTGTGCACCAACTGGTATGAATCCAGGTATACCTAAGACTTGCAGCCAATGAAAAGTGAGTCTCAAAGAATCCTCCCTTTCATCAGGTTTCCACAAAATTACAAACTTAAATGTTAGGTTCCATCTATGTCCTTTCTTCCTATGAAACAGATTTTCCTGTCAACAAAATTTCAGTTTCTGATCCTTTTGAGAAGAAGACAATGTCATGGAAAGAGCCATGAACATAACAATGGGAGTCTACTTATGCAGAAATTTTAGAAAAATATACCTTCCAGAGATGACAACTATGCTATTATTACCTTGAGGTAGCCCCAGGCTCCAGCCTCAATCAGGAAATTCTGCAGTCAATTGGAACCTAAAAAGTTAAGGCTTCACATCTTTCATCATCCTAAATAAGGAGGAAGGGAGGGCTGATCAAAGGGTTCTGGCTCAGGGCCACATGCACATACACTTTTACATTAATGCTTCCTGATGATAAAAGATTGTATGGACTTGGAGGGTCCTACATCTAGAATAGAAGGGAAACAGACTCTGTCTTCTAGCCCTTGTGCCCCATCTTTGCCTCCAATCCTCTTGTCCCTATTCCTTCATCTCAGCTTTAGGTCTGCTCTGGGCAGTTGCTTCCATGCCTGAACTCCACGAGGGCTCCTTGGAAGGTAAGAGTGTGCTGACCCTTCTTTTCAGGAAAAAGACAGAACAAACTATTCTAAAAGACAGAAAAAGCATAAGAAATGGAAGGCCCCCTGTCAGGGTTGGAGTATACAATGTTTCTTTTTTACTTATTTATTTTTATTTTGCTGGGGATGGAGCTCAGGGACTGTCTCCCATGCTAGGCAAGCACTCTAGGAGGACCAGATGTGGATGTTATAATTCAGATGTGAAATGTTTCCCAAAGGCCCATGTGTAAAAGATTGGTCACAGCCTGTGGCATTTTGGGGAGGTGGGGCCTAGTGGAAGTAAGTTGGGTCACTGGGGCATCCCTTGAAGAGTTATTGAGACCCTAGCCCTAGCCAAGCTCTGCTTTCCCAGTCAACGTGCAGTGAGCAGTTCCCTCTGCCACATGTTCCCACCATGGTACACTGTACTGCCACAGGCCCAAAGCAATAGAACCAAATGACAAAGACTAAAACTATGAGCCAAAATAAACCTTTCCTCCTTATAAGTTCCCTTGTCTCTGATGTTTGTTACAGTAATGCAAAGCTGTCTAACATTTATTCTTAGTGCTCAATCTAGAATATTTCATATGTGAATTATTATCATACAGGAAGTCCCAGTGTTCTTTCTATTCGTTCCTTCATCCTGGGCCTGACACAACTTCCACATTCTCATGAGAGCTCCTTACCATGTTCACACTAATTACTTTCCTGCCTCACAATTCCCTGTACCATGTGTGACAGTGATTATAGGAGAACACCCAGAATGAACCTAACACATCTCTGTGCAAAGATGTGAACTAATTGCTGACTTTCTGTAAGCAGCTTGCACACTGGCATGAACAATCTGGGGATTAACATTTTCCTAGGGAACTATATCCAAGTCCTAACTATGTGCAAGAATATCCAGTTGACATCAATTCTCAAGTGACCTTTGTCCTAAAGCTTTTGGCCACATGAACCTAAGTTCAAATGGCAGCACAGATCCTCCTCTGTTTCACCTACTGGAATACAAATGTGACAACAAAACCTTCAGAAAATGTTCAGATTCGTAGGAATAAAAGGGAAGAGATGTCCAGTCAGGAGGTATGGACACAGAGCTGGACTCCTGAGAAAGGTGGTCTCCTGAGGTACCTCCAGGGAGGAAACAGGAGGGAGCACATATCATACATGATATAAGAAGTCCACATCCTGATGTGGCATACAGCTGTAATCCCAGCTGCTCAGGAGGCTGAGGTAGAATGAACATGTAACTTTGTGGGCATCCAGGGAAACACAGAGAGACCCTTGGCCAATAAACAAAAATCCAATTCCTGATCCAACATGAAAGAGAGTCAAGAAAATCTTCAGAAGTAGAAAAATGCAGCTATAATGCAACCCACACACAACCACGGATATCTGCCCTGTGGTCTATTATAACAGCAGAAATCTGTTCCCTTTTAGGGCATTTGCACAGGTGAAATTCAAATATACACATCATGTAACACTATTGGATGATCATAAATGTTGAGTACAAACCTCTGGGAAAAGTCAAGGTAGGGGGAAATCAGGTTTTAAAGGTATTAAACATCTCTGAGTCATAAACCATCCCATGGCAATGAATTAACTACTATTCTGCCCAATTTCCATACAGACACACTAATTTGATTCTTTGTCACCTCAATCCATTTTCATTGATTGAGGATTGGGATATTCAGTAACTTTTTCCAAGTTCAAAAAAGTAGACCAGGATCTGGATTTAGATCTCCCTGACTTTAAAGCCTGTGTTCTTTCCACAAAACTTTATTAATCTGTGACTCTGGTGTAAATTAACTTTGCAACCATTTTCTTGGGACAAACTCAGTTAAGGCAAAGATGATGCACAAAGCAGGAGGGTTCTACATTGAGGACAGAGGGTTATGCTGCAAAGGACCAGAGATGTAAATTTGAACTTTCCCTAACAATAGCACTTCCGGGGTCTTTCTGGATGTTGGCAATAACAGCAAGTGGAAGAACTGGGGTGGGGGTTGAGAGAGTTGTGATACAAAGGGCCAAGTCGTTGAAAATGGGATAATTGAGTGCAAATGGCTTGTCTAGAAATCCTAAATAAAGCTGCTCTGTAATTCTAATACCCCAAGGCCAACATAACATAGACCAACAGGCCTCCCGCCTTTCAATATTCAAGCTGACTAGGGAAAGAGCATCACCCTTAACAAGGGCAACTTTAAAACTGCAACAGGAAATAAAAACCTTCTCCCTGAAAGATAGAGCCTCCTCAGATACAATCAAACCCCTATGGTGCAGAATCACTAGGGGTAAAAAATTATCCCTGTTTTTTTGTTTTGTTTTGTTTTTGTTTTTTAAAAACTCCTATAGAGGCAGGGCAAAATTAGAAATAGATCCCCTTACCCCCACAGGACACGAGAAAGGAGGCTTTTTTCCATTCTAGAACATGCTTAAATAGTACATAATGTCTTCTGGTAATGTTTAGCTTTGATTTCTTCAGGTTGTGAAACTAAGGAAGTGGAAAGCTGGGTTTATGTTAGAGCACAGCTCTAAGAACTAGAAATACAAGCCCTTTATTGTAGTTATCCACTGCCTCTAGGTGGTTATCTTAAAAGTTATAAAGGTTCAATTATCCAGGTGGTTAATAGCCTTTCTGAATTCAGAGGCCACAGAATAATCCATGGCAGGGCTGGAGGTTAAAAACAAATGGGAAGAATATGAAAATAGCAAGAATTCAGAACCCAGCAACAACTCCTCACAGACATTAAAAAGATCTCTGCAACCTAATATATGAGTCTTCAGGGGGCTGGGGTTGTGGCTCTGCCATAGAACACTCACCTAGCACATGTGATGCACTGGGTTCGATCCTCAGCACCACATAACAATAAATAAATAAAATAAATGTATTGTGTCCAACTACAACTAAAAATATATATTAAAAATAATAATAAGTCTTCAGGCAGATAACTTTACTTGCTCTATTATTGCGATTGTTTTATATGGAGCTTAGGTCATCCACATGATGACTACTATGCTATTTCAAAGTGGAACCGACCTGACATATTAGTGTGTTTAACTTGTAATAGCTTAAAAGTCAGGAGGTGAGGCCATGGGGATTATGGAGACTATGCTTCACCCAAGAAGGTGATCCAGACCCACAAACCAGACTTCGGAATCAAATCTAAATCTCAGCTGTGTGACCTTGAACATGGCTGCTGTCCTCTTCAGCTGTCTAATGTGTAAAATGAAGATAACATTACCTCCTTCTCATGATTATTAAAGAGATGATATCAGCACATGGTGTGCATTAATAAACTTCAACAACAAAAACTAATACATTTATCAAGAATAGAATCACAGGTAGAAGGATGGCCTTTAGTCCATCTGGAAAATGTGCCCCACTACAGCCTCACCCATGTACCCATTGTTATACATATTCCTCTACATTATAATTTCAAAATATCTGGAAAATCCTACTATCCCTGAATCAGTCCTGCCTGCATCTGAAATTCAACAATTAGAGTCATTCCTTTGCATTAAAGTTTTGATCTCTATGAAAAGCCAAGTGTCCCTGGAAGAGAAAATAATAACAATTCCAACCTCTTTCACTCATTTACAGTAACTATTTTTTAATCCTTTTCTGAAAACCCAGACAAAAATATATGTCAAGGAAAACAGAGGCAAAAAGAAGAAAGTAGAGGTTTTCCTCGAAGGGGAATGAAATACAGAATTGGGAGGCTGGAGAAACTGATGAGTATGCATGACATTTCCAAATACAAGGATATTGACACATTCCCTTGGGATAGAGATTGTTTCGAATAACATCTGCTGTTTAACCCCTCCATTAATGATATTCCAAAATATTAAGGATTTCAGCCAAAATATTCCTTCCTCAAAGTCCCTAGAGTAGCAGAAGATTTAAATATTTTGTCTAGGAGGTTATCAAGGCTCTAGACAAAATCAACCAGACTCAAGAGACCAGAAGGGAAATAAAAAATGGTTCATGAAATCCCATTCCTCTTTGTATGCAATGTGCAGCTGCAATAGCTCCCTATCCTTCACTGAGCATCTGTGAAAATCAGATTTAGGAGAGAAATGAGATGTGGGAATATCACTGTCCCCATCTTGGAAATTAAAAATAAATAAGCCAGTAAAGAAACATCCTGAAGAATCAAAAGAACAAGCATTCCTTTTGGGTGTTAGATCCATCTTGCATATTTTTTGAACCCCTTAATATGGTGACAGCAAATATCAAGTGCAGTCATGCTAATTTATCACTGATAGACCACAAACAGCATGAGGGCAGAAGTTGGGTTGGTTTGGTTGACCATCAAACAAATATACCTAGTGCAAATGTTTGATTCAATGATGCCTTTCAATAAATACTTGTGGATGGTATGAATAAGTGATGAACCAGGTGGGTAGATGGATTTACAAACAGATGGATGGATGGATGGATGGATGGATGGATGGATGGATGGAGGGAGGGAGGGAGGGATAGGTGGATGTATGGATGTATGTATATATGGATGATGGACAGAAGGCCAGGTGGACAGAGAGATGGATGGACAGACACATGAATGAAGAAGCACATTGGTCAGATTATTTAAATCTAGAAACAATAGCCTTAATTATTCCCTATTAAGCAATCTACTACCATCCAACATGCATCTCTAAGCTCTACTACTCCCAAAGAAGGAAAGAAGGAAGGGAGGACAGAGGGAAGTACACATGTGCAGGCATGTGTTGATGGGAAGTATATAATATATACACTCTGCCCTCTTTTGTGTGAGACTCTACCACCCTATTATCAGGCAGAGTCTAAGGACATGTACTGCATCTGATAGGAACTGAAAGTGATGATAGATTAAGGGTGAAGAACTTCTGAGCCAGGATAAAAGGTACAAAGGAACCTGTCTTGCCTCAGCTTTGCACCTGCCTGGTGACCTGGATAAAGCAAACTTTCTGGGCCTTAGTTTCCTCTGGTCTAAAATGAATGAAGTGGACACAGATGCCCCCAGGCCCTGTTTAATGTGACCCCTCCTTGAGACTCCAGTTTCAGGTCAGCTCACATACTCTCTCTCCTCACCCCTCCCTGACACATGTGTACCCTTCCAGCTGCAAATCAGGATTCCTTGACCTCTCAGTCTAAATTAGAACCCCTAGTTACACTCTCATAGCATCCTTTCTTCTTTACAGATCTTATTTAATTTATAACTTTGTATGTATTTGTTATTATTTGTTTAGTGTCTGTTTCCTTGTTATAAATAATGACTAACATATATTGAACACTTACCAAACATCAGGCTCTGCCCTAATCGCTTTACATACATTATTTATTTTAATCCCTATAATATCCTTTGAGATAGGTACTTTCATCATTCCCATTTCACTAGAAAAACACAGGCCCAGAGACATAAGTAACTTCTCTGAGGTCACAGAGCTTAGTGAGTGCCTGATCTGGGATTTGAACTCAGGCAGCCTGGTTTCAGAGATTGCAATGACTCTGGTGTACTGACTTGAACCTCCCAAAGGCAAGTATTAGGTCTCTTTTGCTCATCACTGTCTTCCTGCAGCAGTATCTGAGTGTGGTAGTATACAGTAAGCTACAGTGTATCTGATGAAGAAAGAGGGAGGAAACAGATCTCACTCCTTAACAATTTTTTTTGTGGCTGGGATTGGGGGAAGTGCTGTGATAAAATGCAGAGCATTGTGCAGGCTAAGTACACACTCTATTACCGACCTATACTCCTAGCCTCATCCCTCAGCTTTTACTCCCTTACAGTTTAATTGAAGTCATGACTTAAGAGAGGGCTGGCTTGGGCTTGGAAAATGCTCACACGTGAAACTGAAGCAGACTGGGGAAGTTCAGGTATATACAGGAGCGCTAAGAATTTTCAGGTCGCCATAAAAAGCATACATTCATTTTTCTGAGTAATAGCACTGTGGCTGATTGTTAGCTATATTGTAAATGCCATTTACTCTACTTTGGGGATATTCAAATGTCAAAACATGCCTACATATCACTAAATTATATAAATAAACTTCCTCAGGGGTACTTCAACTTTGACTCTATGCACTTCTGTACCGTTTTCATTATTTTCATTGAGCATGTGCTACTCTTAGAATTTTTTTGTTTCTTGTTTTTGTTTTGTTTTGTTTTTGCAGTGCTGGGGATTGAACCCCAAGTACCTCACATGCTGGCAAGCCCTCTACCACTAGTTGCACCCCCACGCCTTATACGTATTTTCAATCAAGTACAAAAATAAATCCTTGAAAAAAAGAGAACTTTTCTCCCTTGCTGGTCCCTGCTTCTGAGTCTTTCTGATGGGCAATTAATTACACAGCCACTATCACTGGCCCTAAGAGACTTCTGAAGAGTGTGTGTATGTGCACACGTGTGAACACACTTGTCTTAATTATACTGAGATAAAATAAAAGACGACTTTCACTGTCGGCTTCAAAATGCTCATCTCTGGAAAAGCAATAACCTGGGGATGTGCCATGTCCAGCCCCTCCTCACATCTTGCTAGCTGATGGAGACTATTCAAGGCTAAGTGTTGAAGAATAATAAAGAGGTTTAAACTATGCCACACACAAGTTCATTAAAAATAATTCATGTTCTTCTACAGGCCCACAGTTTATAAGAGAATTACAGCAATACAAGCAAGAAGGCTATATGGGGCTTTCTCTTTATATCTGAGGCCTGTAACATCTTGAGTATTTAAGCTTACTGTTCATTCAACAAATATTTATTATGGGCCTACTGTGGGCAAGGAATTACTCAGGTGCTGCCAAATATTCCAATATGAATAAGATATAATCCTTGCCCTCTGAGAATCTCAAACCACTTGCCAGAATGGTGAAATGCAGAACAGAATCAAATAGAAATAGAATTCCTATCACCAAGCACTGAAGGAGTTCTATATGCCTTTTTTCCTTGAAGAGAAGGGAGAAATAAGATGGAATATAAACAACTCCAGAACATGGAGGCTCTGATGAAATAACAGAACTCTGGCTGGTCAATGGGGAGTGTGTTGAGTCATTTGGTGGGACTGGCAATCATATGCTCAAAACAGTGTCAGTGGGAAATACTCTAATGGATGTGTGGGATTTTCATGGGTACAATGAATCAAGGAGATTACCCAAAATAAAGGAAGAAGCACTGGGCCAGGGGTGTGGTTCACTGCAGAGGGCTTGTCCTCTACACAAGGCCCCAGGATCAGTCCCCACCCAGGATCAGTCCCCAGCACACATGCAATCTCTCTCTCTCTCTCTCTCTCTCTCTCTCTCTCTCTCTCTCTCTCTCTCTCTCACACACACACACACACACACACACACACAGTAGCAGCAGCATTTAAAATATTCAAGGGAGATTTCTGAGGCCTCTTCAAGCACAAGTAACTCATCTGGCTACAGCAGTGTTTCTCCAGAATCCCTGGGAACCTGTTAGAAATGAAAGTTTCCAGGTCCATCCCAGACCTACTCTGAGCATAAGCCTGGCAATATGTGTTTCAACAAGTCTTCCAAGAGAATCCAAAGTAAGCTTAAGATTGGTCTGGAGCCTAGTATGTAGGTAGGCAGTAAGAACGTAGGAAGGTGGGTAGGAGGTAGAGGGGGCATCGATTTACACTGAGGTCACCATTTTCAGCTGAAAGTAGTGAAGGTTTTTAAGCAGATTAGCGAGACTAAATGAACTATTCTTGAAAAAAAAGTATTAGAGGGCTGGGGATGTGGCTCAAGTGGTAGCACGCTCACCTGGCATGTGTGCGGCCCGGGTTTGATCCTCAGCACCACATACAAACAAAGATTGTGTCTGCTGAAAACTAGAAAATAAATATTAAAAATTCTTTCTCTAAAAAAAAAAAAAGAAAAAAGTATTAGATTGTTTTCAGGACCATTAGAAATGGAAAGGAAATGGACATATGGAGACTAGGAAGAAGGCTAAAAAACACACTGGCATCCTGATCACTGCAAAGCGGGAATGTGTAAGATTTAGTCACAGAGTAGTTGCAGAGGAGGAGACAAAAGGATCATTATATTGTAAATATCAATGACCAAAAAGAGGCTCTTCCTACAGAGGCAATATCTAACCATTGTTTTGAATCTATGCACAAAGCCTTAATAACCAGACAAAGGAACACTAGAAACAAATAGTTCTGTAATCCTCCTTCCACAAAAAGATATCCTGAGGGACCTCATAAATGCACTCAGGTCCCAGGAAAGGGCCATAAGTAATGGGACGTCCTCCCATTCCCACAAAGTAGCATGGTAAGACAATGAACATTCCCCAGGACACCACAGAGCCCTGCCTCCTCTCCCAGCTCAGAAGAGGACCTCGAAGAAGATCCAGACTGATGTGGAAGGTGTCCTATTCTGAGAAAACTAAAGGCAAAGATCTAAAAGGTGTGACTGCAGATGCCCCGCCCCCTAGTCCTGAAAAGCCATAAGCTCACTTTGATGGGACCTTGTGCCCCAAGGAACTCAAGCAATATGCAATCTGCAACCCCACAGCACATCTCGAAATGCCAGATGGGAGCAAAGTTGCTGGCACAACACACTCCCCACTTAAGTGATGGTGAGACTAAGGCACAGCAAAGAAATGTTATTCCCACCTTGGAGGTAGTGCCAAACATTACCTACAAGCATAATCTGAAGACACCACCAGCCCACGTTTATAACAGGCAACAATGCTCCTGAACACACGACCATTTTAATAGGTAACAGTGAATGAGATTGCAGGTGGAGAAAGGAAACCTATGGGGGCGGGAAATATCCCAAATGCCACTGTACAGGAAAACTAGTGGCTTTTTAAAGGAAGACTGTAAAAGAATCCTCCCAAGGTCCTGTTGGCTCCCATATTGAAATCCTAGCAGAGCCCATAAAAAGTAACAATTATTAAGGCCTCCCAAGTAGTTACCTTTGCAAACTAGTCCCTTTTAAATTTTTCTCCATATGCTAAATGCCTCAGAGCCTTATATATTATATTTGGACTATACAGTAACCTCGGTCAAACAATTGTTACAAACTACAATGCTCTTCCAACAAATGCACACACCATACAGAGAAAATTACTGATATTTCTATTATAGCAATTATAGATTCTTCAAGAAAACACCAATGCTTAATTACAAGCATCTTTACTTTTCTGTTTATTCAGGAGCTAGGGCCAATGTTTTAATTGGAGTCAATTAAACTGTGTTAATACTATAAAGCTGAATGTCAGATTCAAAAATGAAAAGCAAAGCATTCTTATGTTTCCATGCACTAAGTTTGCAGGGTCACTATTTTATCAAAGTCCATGCAACTTTAAACCCATGCAACCTGCTCAAAGATGGCTGCTATCTATAACTGCCTTCTGCATCAAGCCATCTACATAAAATGAAATCAAGTTCATTCCAAACAAGGGATGGATTTTAAAAATGCATTTGCTATAACAAAGAGGAACTGGCATTCTCCAACACTAAATTGGAGCAGCAATGAGGCAAGAAGGGAAGATTGAGACTTGATTTGGAATAAAATGCCTCATCATCTTCCTATAAATTAATTTTCATTTGAAATTCAAATGTCCAGCATCCTACATGGATGGCTTTAACAATTACCTTTGTATTATTTGAATGAACATTCTTCTTGAAAGTCCATGGAAAATTCATGAACACTATTTGGAAAGCAAAAAAGAAACTTTGGAACGCAGATATAACTTTCTAGCTCCACTTAGTCCAGTTTCTCACAAGGTAAATGGGCACCCCTGTATCTCTACTCCAAGGTCTTTCTTTGCCATTGATTTTCCAGATGCTTCATCAGATGGCAACCTGGGCCCATCTGTGCCTGAGGTGATTCATTCATAAACCACAGATAAATGGTCAATGAACTTGTCCCAGTGGTGGATAAACTCTGCACTCAGATTACCTGGGTTCAAACATGTGCTTCTCCACTCACTTGACTTCTCCATACCTCAGTTTCCTCATTTAAAAATTAAGGATAGTAATATCACCTTCCTCAGTGGATTGATGTAAATAGTAAATGATATAATACACAGAGTGCTTAGGGCAGGACCTGGCTCTTCATAAGCTCTTAATATATGCTATTACTGCATCCCTGAAATGAGAAAAGAAATATGGCATTTAGAAATAAAAGGATTTAAGAGCTAAAACATAAGCTCTCTTATTTACAAAAATAATTGACTGTGAGCTTAGTAAACATGGTGATATTCAGAAGTCAACTATACTAAAGGTGTGGTTCACATGCTCTACTCCTGCTGGCGACTTATCTTTTGTCCCTTCTCCCTAAGAAGGAAGGAGGTACTGTGAGTTCTGCAGGTACCTTGCTGTTGTTTGGATGGTGAATGTCCTTCAAAGGCCTCTGTGTTAAAGATTTGATCCTCTGGGTGGTACTATTGGGAGATAGTAGAACCTATAGGAGGTGAGGCCTGGTCAGAGACTGTCCTTGGGAGCATGCCATCAGAAGTGGTTGTAGGACCCCTGCCTCTTCTTTCCCTTTGCTCCCTGGCTTATTATGTGGATAGTTTTGTTCTGCCACAAGTTCCCACCAGGATATGCTGCCTTGCCACAGGCCCAAAGCAAGCTGACCATGGAGCAGAACCTCCAATATGAGCCAAAATAAACCTTTCATCTTTGTAAGTTGATTGTCTTAGATAGTTTATAATAGTGATGGAAAGCTGACTAATACACACCTACAATAAGCATAATCTTTCCCACTCTTCTAGACTGTTATATTGTTTTTAAAAGTCATCATTATTGATGACCATTTAGCAGAATACAGGGTATTGAAACTGCAACTTCTCATAGATGTTTTATAAAATAGAGAAATTCCTAAAAACAATATGTAAGAATCCAATTTTTACAAAATGAACCAAAAGAATAAATGTTTGCTTAAACTTATTTATGCCATTTGTGAAACACAGCTTACTAGAGAAGACTGGCAGCCATGTATTCTCTTCTAATATTTTAGAAAATATTCATTTGCTTTTTTCCTGTGAATTTAATTGTTTAGGACTCAATGGAAGTGTAACTGATGTGATTCTGCAGTCTGTATACGGGGTAAAAATGGGAGTTCATAACCCACTTGAATCAAAATGTGAAATATGATATGTCAAGGACTATGTAATGTTTTGAACAACCAACAATAAAAAAAATAACATGTAATTGTTTAGGACTTACTCCATATGTAATTTACATTTGTCCCCCCACTTAGCATGGATTACATCATGAGCAGGTCCCTGATAAATAAATGTCATTTTAAATGGCCACACAGTATTTGATCAGATGAACTGATCACAATTTATTTAAACATTTCCATAATGCTGAACATGTAGCCCCTTACTGATTCTTTATAATTGTAAATAATGCTTCAGGAATTATTTTTATGCATTAATTCATGTAGTTATAATTATTCCCTTAAGACAGATTCTTAGAATAATTACTAGGTCAAAAAGTAAGAATAATTTCAAAGTTCATCATACTGCTTTCCAAAATATTTTTATTAATTCACCCACCATTATATGAAAGATTATCACATTTTTAAAAATATTTGCTAAGATGGATGAAAATTGGTACCTCAATGCTTCAATTTTAATCTGATTACTTGAAAAGTTGACTTGCAAATTTTATTTTTTTATATATTTGCTAACCATTTCTGTTTCACCTTTTACAAACTGGTCTTATTGTTTACCTTAGGAATTTGCATTAAAGAGTTAAAAATATCAATCTTTTGTTGTAATTTTTACATTTTTTACCTTTTATCTATCAATTCCAGATGTTTTCTGCTACACAATTTAATCTTTATGTAGCTAAATCTGTCTATATTTTCTTTTGTGACTACTTCCATTCATTGAAGTTTAGAAATGTCTCCAATCATTAATCACATAATCACCTACATTTTCTTATGCACTTAAATTTTTTCTTACATTTATTCTTGTATCTATTTAAAATTCATTTTGTATACAACATTTTAATTATATTTTGGTGCTAATAATAATAAGTTCACAATTTAATGAAATCTTAAGATAATTATTAAGATGATTTATTTTTATTTTTTTATTTTTATTTTTATTGGTTGTTCACAACATTACAAAACTCTTGACATATCATATTTCATACATTAGATTGAAGTGGGTTATGAACTCCCAATTTTACCCCAAATGCAGATTGCAGAATCATGTCAGTTACACATCCACAATTTTACATAATGCCCTGTTTGTTAGTAATTGTTGTATTCTGCTACCTTTCCTATTAAGATGATTAAGTAAATAGTTTATAAAAAAACACTGTTTTTCAAAAGTATTACATTATTCCAGTTATATTAGGTACCTAGAGTAGGCAAATTAAATGAAAGTTACCAGAGGATGGGAGAAAGGATGAAGGGGAAAGAATGATAGGGAGCTATAATTGAATATGGAGTCTCTGTTTAGGACAATAAACAAATTCTAGAAATGGACAGTTGTGATGGCTACACAAATGTAGATGCACTTAACAATATTCACTGTAACACTTAAAAAAACCAATTAAATTGGTTGATATGGTTTGGCTCTTAAATGTCCCCCAGAGACCCATATGCCAAAGATAGCCAGTCTGTAGTGCTACTGGGAGGTAATGAAACATTTCAGACAGGGGACTTAGTGGGAGGGAATTAGCTCATTGGGGGCATGTCCTTGAAAGGGGCCATTGGGACCCCCAGACCCTTCCTCTCTCTCTTTGCTTCCTGGTCACTATGAGGTAAACAGTCGGACTCCATTATGCACACAATGCCATGATGTACTGTGCTGCTGAAGTAATGAAGCCAAACAACCATGGACTGAAAGCACTGGAACTATGAGCCAAAATAAATTTATCCTTCTCTGAAGTTGTTTATCTCAAACATTTTGTCAGAGTAATGTAAAACTGACTAATAATAATGAAAAATTTTGTTACATATATTTTACTATGATGGAAAATTAGTTTTTAATTTAATCTTGGTATAAAGTTAGATAGTTTTAAATGACTGAGGAATACCTCCAGTAGGAATGTTTGTCAAAGTATTCAACACCAGGTGGTGCCTAACCCCTGGCTAATTATAATTAGAAGAGATGCCAAACCATCTAAAAAAAGATGCCCAAGAGATCAAAGATAATGGCCATAAACAACCAGGAAGGCCATACTGGTATATACCAGCTAAGATTCTGTCCTACTTCTAGAGATCCTTTTATTCATATAACCAGTTTAGAGTTCTCTTTCCCTTGCAAGTTTTTAAGGCACACTGACAAATACTATTAAATTCTCCTTTTCTTTGGTCAGCCATAGCACCATCAGTTCATGATCAATACAACAATGTACTGAGTTGAGTCTAAACTTCTCTTCCTAGTAATGATTTAGTGATATCTTCCAGTGAAAATACACCTTGGCTGTATAAATTTCATCCTTCATCCTTGGCAAATCATCTCTTAGAACAGATTTGATTAGAGGTTTTCTACACATAAAAAGTGTCATCTATTAGGCACTGACTTTTCTATTTTCCAAGTTGAAAGCTAACTTCTTCTGGGAAAATCAGATAGACTCTCATTTCTGATGTATAGACTCTCATTTCTGATGTAATAGAGCTGCCAGACAAGGAATGATATTCATGTACAAGAGAAATTTGTTTCTGTCTTGAAGTTATTTTATTTGGGGGTTCTCTTTTATGCAATAATATCTGATTTCCAAGGGAAATCCAGTCACTACCCTCAGAGAGACACAGTCAATTAATTGAGGTAGCTGATTATTAAACCAATGATATATAACTTAAATTGGAATATATGCAGGAATTTTATAACAATTTTTTTTAGCAAAAAATCTAATCAATGCAGTTAGAAGAAGGTAAGAAATCCTCTTTGTTAGATGCAGGACAGGCTGAATAAGTTGTCTGCAGGGCATGCCAAACAAAGTTAGCTTCAGGGTGACCTGGCCACTCAAACCATCTGTCTAGTTCTTTATCACCTGTTGGCTTCAAGCCCAAATGCCCAAGCCCCTGCTCAAGCCTGAACACTCAACCCACTGCTCAAGGCTGAACACTTAACACGCCTTGTGCCGACAAGGCAGCTTGCAAACCCAGAGACCCTATTAGATTTAGGCAGAACAGCAGAAGGGCTATAAAAACCTCCCCTTGCCGCTCCCCCGCCCCCCCTTCTCTTTCTCTCTTTTCTGTTGCACTGCTTTAATAAAGATCTCTTGGTCACTTTCCTTTCACTCTTCTGAAGTGGTGACATACAGGGACTGTGCCTTTTCTGTGTCTTCTCCATGGTAAGCTTTTCCCCTGTATAATGTGCATGTAGTTTTACATCAGAAGTTTCCCCTCACTTTCTCTAGATCTCTGCACAAACAAACCACAACTGGAGAGGACTTTCTGATGTTTTGTAATGTGTGCTTTACTGCATTGTTAACCAATTTGGTGCTTTTTACTATCTGCTCTTCCACGTTCATACACTAAAAAATATACTCCAGGCCAGTATATACTGTGTCTCCTTTAGTTTACCAATTGTCCTTTTCCCTAGAGTGAGGGGTAAAAATGTGTGAAAAAGAGTAAACAGTTGTTTACTCAGGTATTGCTGAATGATGGAATGAGTCAATGAATGCATGTCAAGAAGACCAGAGCCAGGGTCGTGTAGATAATAAGGGGTGTCAACTTAGATGAATCTCAAGAGGGAGACCCAGCTGGTTCACCAAGAGCTCACAGGTTATGTGAAGAGCTTTGTCTTTCTACCCAGAGGAGTGGAAGACATTAGAGGGGTTTAATGAGACTAGAGTGCCTTAGGGTCAGATAAGACTTTTAAAGAGATCATTCTCCATGCCCCATGGGAAATGGATTAGGGGGAGATTAGTGTTTAGTGGGTGAGAACTATGGTAGAATTTTTCAGTCATTTAGAAGAGCAATGATGATTGGGGGTGCAAGACCAAGGCACTGCTTCAGGAATAGCACTGGCCAATTTCCATGTTTCCCTCCCTCCCTCCTCTCTGCTCTGTATAGGATGGACCTGATATTCAGTATCCATGTCTCAGCCACTCAGTCTGTTCAGGTTGCTATAACAAATTATAAGAGACTGAGTGGCTTATGAACAATAGAAATGTGTTTTTCACAGTTAGGAAGTCTCTTAAGTATGAGGTCAGAATGTCAGTATAGTCAGGGTCTGGTGAAAGCCCTCTTCCGTGGTGCAGATGGTCACCTTTTACTGACCATCAGATGGAGAAAGTGGTGAGGGAGCTCTCTGGGATTTCATATAAAAGGACTTTGATCTTATTCTTGAGGGCAGAGTCCCACATTCCAAACACTTCCAAATACCATGTCACTGGAGTCTAGGTTCCAACATATGAATTTTGGGTGGACACAAACATTCAAGTCTCTACTTCACAGGTTCCCTTGCTAGTCAGCTTCTTAGTGGGATCCTGAATGGGAAGCACTGGCAGGAGATTGAGGATGGGAGGGAGGGAAAGCCAAGGTGCCAATCCTCCTTCTGCCTGCTGACTCTTCTTAATGCAGTTATGTCTCTTCTGTTTCCAGCTTTCACAAACCGAGCACCTCCATGCAAGATCCCAACTTCCTTGGACAGTCATCTGTCAATAATCCAGCTCCCAGGGTTGTCCTCCCATGGGAAGACAGGCCTCCCATTCTCTCCTACACTGTAAGGTTGATAGCTGCTTTCCACAGTAGATAACCCCCAGTTTCTTAGCTTTCTATCCTGACTAATCAATAACCTCTACTAGGATAGCTATTTTTGAAAATATTGGAGGGTTTCTGTTTTACTGACTAGAAAATGATAGATACAGTTTTGCATATTCTGCCACATCAATATCTTTGTTTAAAATCATATATATATATATATATATATATATATATATATATATATATATATATATATATATATATATATAAATGTTGCATAGCTTTTTTCAGGATTAAAATGATACTTCAGAAATGATGCCTTGCATTGCAAACTTTTAGAAACAAAATTTACATCCTTTTATCTTCTTTGTGACTCTATGGCAAACATAAAGTTTCCAAGTCAGCAAAAAAAAAAAAAAAAAAAAAAAAAGAGAGAAACATCCAGACAATGCCAGGTGCCAGCTCCAAATCTGCATTGCTTAAAGTGAAACACAGGAAGGAAATGTCAAATGTCAGATGTGCTGCAGCATCGTGCATATGGATGCATGGATGTAAAGATTTCAATTGTTGACTTTCTTTGGCTGCCATCTTTTTAAATAAAGTAGAGAACATAGACTTTTTATGTTTTTCTATTTTCTGTTCAAATGATAGATTTTATTACATCATATTTCTGCTGTAAATTAGCTTAATAGCAGTTAGCTCAGTATATCACTGGTGTGGCCCAGCTGCTATTGTTTTTATTGCACTATTCTAGTGCCTCAGGGTAATTACCTTTGAGATCTCAAATGCATTCTCGTATGTAAAAACCATTCTTTTTATGTTGGGTATTTTGAAGTATATATCCTCAGAATTTGCTGTATTTTCTCATATTTATTCATCCGCAATGACCATTTCATAATCAGTTTTAGATGTTCTCATATAAGCCTCAAGGAACACATCCAAGGGTCCACAAAATGAACTCCGTGTCTTTCGGAGCCAGAGAGGAATTTAACACCTTGGCAGGAGTTTGGGGCTGTGTGGGAGCCATGAGTGATGATTCCAGCTCCTGCCTTTGCATGCATTAACTGCTGGTAGCCTCTGAATAATTGGCTGGGAAAATTGGTTAACACGTCAAGTGAAAATGTATGTGGCGGTGTCTGTCTCCACCGTCCCAGGAGAACATCTGTCCACTCCTCAAATCCACTAAACAATTTGGCTCTCATCTATGTGACTGGCAGCCTGTCCCATTGAGGCCCTTTGCCATGAAGCAGGGAAGGGGGAAGTTTGGGTTTGAGTTGTGTTGGCAGGTTTTGTTCAAATACTTGGAGAGCAATTTTACAAATTTGCCTGCTGGTGATATTAGCCCTTTATTTTTGTGAAAGTCAGGGTGGGGGGGACACAACTTTTTCTGTGCATAGAAATTGCTTTGAGAAGTAGTTCTTTGGGTGTATTCATTTAATTCTGAACATGTATGTTTAGCTTTTCCAAGCTGCAGGCTTCCTCCATCCTCTAGAAGAGTCCAGAGTTTTGCACAGGAACAGAAATGGTTAAAAAAGAAAAGATACAGTGTCTTATAATAAAGCATAGACACAAATTCTGAGAGATCAGGTCATTGTATTCTGTGAAAAAAAAAGAAAATAGAAAAACCTAACAAATTAGAAAATGTCATAGCATGAGATTAAAAACTATTGAATAAAGGACAAATTTTTAGATCATATTTGAGATTTAATTAATGATAAAATTTAGAATGGAGTGCAAAGAGTCAGTTTCAGTTGCTTTGTTTTGTTCATACCAAACTATATGTGGGCATGCTGTAATAATAATTACAGGCCATGGACCCTCTTTTATGATAACATAAACAATGGTTATCTACGTTACTAGAGTTGGCATAAGGAACTTCAGATAACAGATAATTCACCTCACTTTTACTCTTATTGGAATTTTTTTTTGTACAAGTGATTGAACTACTGAGCCATATCCCTAGCATTTTTTTTTTCATTTTGAGACAGAGTCACACTAAGTTGTTTAGGGCCTTGTTAAATTGCTGAGACTGACCTCAAACCTGAGAGGTCAGCCTCCCAAGTCTCTGGGATTACAATCATGCACTACCAGGTCCAGCTCATTGGAAACTCCTATACCATGCATTTCTTGTCTATTTTCTCTCTTTGTGATCTTTTTTCCCCACTAAAGTTGGAAGTCACTATATATTAAAAGTAGAAAGGATGATACAGATGACCAAAAACTTTTTTCAGCATCCTTGAATAAAACTTAGTCTTCAGTCCAAATCCCATGGTTTTGCAGACCCAGATCTCTAATTCCCAAGACTTCCAAAGGGATTTATTCTATTGGTGACACAAATTATCCATTGGCACTTCTAGTCACTTAAGAGGTAAGCTTTTCCTCTTCATGAGAAAAAATTTCTGGTCTTAGTGTCAATAAGCAGAGGTTCTAACCACCCTAAAAATGATAGATTAGGAAATTAGATAATACCCTGAAGATATTACTCCTGTTATATTAAAAGCCTAAAAATATTTATAAGAAAAATATTTACACACGATTCTCTCATTGAAAGAAAAATATCGACAAGGATTCTGAATGTACTTAAAAATATGTGAACTTGAATTTCTTAAAAATGGTTATAGGTCCATAACATTGGTTGATGCATGTATTCGTGTATAAATATATGGTATGCACTATGCACAAAAATATAATTGATCATCCAATTTTAATATTTGCATCTGGTTTTCTAGTCCTTTGTAAATTAACACTCACTATGTAATTTTACCACAAGCCATTGACAGCCATGATTCCACATCCAGCTCGGCTTCCGTAGGGTCCTCTCAAATTGTAAAGTCCACTGGAAAAGCATTTTCCTCACTTCCTCTTTACCACCCTCCATCCTCACTCACAGGTGTCTCCAACCCCTGCCACTCCCTCCAGAACTGCTTGCAGTGGTGAAACAAGGCTACAATCTGAGACAGTCTATTCTTTTTCTACCTCACTCCAGCATCTGTCACTCATTCCATTCCTCTTCTTTGTAAACTCACTCCTCCCCAAATCTTCATCTGTGGCCTCCTTACTGTAAATAGTTCCCTCTCTTCTATTTGACCTTTCTTTGTTACCTTTGCCTAAATTCTTGCCCTCTGAAATCTCATTCCATGTTCTCTTTGACATCTTCCACGCTGACAATTCCTCAATGTCTTCTTTGCCAAGCAACATGCTCCAATTCTCATTCATTGCTGATCATCTCCCCCCAAAGTCCTGCTGACACCTGTAATTCAAAGCAAAACAGAACTCACCATCCTAATACTCAGAATTTCTCAGCCTCCCTCCTGTTTCTTTGAATTTCATGATTTCTCTGTCTTAAAAGTGGAACCCACAGAGTTATCAATTACTCCTCTTGTTCCCTTAGTCCACCCAGAGGACTGCAAACCCAGTTCTGGGAATGCTGCCATGTCTCTGGAATATGTGCCATCTTTTCCATCTCTTCTGCTTCCATCCAGGGCTAGGCATCATTGCCTCTCCTGTGTATTATTCCAGCAGCTTTCTAACAACCCCTTTAATGATAGATGCTTTGTTATCCCAACCACCTCACTTAACACTGACAGGTTAATTCAGGAAAGCTCACATAACTAGAATGGCTTTCATCACTTTCTAAATTATCTCCTAATGTCTAGCCAAAATATATTTTCTGTTAATGTCTGCAGGACTTGTCCTGCACATGCTTTCCATTTGTGCTAAGTTGGACTAATCACTGAACCTCAGAGATGCACTTTTCCTTGTGCCTGTCTTGACGATGCCATGTGCCTCACCTGGTGACCCATACTCCTTATTCTGCCTGTCAGATATTACCCATTCCTTCAAGGACTAACTCACTAACACTTTTCTAAAGCCTTTGAAATGTCCATGGACTGACTAACAGTCACCAGCTTTTGAAATGCCATAAAATTCCATATACTTATAACCTTACCACAGTTTGGAGTTATTTAATTAAGTTATTTACAATTGAATTTTTATTCATCATGCTTAAAACTTACAGTATTTAGTTAATTACCAGCTCCTGGTATACTTCCTATCTGTAGAATTGTTAAGTGAAGGAGAAAAGTTCGTGACACAAATAACCCAATGACCATAGTTTTGGTGATATTATTTTTAGTTCTTAAATTTACTTATATGCATAATAAACATAATATTTCAAAAAGATATTTAACCTAGTTTTTAACTTAAACAGAAGCATACATCAATTTTCATGTGACATGGAAAAATTGTCTTAGATATAGGCTGATTTAGCTGTTTATTTCAAATTTCTCTGGCTAATTAAAATTTTATCCACAATTGAGTACCTGAAAAAACAGTAACCTACCATTAGTTGTATAGTTAACATGTATAAGACACAGTGCTAACATTACTGTATGGTTCTCTTTCAAGGAAATGAAAGAATAATAGGTAAATGAGTTGCTGTATATGTTAATTAGCTTGATTTAATCATGCAACATTGTACTTATACATATTAAAATATAACTATGCATGACATACATATATACAATAATGATTGTTAATTTAATAATAATTAAAAATAAAGCATAGTTGGAGTTGCCAAACAAATAATGACCATGTGATTGATTAGTGTTTAATGTTCAACTTACTGCTTTGGTGTTAAGTAGATCTAGTCAAACACTGAGGTATGTCACTGGAATTCTATCACAGATATTTTAAGACATTGCATAATGTTGTCAAAGATAGCCAGAATTGATCATAAATTAAATCAGAAAAGATAAGAATATTTGTTTTGCTCTTGTAGGGAAAATTGTGTATATATCTGTAAGTTCACCAAAACTTAATTCACCAGTTCTTCCTTATTAACTTGCTAGGATGATAATGTGTCCATTGTTGGAAGTGGGAGAGTAAAGACATCTAAATTATTGCATTGGAGTCTATTATTCTCTTTAGATCATCTTATATTTGCTTTATATATTTAGTTGCTCCAATATTGGGTGCATATATTTTTATAATTATTATACCCTCTTCATGAATTGACTCTTTTATCATTATCATTATATAATTACCTTCCTTACCTTTTAATTTTTTTACAAATTTTCACTTAAAATATACTTAGATATTATGACTCATATTTTGGTTTCAATTGCATGAAATATATTTTCCATCCCTTTGTTTTCTATCTGTGTGTACTCACCAAGTGAGGTAGTCTTTTGTGGGCAGTATATAGTTGTGTATTATTTTTCTCATTGATTCAGCTATTAATTTAAATTTAACTTGATTGTGTTAATCATTTTATAATGTGTGTGTCTTTTCACCTTTAATATACATTTTTTTGCTTATTAGACCTCAATAAAGCTGAAAAAATAAAAAGCCATAGATAAAACAGTAAAGAGAGATTTTATTCAGTAAATATTATAACAGTGGAGAAGAGACTTCTATGTGGAATGGAGCTCAATTCCAAATTCAATAAGGACAAATGGGAATTTATAATTAAGGATCAGGGGTGGGGCTGGTGGTCAATGGGAGGAAACTTTCTCAGAGGGCATCAAGGGCAGAAGGACTATTGCTAATGGCCTCAGTAGACTTCTTCTAAAGGTAGTCCATGGTGATGAGTGATGAGATATCACAGGTGGGGGACTCCAGTTAGAATGACTTACTACAATTGAATGAGGCAGGCTGAAACTGGGACCCAAGTCTTTGAGTCTCTCTAGTTTGTTCCAGATAAAAGACCATGTGAGTACTTCTGTTCTTTCTAACCTATCCGGAGGGAGACAACAGTGACACAAAACGTCAGGAATTTTAGTGCCTCCTGAGTCATGAAGAGATGAAAATAATGCCCCTGAATTTAAGTGCCAGATCATAAGTTTTTATAAAGAAAAATAAATTAATATCTTTAGAAAGAGTCCATCTTATATTAGTTTTCTCTTGGTGTTGCAACAAATTGCAATAAATCTAGCAGCAGAAAGCAGCATAAACATATTATCTTAAACTTCCGCAGGTCAGAAGTCTGACATGGGTCTTACTGGACTAAAATCAAGACTTTAGCAGGGCCCTGGTCTTTTCTGAGTATGCTGGGGAGAAGTGTTTCTTTGTGATTTCTACCTTTGAGATCAGCATTGGCTCATGCAGCCTTCCTCCTGCAGAACCAGCCTTGAAGTCAGATCACATTACTCTGACCATCACATGATTCCACCATCACATCTCCTCCTCTGATCTTTTCTTCTGTCTCCCTCTTCCATTTTAAGGACCTGGTGATTATACTGAGCAGACCCAGATGATGTAGGATAATCTCCACGTTTTAAGGCCAACTGATAAGAATTCTTAATTCTCCTTCCCCATGTAATGTAGCACATTCACAGGTTCTAAGAATTAGGTGCTGGATATTTTTAGGAGCCGTTATTATGTCTACTATCCAGTGATTTATGCACAGCCTAAATAGATGAGCACTTTTGAAGCACAATACATGAAATTGAAATGTGAAAACTATTTTAAATGAGTAAAGAAAGCAAGATTTACATGTTCTTCCATAGAGAACTACAAATCTCATTTATTGTATTCCTTTATACACACAATATGAAAACCATCTCTTAAAGCTGATAATCTCATGGGGAAAGCATTCCAGCAGACAAGGATATCTATTTCAAAGTTAAATATATATACATATATAAACAACTATTTTGTTTATGAATTTATATGTTAAAAGTTCTGTTTCTTGTATTGGATTGAGTTTTATTACAATATTTAATTGTCATCATCTGTTTGATTTTCTGCTTTGAACCTAAGTCTAGTTTAAAGATCCACTAGCTGATCATTTTCATTCCTGAATAGGCTGCCCTTGGCAAACTCCTTGCCCTCTGTTACATGACCTCAGTCTAGTCTGAAACTAGCCTGTGAACACACAGTGCTGGATCCACCCCTTGTCTATGGACAGCAGAATTGTGTGACTCTATTGAGCCTTCCTCTAGTCACCTCAGTGCTCCTCCTCCTTAGTGGAGATCTCCACGCTTTCAACACTGGCCTCCTCATCTGTGACTAAGCACGATGAAGCCTACCCCAGACTAAATGGAGTAAGTCCTAAAAAACTCTGGGGACAGACCATGTCCGACAGTGAACATGTGGTATGTGGTGCTTATATTCAATACTCTTTTCTTCCTCCTCCCTTTGAACTCAGGGTGCACTTGTTATCTCTGGCATTCGACTCTCAATTCCCTTGTTTGGCTTTACCTTGGACTCAGTCCTGCCTTTTGCAAAACTCTGAACAGCATTGGTACTTAGGGCCCCTGGGAACCCCAACTTTGGCATCTGTTGTTGCCTGCCTATTTTCCTAGCTAGTTTATATTCTCTCTTCCTGTCTTCATGAAGGATGGGGGGATTCAGAACTATTTGGAGTTCAGCTGCTTCATAAATCACATTGTATTTCAGTTTATTGGATATATTTATGAATAATCGTGGAGACCAAGAAAAGGAGGGCATTTGTATTATGAAGGGAGCTTAAGGATGTCTGTGTTGTTGGCAGCTATGCTGCATTCAGGGAGAGTCAGCTCTGCTCTCATGTGTCTGCCAGATCTGGACAAAAGATATCTGTCATCCTCATCCAGACAAAAGAACATCAATAACAACAATATGTGCAGATTCAGAGTTATCCAAAGCAGGCCATTCTGTTTTTTCAGCCAAATTTGAGAGAGCAGAGGGTGTCTGCTATGTCAAACACGTGGGACATGCAAACATCCTCTACAAGTCTCCTCTCCAACCTGCTGCCATCTGCCCTCCACCTGAACTTTACATAAGAGTTATCCAGGAGTGTTCTGGTACCAGCTCAGTTACAATTCCTGGCACCAGCTTCACAAATCCAAACACTGAGTACGGAGCAGTGGGTACAGTGTTCAGAGGCTTTCCTTGAGTGCCAGAGGAAGAGGTTTGGGTTAGCAACACTGAGCTTTCCTCATCTTTCCACTTAAAGGGGTGACCTCTAAAAATCTCCTTCACACCCCAGTTTCCTCTTCTGAAAAAACAGAATGTTTAGGGTTGCAACATTTTAGGATCATTTATGAGAAGTAAATTAGTTAAATTATGCAAAATACCTAGTACAGTTTCCCGCACTTAGTGAGAGCTGAGTGAATAGGAACCACCACCTTTTCTTCCTCTTTGGTGAAGGGTCTATGTGATAACACCTGATGCAATTCAGAGTCCCATTATCCAGAAAAACAGGTGGGAGCCAAGGGAGTTGATGAGTTTTGCTGAGACCTCCATTCTCTCTGTGCTAGTTCCTTCCTCCAATTTACTGTTCAGTCCTCAGTACTTCCTTGTCACAAGATGCCTGGGGAACTATCTGAAAATTTTTTGCACAAATAGGGAAAGACTAGTAGAAATTCAAATTGACACCTTATGAATTTTAAAGAAAATGATATCTAGCTGAACTCCATTTATTCATTCATCAATCCACCCATTAAAGTTTTCTTAACATGTGCCATAGTCTGCACCTTACTAGGCACTTCCTGACACAGAGGAGACTAAGACAAGGCCTTCCAAAGCCCAGTAGGGACTTAGCACTTGTACTAACAAAACTGTACTGTAATGACTATTACAATGACTTATGTCTAAATCCTTCAAGGTCAAGAAAAAGGAGGCTTCCTTTCACTTTAGCGAAGGAAAAAATTGGGTTGAAGGGGAAGAAAATCTATATTCCAAGAAAAATGAAATCAAACCACCTGGGCAGTCACCCATCCTTCTACTACTGTTAATTCTAAGAATGTCTTTGGATATTGTTAGTATCCTTTCTGCACTGTGACAAAATACCTGAAAACAGCAACTTAAAGGAGGAAAAATTTATTTTGGCTCATAATTTCAGATGTTTCATTCCATGGCTGACTGGCTGCATTGATACAGGATTGAGGTGAGGCAGACATCATAGCAGAAGGAAGCAGCAGAGGAAACCACCTCATCTCATGGCAGATGGGAAGCAAAGAGCAGGGAGAGCTGAGGATACTATATATTCCCCAAGGCACAACCTCCAACCCCTAGGACCCACCCACTTTAATTGGTGACCTACTACATTTGTTCAACATCCCCTATATATCCTTCAATTGATTAGTCCATCCATGGGGCTAGGGCCCTCTTGATCCAATTACTCCCCAAGTCCTCACCTTTAAACATTGCTGAACTGGAGAACAAGACTTCAACACAACTTTGGTGGACATTCTAGATCCAAACTACAACACATGTCTTATTTTAAAGTTGGAGCACCCCTTTATGCAGGCAGAAGGTGTATAATCAGTTACAACAAAGTCGGCAGGATTCCTAGTTTCTGTGTAAAGGATGAGATTTCAGGCAGGAGATAACTTGGAAAGGTGATCTGGTCGCTTCTCTTGAAGCTCCATTTGCTTCAACTCCACACATCCTGCTTAGAGGACATATTTATTTAAGGTGAATGTAGAACACTGTTGAAGTTGTCATAATTCTGTTAGTCTTCATGATACCCCTGCATAAGAAGCTCACTATACAGTCAAAATTAGCAACAAAAACCAAGATATTTCAGTTTCAAGAAACAAGTTAGGGGAAAAGCTGTGTAAATAGATTCCTTTGGATAATATTTTTCTCAGTAATTAATAATTATGATTTTCTTTAAAACACTTTATTTTACTTTTTTTAAAGATTGCTTATTAAGCTGGAAATTGGGTTAACACAGTTGTTATGAGTTTTTAACTTAATAAATACTATCTTCTATGTGATGCCTTGGCACCTTCTAACTTATTTGTGATATTGATATTGCCACTTTTCATGCAGATGAAAAAACAGAGGTTCTGGGCAGTTAACTTTTCTATCTAGAGATACAAAGATGAGAAATTTGAAACTAGGATTTTTGGTCCAAATTATGTCCTCTCCCTTAAAGCAATCAAATTTTATCAAAAGGTAGAAGGACAGAATTCAAGAGTTATTAATAATTACATCTTATCTCCTTGCTATTCTCACTCTTCTTACAAATCTCAATTTTCTTACAGAATCAGAGAAATAATTATTGGCACACTCAAATTGGTTCCAGAATTTCTTTATACCCATGCTTTTGCTAATAAAGAGAGGAAATCAAGTGGCATAAACTGTATGGGAAGGAGAAGTTTCCCTTATGAGGAGATATAATTTAAGGGACCAATGTCACAAACCTGCTGGGTGTCAGAGGCAGAGTGAGATCTTTCTGTTACACCGCACTGCCAAGACCTTTCTAACTGATGTGGATAAACATTCAAGACAGATTTCCCTTCCATATATCTTATGCCACTTGTCCTTTCTCTCTTTGTTACCAACAGCTGAGGTAAGAAGAAATTCTGGAGCCAACATGAGTTTTTATTAATTATTTCTCTGAATTTTTAAGAGAGTTGAGATTAGAGTGTATTGCTAGGAGATAAGAAAGATGTTTTTTGTTGTTGTCGAAATCATAAATACCCTCACTTAATCATCTGCATTTAAAAGGGGAATTTGGAATAGAAACTACAATTGGAGACCCGTGGCCCAGGAGAGCTCAGCCTATTCATTAAAGATATCAGTGCATATTCATAGTACGAAGCTGAGTTCTAAGGAGGCCTAGTATTCCGCAGCTGGGAGTGGAAGGGCAAAAGGTGAATTGTATTTTTTAAGCCTATCACTTTGAAAACTCCCTGCCTCCAATCTCAGTGCGTTTCCAGGATTGTCAGCCTCACAGCAGCAGTGAATTGGGAGAAGCAAAGGCATCTTTGGAAATAACTACACGTAGTGCTACTTAACCTCTCCCCAGGCTTGTGAGAACTTGTTTATCTGGCAGGTTTTTCCAAGGACTCTGCTCTTTGGACAATGGAGTTGGCAATCTGGAGACTGTAGCTTCATAATAGAGAGGCTTTAGGGAGAGACACTTCCTTTTAAATAGATCTAAATGGATAAGTATTAAGTGACTTCCCTGCAAACAAGTTCAAATAGTGACTGAATATATTCAGGTTCCATTCTGATCTCATGCTTTGAACACTTGAACCCTTTTTCATTGGGTATTAAGCTGCAATTTTATGGTAGGTTAAATGATGCCACCATGTGCATTGAAGTTATTCTTAAAATGGCCATTGTAGCATTTCTTATTTCGTACTGAATAGTTTATGCATGAATGATATCTCTACTTTCCAAAAGTTTTAAAAATAACATGTGCTATATAACCAGAAAAGCCTGTGTGACTAACCTGTGTTCCAGGTACAGTTGCATTAACAAATGAACTCTGTTGGGATTTTAGTCAAAGCTCTTAACTTTAGAAATACATTACCAAAAACCTATGTCAAGGTCATTGCTTGTTTGCAAGGAGCAGAAATACATGTAAAGAAGGGAGGTGGAGAACTCTCACTTCATAATACAGAACAATACTGCAGAAAAATTATGTTAGGCTCAGCTGGGCTGCATGGAGATTGATGTGAAGATCAGGAAATAAGTCTCTTTATGAATTATGATGCTAGTGGCTACAAAGATATTGAATGCCCAGACTATAGTTAGAATAAATAAGGGCATCTCCCGTATACACTTCAAGCAATCTAAAGATGCTTTAGTTACAGATCAACTAACTGAAAACTTAACAAAATTACAAGAGATGAAGGCTTTTTTCTTGCTTCCATTCTACTGTTATCAGTGTGTATGCTGTGGTTCTTTTGTTACTTCATGGTTACAAGATAGCTGCCGCAGCTCTAGACATCATATCTTTACTTAATACCATCAGAGGACAAGGAGAGCAGGGGTTTTTTTTCCTTGTATATTTTCTCACTGAGAAAAAATATTGCCAGAATTCTTGGAGTTTATCATCTATTATTAGTCCATATGCCCAAAGTTTAGCTACAAAGGAGACTGAGGAAGTGAGTATCTAGCATCATGACGCAACAGAATAAGAAATATATGGGAAGTAAGTCATTGGAAATGCAACCAGCAAATTCTGCCATTACTTTTCTCTTCCTCAGGGGCCACAGAAATATCTGTACTTCTGTTTCCATGAAGTTTTAATAAGTTTTTGTGTTTTCAGGGCATATGGCTGTAAAATGAGTATTCTCCCTAGATCTTAATGAACTATCTGCATTAATAAACATTTTTCTTTGTTCTCCAATTTCAGATTTCTGAAATTCTTAATAAAAAAATAATGATCCAACTCAACTACTCAAGGAACCTGATAATTAATAGTGAATGACCAGGCTTAGTCAAGTTGATAGAGATGGAATAGAGAGTGGAATCAGATGGTCCAGTTCAGATCCAGTGGGAATCTTTCCTGGTTATGTTAAACATGTCTAGTGTCCCCTGAAGATAGACACCTGAGGCATTTGGTTCTGCCTCCTTTCCTAGCATTTTATAGCATGTAATTCTTGATATTCGCTTATTTATTGAAGTCAGCTCATCAATCAAAACAATCCTTACTTTGCTATTGAAGTAGCATTATGCTGAACATGAATACTCTGATAAATACCATTAATGTATGGATATATGCATACCTTGAAAATATTAAACAGGAAACTGATATGATTGTTAATTATTCTAATTACATTATTAGAATTACTGATTCAATAATCTGAGAAATTTTTCAGGATAAAATACAGGTTGACACATAGTTTCCATAATGTATCACATGATAATACAAAGCATACAGGTCAACATTGGTTAGAATATAGACAATAGTTTTTAATGAGCAAGCATCAATGCACATAGTATTTATTAGCAGATTTCTAAGAATTTGATCTGGCCTGTACCTGTAATGCAATACAAAAGAGACCACAACAATGGACTCCTTTACATTATATACTTAAAAGTTAGATTTGTATTTCAGGACATTAAGGATAAATTATTCTATAACTTTGAATTCTATTAATTTCTTTCGGGTGTGAAGTTTCTGAATTTTCCTCTGATTCGGTGCTTAAAATTAAACAGCTTCACACTGATATGGATAGTATCATCAATACTACTCTGTTAAGGAAACCGTGATTCCCTTTAGAAGATTCCCTAGAGAATGTAAAATAATTAATAGGAAGATCCAAAGGAAATTCTGGAATCTACTGCAGTCTCCTTTCATATGAAACCAACAAGCACCTCCAAATTCAGAACTGTATCCTAGCTATTTGTGTGCCCTGAACTCAGAGGTATATTCATTCCATATTATCAAATTGAACTGAAAACAGTACACAATTTATACCTTAAACCTACTCACCATCTCTGGCAAGATTCAGTGCTAGAATATATTTGGGCTTTAAAGGGTAACATGAAGTTTCTGCTCTCAATCATCTTTAAACTAGGGTGAATGAATGCATTACAGATGAATGAAAATATGATGTCCTATTAAAGCTGCTGGTGAAACACACTTGTGATGCACAAAATAAACATAAAGACCCAAGGGGAATTATTCTTTGTTCTCTGAAGAAGCCAGAGAGTTTAGAGAATTTAATTTGTCTCTTTCCTAGCCACCCCCCCCCAAAAAAAATACAGGATGCCTTTCTAAGGCTAGAAGAATGATTCAGTCACATAAAAAAGAAAGAATTACAGACCTTGGTGCTGTGTCTCTGGACTTCTCTCTCCTCTTTTGTCTATTTGTCCATCTCTTATTTTCTTATCATCATTCCTTCTATCTATCATCATATATCTCTTTATTTACTTAACTATCTAGTGTTTATTTCTTGTCATTGACTATTTGGTGATGTGATGACTGCAATAAATAAAACAGCAGAATAGCATCCACAGAACACAAGCTGCTAGAAATGTCAAGAACGACTCTATGAGTCCTGCTCAAGGAGCCACATTCGCTTAGCTCCTTCCAGGTGGAGTAACCTAGGTAGAGTAGCATTTCAATTAGAATCTTCAGTTCCAGTAGCTTTGAGCCTCTTATGTAGCTTTAAAAGCAAAAGACAGTCCATGATCAGACAAAAAAGGCCACTAACTAAATTACCCTCCTGGAAGCCTGACTTTTAAAAATTTCTATCTCTTCAAGAAATGCAAATGAATTATATGATATATAAACATTTTTCTGTTTATTGAAACATAAAAATCAAAAGGCAAATTATTGTTCATCTAAAAAGTCATGTTTACCTTCTGATTTAATGTGCCAAGTTCACAACAATGAGAATCAGCCTCCTTGTTCCATCTTGTGGTTATCAGAACTCAATTGAGAACAACTTGGTTGGACTGTGGCCTGAGATAATGTGAAGTTTCCTCCTTAGCCTGACAGAGAGGATCTGGCATGAACTGATTCTTCTCTTGTCTTATCTTCTGCCCATCCTTTGTCAGCACTGAAATATCTAGTCTGGTGTCAAACTGTCCTCCTGAACTCTGTCTGCTGTCACTGCTGTGCCTTTGACTATACTGTACCCACTGCCCAAATGCCAGTGCTCCTGTCAGTGTGCCATCTCCTTTCGTCCTTCCCAATCCATGTCAGTGTCTCATTTTCTGGAAGATTTTTCTTAACCTCTGGAATTTACTCCTGTCATTGTTTATCTATTGCAAGTTAATCATCACCTTATGAGTCTGTTTCTCCTGCTAGTTCTAAAACTCATCTGTGTATCTTCTGTGTGTCCCAAAAGAGTACCGAGAATGTACCAATGCTCAGCACATACTTACCAAAGTCAACTTAGCTGAAATTGGCAAAATTCACCTGAAAATTTCCAAACAGGGTATGAATAAGAGAAAAATAATGTTCACCAAAATTTATTCCGGAATTGGAAATGGGGATACATAAATATGTGTAAAAGTCAGACAGACTTATTAGGAAATGACAGCTAATTGTTTAGACATGGACTAATAAAGGCCAGTACCAAGGCAGGAATCATAGGAATGAAATGGAAAAAAATCACTTTTAAGAAGAAAGCTTTGGTAAATGAAGGAGAGGTAAAGAAAGGAGCCAAAGATCCCTTAGAGTTTCAGACTGAAAAATCAGGAGTAGAGAGGTGCTTAGTTGTGTTCAAATGGCCTCCTTGCTTTGTTACCTTGGAGAGGGAGGTACATTCAGAAGCTAGAGGAGCAGCAGTCATAAACGGAACTCACATCAAAAGGCAAGGGTAGAAGCTGAGCAGAGAGGTCAGCTGCAAAGAACCTAGCAGCTCTGACACTGGTGGAAAAGCGTGAAGAGCATTAGATGTCAGGGTGCTCCAGTATGGAGGCAGGTGGGAAGGTAGGCCTGCCCATCCTTTGGGGGGATCCTCCTGGGGGGAACCCCAGCAGGCACCACAGTTCAGTCCCTAAGGACCAGCACAGGTGAGTCCGGGACAGCATGGGGGTGAACCCACAGCCCTGTCTAGTCACACTCACAACCCTGAGGATCAGCTCTGCAGAAGAATCGTTTCCAAGTACAGAGGTCTTATTATTACCACTTTTTAAATACCATATTATCTGTGAACATCTCAATATTAACTTCTCCTTGTTTCATTGCCAATTTGTCTTCTTTAAGATGGACTTAGGCGTGTGCTCATTATTAATGCCTGTCCTCTGTTTCCCCCCCATGATTCCAGGACTCTCCAGTAAAGGAGGAACTCACCCAAAGAGCTTCACCATTTGCATGGAGCCAGCTTAAGCCAGAGCATAATTGACTTTATGGCCAGTGACTTTCTTAACTGGAAACTAAATTGGCTGAAGCAAGAACCTGCTGTCTCCTGTGGGCTCGTTCAGAATGGCAATGTGAGGACGTCAGCCTCGGCTAACAACCTCCTGTGGGCCCCTCTCTTACCTACTTCCTGATGATGCCTCCTTCCCTCCTGGACTTATTAACTGAATACTCTCAGCTGGGGGTTTTCTGCAGCAAGCCTGTGCCAGAGTCAGCCGAGCATGGAAGCTGGGCAGCCCCTAACTCTGTGGAGTATAGAAAAACTGCCTGGGAACTCTTTGTAGAGACTTCATTCATTCATTCATTCATTCACTCACTCATTCACACATACATTCATTCTGTAACTCACACGTTCTTCCTAGTCAATATTTTTTGAGCATTATTTAAACACCAGCCATTGTTTTCACCACGTTTGGCAGGCTGGAAGAATAGTCAAGAATGAACAAAATTAGAGAAATATGCACAGGAGAAGGGAATAAAGGAAACAGAGACTGGTACGCACGTGTTATGGTTTGGATGTGAGGTGTCCCCCAAAAAACTAAGTGTGAGACAATGCAAGAAGGCTTAAAGGAGAAATTATTGGATTTGAGAGCCTTACCCCAATCAGTGAATTAATCCCCTGACAGAATTAACTGAGTGGTAACTGAAGGCGTGTAGGATGTGCCTGGAGGAGTTGGAACTTGCGGGGCAGGGGGATTGCCTTTGGGATATATATTTTGTGTCTGGCAAGGGAAGTTTCTCTCTCTGTTCTCCTGATCATCATGTGAACTCCTTCCCTCCACCACACTTCCACCATCATGTTCAGATTCACCTTGAGCCCCGAGGAATGGAGCCAGCTCAATATGGATTGAGACCTCTGAAACCTTGAGCCCCTAAATCAACTTTTCTTCCTCTACAATTGTTCTTGTCGGATATTTAATCACAGCAGTGAAAAGGCTAACTAAAACACCACACTATGATGTATGGTAGACAACCTGAGGCAATATCTCCTAGGATGCTTTAAAAAAAATCTGTATTCCTGGGATCAACCCAAATTGGTGGACCATGAACACAGTGAAGTATGTTTTGAATATTTCTTAAGAAGTCTCTAATGTTATTAGAGATGAATAACAAATTTTGGAATAAAACATTATTCTTGCAGTGATTTGTTATGTAATGATAAATATTTGAAGACAATATATTCAAATTTCTAAGCACGAGAAGGATCATGAAGTTCATGCAGGTTTGTAGAAATATAAAGGAGGAATGGATCCACTTATTTTGAATAAGAGATGAGGTGAACTGTTTAATATTATAGAACTCTGACTACTCACAATTTTGTTTCCAAACACTAATGACATGATACCTGGGAATTTACTTTATAATTGTTAGTAGAAGAGATCTGTCCAATATAAAATGTTATATTTAATATAACACATACTTTGCAATTGTACACTTATTATATGATTAAAAGTCTACCCATAAACAAAACTCATACCTTAAAATATTTTGGAATCTATGCCTTAATATTCTTAGATATTGCTGCCATTTGGCACAAGGAAGAGGATGAAAAACAGTAGCATTCTTCTCTTTGTTTTGGTTATCATGAAAGTGGATATTGCCCTGAATTCCCAGTTGCTACTTGACATGAACTTAGGTTAAGCTTCTTGATGTATTAAAGAAAAACATAAAACACTGGTTGAGCACTACCCTAAGCTCTGAAAATACAATGGAGGTTGAACAGTGGTTACTGCCAACAAAATGAAGAGAGATAAATAGGCAAATAAATATAATTGGTCAATAATGTTGTGGGATACCATGATTTTTTTTTTTTTGCCATGAGGAGGAATTAGCTATGGGGGCCTTCTTGGAGTAATAGTTACCTGAGGTCAGAGGAACAAGTGGCATCAACTGGGTGTACTTATGTGTCTGATGTGTGGTAAGGTGTCTGTAGGGGTGGTGGAATGGAATGTTTCCTCTATATTCCATCTCTGTCTAGCCCCTCTCTAAAGAGCTTACCTGAACCAGAATTTATAGACTTTTCCAACTTGTAAGCTGAAGCTCAGCTGAAACAAAAGCCAAAACTAAACAACCGCAAATCTGAAGTTGTCTGTGCCCCTTGATACCTGGTTTTGAATGCTTCCCCATTGGTGAGTATTATGACTTCAATTCTATCCAAATCCTCTGCATTTCATCTGCATTTCCTGTATCTGTGTGGTCGTCCTGAGTGATAGAGTGCTTCTCATCAGAAGTAGAAACGTTGTCTACTTCTGATTTCTATTTCATTCTCGAGGCCTGATTTCAGTCATCACCTGAATTCTTCCTCACCTTGGTGGCTTGTATCCCCAACTCTTGAACTCCTCAGGCATATGATGTGACAACATTCACATTCTGGTTCTTTCCAACTTAACAATGAAAGGAAAAAAATGTATTTTTCCCCCTGAGGCATGTTATTGAATGAGTTCACTCATGTTTGTGCTACTGCTAACCAGTCTGTACCAAACTCCACGTGGTTTTTTCCTTCTGCAAGAGAGCCAAGACATTAATTGAGTAGGTATCACCACTGTATTGCTCTGACTCTAGAGATTGTCATTTCTTTGTGAAATGAGAGAAATGTACCTACTGGAATGTAATACACAGGATTAGCAGCAATTCCAATAGTCCTTTAATCTTTTTTTTTTCCTTTACAGAAACAAAACCAAACACACCAAAATGTCTGCCTCAACTTGTTAAATGAGATTGAGAAAAAGAATGAAACATAATAAAGACATGTCAATTTCTACTGAAAGTGCCAATCTATTGAGCTAGTAGGGTAGGCGTTCCTTTCTGGTTCCCTGCCCTTAGATGCTCATCTACTGCTCCAAAATAAAAATCTTTCTTCCCCCCCCCAATTTTTTTTCCAGAAGTTGACAGACAGCATTCTCCTCTTCTTCTTGTGGTAAGAACATTCTCCATACTTCCACTTTCTGACTTTAGGGCTTGGAAGGACTTACCCCATTTATATTTTGAGTGACTTGTCCATAAATGAATGTATGACCCCCTTTTGGCTGATGAGAATCATACTTATGTTCTTTACTTGAATTTTTAAGAGATAGCTATTTTTTATTATAAACATGGAGTTGGGGTTGAGCATCTTGTGAGCTACCATTTTACTTCAGTATGAAAGAGGCCAAGAATGGAAAGAGAACCAGGATGGGAGATAGGAGTCCTAATGATATTTTTGAGCCTATGGATCTGGACATTCTTTGAAGCAGACTCCCCTAGAATTCTTTTTCAATATTTTTATGCCTTAGTTTAAAGTAAATTTAATTCAAATTTAAAAATAGACATTAGTAAAGTAGAACAAAACAGTAAGTATTCACTAGCTTTGTTAAAGTCAAGAGTCATTTGTCTAAATAAAAGTTAAAAAACAAAGAACACTACTACTAAATGTCATAATGATTTATTTAATCATTATAATTATAATGATTTACCCTACATTTAATAATGTGAGATATTTATCATAAAAGTGGGATACAGTATGGTAAGTCATGTTATGTCTATATAAAAATACTCTGGTACTTATAAATGATGCTTAATAAAATATAATTTTTTATGAGAATAAATGATATATGTCAAATTAAAAATTAAGACATTAAGAGAGATCCAGGCACAGTGATGCTTACCTGTAATCCCAGTGACGCAGGAGGCTGAGGTAGGAGGACTGCAATTTTGAGAACAGTTCTGGCAACTTAGTGAGGCCCTACATCTTAGTGAGACCCTGTCTCAAAAAAAAACAAAAAGGACAGGGGAGTGTAGCTCAGTAAAAAGCACCCCCCAAAACAAACAAACAAAAGTCAAGAAAAAAAGAACACAGATATATATATAAATGGCTTATGTATATTTTGCATGTCTTTCTTTGGAATTAACTCTTTTACTAACACAAAATATCCTTATTATTATGAATATTCCCTGCTTTTTTTCTTTCTTTTTTGGGGGGCGATACCAGAGATTGAGCTCAGGGGCACTTGACCACTGAGGCACATACCCAGCCCTATTTTGGATTTTTATTTACAGGTTCTCATTGAGTTGCTTAGCGTCTCACTTTTACTGAGGCTGGCTTTGAACTCATAATCCTACTGACTCAGATTTCCAAGCCACTGGGATTAAGGAGTAAGCCATCACACCCAGCTGCTCATTCCCCTAGAATTTTTAAGAAAGTGAAATACTGACTTGGTTTTATGTTTCTATTTTGTTTTATGGGACAATTTCATTTAGATCTTTTGAAAATGAAACTAAAAGTGTTTTGCTTAACAGACTAAGGAAAACCTGCTTAATCCTATCTTTTGAGGCTTTCCCAGGTCTCTTCCTCAGCTACTTAATTTCCAGTCCTTTTTCCTTATATGGGAGTATGTGGATTCCCTGTTAGAGCACCTATATAATTGTTATAGGATAGCAATGTTTGCATAAACATGCGTTCCCCCAGAAAATTCTGACAACGTGGAGAGAAAGGGCTCTGTACCTTTGTCCATCCACAGCAACACATATGCATAGATTGAGTAAAACAGACAATATCAAACATTTTCTTCTGCTACAAAAAAATTAATTTATTGCACCTTAACACTCAAGAATGAATTTAAGCTTAATGAGAATCACTGCTACTTAAGTTGTCTTTTTTGTTGTTGTTGTTAATTTGACCTTCAGAAAGCTAGATTTGTGGTTTGAAGCTGCTTCTCTTGATCATGATAGAATTTATCCAACTGTGGCACTGAAACTGGTTTTCAGACTTAGGAACTAATAGGACTCAAGATCAATTTTTAAGAGCAGGAACATAAAATAAGAACTCAATCTGGGTTAATCTTAAGAGACTCAGATGCTTATTCAGATTGATAACTAATGAATAATATAGCACTAATTCATAGGAAACTTTTTCTGGGGCAGTGACTTAACCCAAGTTTTTTATATTGCACACAGTAAAGAGGCAAGTTAGGTATAATTAATTGTTTTGCAGTTGGGAAAATGAAGGCTCAGAAATTTGGCAGTTAACTTTTGCTGTGTAAGGAACTACCCCCAACACTGATGGCTTAAAACAAGATGCATTTGTCATTTTTCAGGATTTTAAGGATCCTGATAAGTAGCATTTTTGGTCTGGGTTAGTACAGCTGATTTCTGTACTCAGCTGAGGTTATTGCTGGTGCTTTAGGGTCTACAATGGCTTTCTTGCTATGTCAACTTGATGGAAGGATTTGGTCAGGGAACTTCATTTCTCCTCTACTATGAAAAGCTCAAGTGGGTTCATTTATGTTGTAGCCTCAAGTTATTAAGCACAGCAAGAGAGATAAACTCCTGGAGAACAAACCCATTTCAAGTCTCTGTGTGAGATTTACTACTATCCTACAGATCTCTCATTGGACACAGTCTTTTATTAATGCCTCATTTCTGGTATTCAATAGTAGAAGTCCTATACAAGAATAACCCAAACTCAAGTCCTAAGACTGACTATATATTATAAAGTAGGGAGATATAGGAAACATGAAACATCTTTCCTATCTAAAAGTTCCTAAGTTAGAGAGAATTTATATTTATTTATTTACTCATTTATTTATTCATTCATTAACTCACTAATATTGTACTGTCTCAAATAAATCTGTCCCAGAAGAGATGATGAAGAACTACTAGCTGCGACCTCTGCCATATTAATACATACCCACTTTTATCTGGAATTAGCAACATTACAACAGAAGCAGTTTCCCAAGAGTCCTGTCCTCCTCCAACTGTGATGGAGATGTGTGGGAACCCCTACAATGGAGAGTGGATGGAATGAGATAGCTAGTGTATCTATCCTTCCACAGGATCATGACATTTGGCGCATCCAGCAGTTGGATGGTCTATGCAAGAGCCCTGACGAATACTCAAGCTGCAGAAGACATTCTCTCTCCTGAAGACAAGGGTTTGGGAATCAGAATCCTGCCAGATGGAGGAAATGGCCACAAACACACAAAAAAGACCTGGAGGTTCATTTTGTCAGCAGTCAAAGGGCAATGGGAAGCTGTGTATTTCTTCTCCCAAACTGTGAGAAAACCAGGCATTCAATTCCACTGTTCCAAATTCAAACCAATCAAACATTGGCAATTTTGGATACTTTTATTTTGAGGCTTTAGCTTATCTCCATGGGATAAAATCTTTTCCAAACTGGCTTTAACTAAAAATGTCATCCATCCCAGCTGCTCACTGGTTAGCAGAGAGAGTGGTAACAGAAGGCCCCTTTTGATAGCCCTATTCCATAATATCATTATCCAAATTTGCATGGCAAAGATGTGGGAACTATTTATATTTTGATTATTACAGTGCTGCAGTTTATATTTTTTCCCAGCACAGTTGAAAATTATATTTAGAAAGGCTGACATCATCTTTAAATATACCTTATAGCTCTCATTTGGTGGAGATGAGCTGTTGAAATACATGCCACCTACTCAACTTCTCAGAAAAATGGAATCAATGTTTCACACATGGTTATATATAAATGTGTGCCCTGGCATGAGACTGAACTGGAAGCTAGAAAATTGCGAAGGAGTTCTGCACACTCTAGTTTTTGCCTTCTCAGTTTGTTCTTTATTTAAAAGGAGAATGACAAAGTGACTTAGTTGTAAAAGCAAGGTTTTGTAGCCAAAATGTAGAGGTTCTGAATTCTAGCTCTGCTTCATATAGTAGATTTCTTATTCTTGGAAAAGATATTTATCCACTGTAAATATCTCTATTTCCCAACCATGAAATGTGATTGTGAATGCTCACTTGAGAATTATTGGAGATAAATTTGCATCATACAGTTAATGCTTAGTGAAAACAAATGATTACTATTGTTAACTATGTTCCCAACAATAAAATGGGGACTCTAGGTAGATCGTGATGGTTGATTTTTGTAGCAATATGACTGGGCCACTGGATGCAAGATATCTGGCCAAACATTAATCTTGTTGTTTCTGTGAGGATCTCTTCGGAGTAGATCAATACTTACAGCAGTAGAGGAGTATAGCAGATAGCTCTTCCTGACGTAGGTGAACATTGGTCCAAGTCATTGTTAGCTAAATAGAATGCAAAGGCAGATCCTCCCCCCAAGTGATAGAGAATTCTTCCTTCCTGATAGCCTTAGAAACTAGAACATCAACATTTTTCCCCCCTGATTTTGGGCTTAAATAAAAACCTTGGCTCTTTCTGTCATTTTTGGATGGGAACTACACCATGAGTTCTCCTTGTTCTCAGGCCTTCAGATTTTGACTGGAACTAGTCCATTGGCTTTGTGGAATCCAGCTTGTGAACTCACCCTGAAAACGCAAGGCTTGCCAGCCTCCATGATTATGGAACCACTTTTTTAGAGTAAATATTTTTCTCCTTTCCTCTTCTCTCTGTTGTTTTATCTAAGCACACTCATACATACCCACACACAGAAAGTATACATAAAACACACTATGTGTGTATCCTATTGACTCTGTTTCTCTATAGAGCCTAATACATAGATCATTTATGTGTTTAATTCCCAATAATAATCTATCATAATGAAATATATTGTTCTATTTTTTTACAATTTTATTTATCAATTTTTAAACAAGGAAATTGAGGCCTCTATGAACAAACTAATGTGTCTATGGCCATAGAGATGGTGGAAGCACAAAGAGAAATCTGGAAACTTGATGTTCTATTTTACCTATTGAACTGTCACCCGACATTGTCTGGACATTACATATTAGACAAATTGGCTGCTGTTCTAGAACTGAGAAGATTTTGGAAACCTGATGCTTGGAGTGAAACTGAATAAAGGACACTCTAACACACTCACCTACTGTAGGGCAGTGTGAGAGCAACACCTCCCAGCATCCTGGTGTTGCAGAGAGTAAGTCATAGAACCCACAGGCTTAAATCTTTGAAGTTGGAAAGGGAACATATTTTGGTTCTCCCTCCACCCATTATCTGTCTTGAACCTGGGATCTGACTGCTGATTCCAAGTAGATTTGTGTTTGCATTTCTGTGTCACCTGAGGGAGATCCATAATTCAAATGGCATCAAAAATGTTTTATCTCCATAAACAAGCAAATTTAGATGAGGATAATTTCACAATGAGGCTTCGTGGCTTAGAATAATTAAAAATTCACTTTGTTTGTTATAAAAGACCAAGTTTTGCACTTCAAATGCAAATAGCCAGATATTCAAGACAAATACCTTTTTGAAGGATTATAGGACCACTAAATTTAATAACCTGAAGTCCCTAAATAATACTTAGATACCATATTTTGCCAAACTTGACTATTATGAAAAATTCTTGAAAATCATTTACTTCATGAGTGGAAATGAAAATACAGCTGCAACTGCTAAGAGTCGTGAGATGACATTTTATTTTTTATAAGCTGGTTGGCAAAAACTCAACTTTCATAAGCACATATGCCTGTCTCCAACTTTTAAGGAGTAAGTTTTATGTTTCATACCCTTCTTTCTTCCTGCCTGTTAAACAAGTACCATTTTGAGCCAAGATCAGTTTTTATATGAAGCTCAAAGGTAAATCATTTTATATGTATTTGCATAGGCATAATTGTTTCCACATACTCCATGCCCACTATCCCCCACGGACTGCATAACACTGTCAGACTAATAGGTTTGAAACCTCATTCTCAACATATCATGCCCTTGTTCAAGAAAAAGTTTTAGTTTCATTAAATCATAACATTTCATGCTGTTATTCATAGTTTTCTATAACCTGATCCCATTTTCCTTTGTAGTTCTAATGAGAATAATATCCTTCTTTTTAAAGAATGCTTTTCTTTCTCTATACCTTTTGACTCCTAGAAAATAACAACTCAAAGTGAAGTTTGAGGGGGTCCATAAATTAGAATTATTTCCTGGCTTCTATAGTGCAAAAACAATTGAGAATTAAAATACGAGAGCCACCATGATTCAATCAAACCATCTTTACAACTAAAATTTAGATATGGAGAACAGCATGGTAGGTGACTGCTTTCATGTAGGTTATTCAAACTTTCTCTCTCCTTTACTCTAATTTGATCCCCTTCTTCCAGAAATGTAGATACTTCCTCGCAGAGGCAGATCCTGTCCTGGTTAACTCACCACACCAGGAAAAACAGACTGCAATTTGCCCTCTCAGCAAGAGAACTACCTGAAAGGATGTTCAGTGGGTTGAGTTGGGTTTACCTGCTTCTGCCTCTCCCACCACTATGGAAAATCTAGACAAGGTAGACCTGGGTAGAAAGAAGTTTAGTGTGCTTTCATTAAAGCTCTGTTAGTGCTCTATTCCTGCATAAGAAATTACCACAAAGTCAACAGTTTAAAACCATACTTACTTATTAACCCAAAATTCTATATGTCAGAAGTCCAGAGGGACTGGGGTCTCCACTCAAGGTGACAGGCTGAAGTAAAAGTATTTGACAGACTAGGCTCTCGTCTGAAATCTTCAGAGAAAAATTCATTTCCAAACTAAACACATTGTTATTGTTGGAAAAATTGAGTTCCTGATAACTAAGAATGAAATCCCCATTTCCATGATGGTTGGTATATAGGGTCTACTGTGGGTCAGATACCCTCATTTCCATACCACCCCTCTTTCTCAGGTCCACAGTGATGAATCAAATGTGTCTCATGCTTCAAATTTCTGACTTCTATACATCCAAACTCCAGACATATTTTTTTAAATAGGCTTATTATTTAAGAACAGTTTTAGATTCATAGTATTTGTGGAGATAGCATGGAACATTTCTATATCCCATATGACCAGTTTTCCCAATTATGGACATCTTCCATTATCACGGTAGGTTTGTCAAAGTAAATGAATACACTTTGATATATTGTTAATTACTGACCTCCCTATTTAACTAAGTTTCTTACATCTTTTCTCTCATTTCTTTTTTATTTGCAAAACCCCATTCAGTATGCCACATTATATTCAAAAATCATAGTTTTTTTGGTTTATCTTTCTTATCGGTTTCTCATATTTCCTTGTTTTGATGATTGCAATGGTTTTGAGGATTACTAATCAGGTATTTTGTAGAGTGCCCCTTAATTTGGGTTTGGCTAAAGTTTATCTTATGATTAGACTGGGATAATATGTTTATACAGGACCACTAGAGTAAAATGCCATTGTCATCAAGAAAACATATTATCACTATAATTTATCTACCCCTCAAGTTAACCCTGGTTACCTGACTTGGTGCAGTGTTTATCAGAAGTAAAGTCTCAGAAGTAATTTAATCTTTTAGTCTCCATTTACATTATACTTTGAAAGTAAGCCACAAGATACAGTCCATACTTAAAGGATAGAGAGTTCTGACTTGTGACATTCATATTAGAATATGTACATAAGTTTTATTTAATTTTAAAGCACAAGACATTTGCCCCATCCACTTATTTCTTTATCCATACATTATTTATGTCTGTATGGAATAATGGATATTTTACAATATGTGCATAGTCTATTTATTTTGTTCCAGCTTTAGCCACTGGGAGATGCTTCTGTTGGCTCCTATATCCTTCAACATACCCCCATCTTTCCACCATCATGTGTTTCTCAATACTTAATTAGTTTCTAGCACTACAAGATGCTCTCTAGTCTCATCCTGTATATTTCCTACCTATATTCTTTAATGAGCCATTTCTCTAAGGTTCACTGACTCCTCTTATTTGATAATAGTTTTAGAAACCAATTTTCAAAGATGGAGTACTAGAAGTGATCTATGCTACTGTAGTGACAATTCTCGTAGGCACGCACAAATACATGTGTATTTTTATGTACACATGTACATATCTACTAACTCGTGTATGCACACATATAAAATAGTTCTATATATAAACATCTGTGTTCACACTAACCTAGACACATGCTATTACTTAATTTTTCCAACTAATTAATTACCACCTGGGACATTTTAGTCTTCTTCCCTTGCTTATCTGTAGATTCACATGCCAACAGCGAGAAACCTGGCTCACACCATCTGCCATCCGTTAGCTTAATGTTTCAATTATGATGTACTTATATAATAGTATCAGAACTGATAACTAGTTTTCTCATAAAAAATAACTTTAACAATGACAGTAAATGCTATGTGGTGTTCCTTTGAACTTGAGTCTTAAATACTCATTTACAAAGTTACATGGATCAGGTACTTTTCTCTTACAACCTTAAAGTGTGTTTATTACATTTGTAAAGCTTTCAGGTTATTTTGCCACATACTGTGTTCCAACCTAGAATGTCTGTCCTCCTAATACTCACATACACACACACAAAGAAAATAAAAATAAAAAATAAAAAACATTGTGTATGTCTGTGTGTATTAAGAGAACATTCATATGTATGTATATGTATATAATACATGTATATTACTTTGAGCACTTAAGAGTCACTCTTTATACTGTAAAGTTCTATGTATTGTGGTGAAGGCACAGTGCTCTCATACCCACAGTTATGGTATTACACAGAATAATTTCACCACCCTTAAAACAAACAAACAATTTCTGTTTTATCTATTCAAATTCTATTCCCACCCTAAACTCTGGGCAGTCACTAAACTTTTTAATATCATTATTCTAAAATTTCCAGAATTTCAATCATTATGCATTGCAACACACACCCTTTCAGCCTACCTTCTTTTACGAAGCATTATGCATCTAAGACTCACCTATGGCCACTCATTTCTCCTCATCACTGAATAATATTAAATTGGATGAATTTGTTTACTCATCCTCCAATCAAAAGTCATCATAGCTGTTTTCAGTTTGTAAACATTATGAATAAATCTGCTGTAAAAATTGCTTACAGGTTTGTGTATGACTGACCTCCCTATTTAACTAAGTTTCTTACATTTGGATTAATCATTAGAAGAATGATTAATTGTGTGCTATTGCTATGTGTAATTTTGTAAGACATAGTCAAATTGTCCTGAAATGTGTCTAGGCCAGTTTGCATTCCCACTAGCACCGAGTGAGAGATCCTGTTGCTCCACAACCTCTACAACAGCAGGGCATTTTTCAGTGCTTTGGATCTTAATAATTTTGATAGATTTGAGTGATTTCAATGTCATTTCCATATACATGCCCTAATGATAAATGAGGTCTAGTAATTTTATATATGCTTATATATGTATGTAAGTGTATCTTAATTGAATTAGTATGAATTGTATTAAAATCTGATATACTTTTAAATTGGATTATTTTCACAATTATTAATGTGGTTGTTGTCTAATTTGGGGTTTAAAGGGTTTTTTTTTGTACATTTTGGATAGAGTGCATTTTTAGATTTGTGTTTTGCAAATATTTTTCTCCTTGTCTTAGATTTGTGTTTTTATTCTATCAACAGTACTTTTATAGATCAGAAATTTTATAAAAGTCCACCTTTTTTGTTATTTTCCTTCATGAATTATACTGTTGGAGTTTTATTTTTTAAAAAATCACTATTATTTCTGCAATCATACAGAAGGGTCCAGTTTTTTATAAGCAGTTTCATAGTCTTCCATTACATCTAGGTCTATGATCTATTTTTTTTAATTGGCATAATTTGTGAAGTTGTGTGTTAGGTTCATGTTTTTCATGTGGACTTCCAGTTGTTCTAGCACCTTTGTTCCCATGGAATCGTTTTCACGTTTTGCTATCTTCTTGTGCATGTGCTTCTGGGCCCTTCATTCTGTTCCACTGGTCTGTCTAGTCTTTTTCCAATATCGTGCTATCTTGATGACTGTACTTTTAAACAAGTCCTGGTATCAGGAAGTGGGAGTTCTCCTTCTTTGTTGCTTGCTCGTATCTTCTTGGCTTTCAGGCCCTTTGCCTGTTGTATAAACTCTGGTAGAGTATTGGTTTGACAAAATAGTGTCCCACTATTGTATCTTGGAAGTACATAAATTGTCTCTTGTCACAGCTGAAGATGAATTTTGCCTTGGGATGAATCACACCTCAGATCCTACCCACATTTGATTTGGACAATATTTAGATAAGATTTAGAATTTGAAGTTGGTGCTAAAATGAGCTGCATCCTGTGGATGGTCTGGGTGGTTTAAATGTATTTTGCATGGGATAAAGATATGCCTTTGAGAAATACAGAGGTTGGAATGTTATGGAATAGATTATATTTCCTAAATGTATGTTAAAGTCACAATCCCCAATACCATAGAATGTAACTGTGTGTGGACCTATTATCTGGTGTCCCCTAATTCAGTCTGGCTATATTTGAAGGGGCCTCAGGGAGGTTTGATCAGGAGGGCTTTGACCTTCTGAATGGATTAATCAATTTATGGATTCATAATTAATGGGCTATTGAGAGGTGACAGAACTTTAGAAGGTTTGGCCTGGTTGCAGGAAATAGAGGACTGGAGCCTGCCTTGGAAGCCTGCCTTTGAAGATATTTTGTCCTAGGCCTCTTCCTCTTTCTTTGTGCTTCTAGCCATGAGTTGAGCACCTGTGCTGCCCCATGTGCTCTCCACCATTATGTTTGGCCCTAACTCAGACCCAGGGCAATGGGACAGAGTAATCATTGACTGAAATCTCTAAATTCCATGAGCCAGAATATACCTTTTCTCCTTCAATTTTTTTAGCTCAGATATTTTGTCATAGCAACACAAAGCTATCATAGACTGATATCCTTTAAAGAACAGGAGATATCATGGATATGCATACATGGAGGAAGGACCAAGTGACAACACAGTACAAGAAGTTAGTCATCTTCCAGACAAAAGTATAAATTTCAGGAAAAAAAATGTAAATCTGCTGACAGCTTGATCTTGAACTTCTACCTTCAGCACCATGAGGAAAATCTGCTGTTTACTTCAGTCTTTGTTATTTGGACATAAGGAGCCTAGAAAACTAATATATTTTTTTAGAAGGTTGGCTATTTTCTGTTCCTAAGCACATTAATCTGATGTGCAGGGTTATTTTTTATTTGTTTGTTGTTTGTTTTAGCAGGGTAGTGTTGCCACATAGATCTATGGGAAGGCACAGCTACCTAGAGTTGAAGGGTTGGAACTGCCACTTTGGGCCTCAGGGTATAATAGATACAATGCCTTTCTTAAATATATAGTAGAATTCACCAAGAAATTTACCTTAACTTGGTGCTTTCTGTTTTGGAAAATTAGTAATTTTTTATTTAATTTATTTAGTAGAGATAGGCCCATACACCTTATCTACTTGTGCTTGTGTGAAATTTTTTGTTGTATCTTTGTATCAAAATATAATAATCTCACTCAGTTTTGTCAGTTTCTTTTCAGATATTTTTTTTCCTGTAACAACATACCTGATAAGCAACTTAAAGAAGGAAATGACTATTTTGGCTGATAGTATCAGAAATTTCAGTCCATGGTTAATATGTTGATGAGATCAGAGTTCTCATGACTCAATTACTTCCCCAAAGTTCTACCTCTGAACTTTGGCACACTGAGGATCAAGCCTTCAACACATGAGACTCAGGGGGACTTTTGGAATCCAAATTTTAATATTCTTTCCCAGATCCCAATGGCTCATGCTCATCTCACAATGTAAAATTCTTTCAATTCATCTCCAGGATTCTCCAAATTCTCAACAGCTGAAGCATTGTTCAAAATTCCAAGTCCAAAGTCTACTCTGAGACTCTAGGCAAATCCTGGCCATGATCTCCTATAAAAATCATGCAAAAAAATTATTTCCTTGCGACTTAAATGTCACAGAGTAAACATTTCAATTCCAAAAAGGAGAAATGGGGACATACATAGGAAGAGTGGGATCAAAAAAAGACTGAAACTCAGCAAGGCAGACATTGAACCATGTAGCTCCATGTCAGGCATCCAGGGCACATTGGATGCTGCTCCAAACAAGTTGGGTATCCCCAGGGCTTTGCTAGTTGGTATCATGTAGTAGAGCAGAATGATTGGAAAGCTTGTAGTTGGACCAGAAAAGAAGTCAGCATAATAGGGGCCACAAAAGTGTGGCTTATGAAGATAATAATGTCATCTAAATGAAACCAAGTACTTTGCAACAGGTTTATAGAACAGATACCATGAGGAATCTCAGAAATTGGCCAAACCCTCCCATCACAGACTCTGTGTGGTTTATACTTCTCATAAGAAATCTCAAAAGACTATTCAAAGTTCACGTCTGGAGTCTGGCATCTTCCAGACTCATATAATTTTTGGCAGAAGTCAATTCTGTGAAACTACAGTACTGAGACCCTCAACTCCTCCAGGATACCCACAGTTATTCACCATTGGCCCTCTCCATTGACAGTGACAGTATAGAAGATGCTTCTTCAAAACCAGCAAGAGGGAGAGTCTTGCTCCCATTGGCTAAAATGGAACATTACATAATGTAATACACACAGGAGTGACATCTTATTATCTCTGTTATATAATACAACTTAAGAAGGTGAAATTTTATCAGTTTTGCCATATATAAGAAACTGGTTAGAAACTTGCCATAGGTCCCACATATAATCAACAGGAGAGTATTACACAAAATGGTGCATATTTGGAAGTGAGAAGTCATCAGTGATGACTTTTAGGATCTGAATAACACACTGAGCTTGACTTGGAGTCTTTGAATTTGTTTATTTCCCTCCCACATCACATTCAAGGAGACCTTCTTGAATCCCGTTTTCTAAGTCACCCATATCACAGCCATTCCTACCACATTTTGTTTTTCTTCCACTGATCATTCTCTGACATTATATGATTCTGTCTTTAAATAAGAACTTAAGCTCATCTACAAGATGAAGGAATGGGCCTGGTACATTCATATTCAAAAATGTTTGTTGACTGATTCACTAAAATAATTATACTAACAATTCAAGGGAATGGTCTTCAAAGCCTGTTTAAATTGATCCTGAATTTTATCACTAGACTATAAAAAAATAAAAGCTGCCTTTGATGTTTTATTATCATCTCTATGGCAAGGTGGCAAGTAGCAACATCACAGTTAAGAAGAAGAATCACAGATTCTTGAATACTACAGAAGGAAATAAAATTCAAACTATTGAACCCTACCTTTATTATTTAAATGCTTAATTTCTCTGAATTCCAATTAAACTATTAGAGAAAACAGAAAACAGTGTATGATTCACTACTTAATGACATAGCTTTTGACTAGTTATTTGAGGTTGGGGAATCTTAGCAACTCTGTAAAATGGGGACAATAATCATAACAACAACCCCCACATAAGGAGATTGTTAAGTTAGATGGCTAAATGCACAAAAAGTGCTTTCTCTGGTTATGATTTTAAGAAAAAGCAGAAATTACTAACAATGCATTTTAAAATATAATAACCTACTATTTAATATATATATATATATATATATATATACACATACATACATATATATATATACACATGCATACATATATATATATATATGTAAGCTTTCAGTTTTGCTTATGTATCATTTTTAAGTGTTGTATGGAGAACTTAAAAATTGATATCTCATGGTATGTAGTGCTTCAGTACAGTAGAAAACATGCATATAAATAACATTTTTATTATTTTCAAAAATTTGGTCATCTTATCTCACAAACAATATATTTTTATGTAAAGTAGGTTAAAATAAATTAAAAGTGTATTTTTATTTTACTAAGCTATATAAGGTACTCATTTATAATAACATAATTATTACAAAAATTTCCTTTTCCTGAACATACAATTATATAGTCTACAAAATTTTCCATTGTAACTTAAGTACTATTAATTAAAAATGTAATAGTCTCACAAAAAAGAATGATGATTTATTTTCTGTAAAAATATTCCCATTTGATAAATGAAGTTAAAATAATTTTCAAAATAACCATTTACTCCTCCCCACAATAATTAATTTAGGCATTCACCATAAGTATATAAACCCTTAGATGAAAACTGACAGTGAACTCTATGACAGAATCAACTGGCAGTTAAAACCTGAACCCACTGACTGTCTTAACCTCACTGAAAGTGGGTAAATAGATTGCATGTGTCTATTGACACCACTTGTGAACTGTAACAAGAGACCAAAAAAAAAAAAAATCAAGCAAATACAAAATGAACATTGGTCTCAGGGATTTGATCCCAGATCTCACCCCACCGTCCACAATCTGCTTAAAATATATGGAAATTTTCATTCAAAATGTGAGAGCCTCTGCTACATCCAGAAACCTTTTTTTTTAAGAACAAGTACTTCATCTATTCATTTATTTAATCCTAATTGATTTAGTGTCTGCTATGTTTCTGACCTTGTGTCTGTATTAGGAGTTTAGTGATAAATGGTCTGATACCAGTTTTCTGAGAGTTCAAAATCGAGTTGTTGAAACACACAGATTAATAATGAAAATCCTATAGAGTAGGGGTTAAAGTTTTGGTATGCATGGTGGTTGTTTTTCTGACTTTGGCAGTTTTCCTATAAGTTAGACTTCAGAATAAGAGCTAAAATTGAGGTTTTTAAAAACTATAACTTATGGTTTGGATATGAGATTTCTCCTAAAACCTCCTGTGTTAATGCAGGACTATTCAGAGTTTAAATGATTGGACTGTGAGAGCTGTAACCTAATCAGTCCATTATAATTTGAATAAACTAACAGGGTGGTAACTGTAGGCAACTGGGTTGTGGCTGGAGGACATAGGTCACTGGGGGTGAACCCTGAAAGGTTCCATCTTACCTGCAGTTCCTTCCCCTCTCCATCTGCTTTCTGGCCACCATGAGTGATTCTCCACCCTGATCTTCTGCCATGATGTTCTGTCTCATTTTGTGTCCAGAGCAATAATGGCAATTAGCCTCAGACTGAACCTCTGAAACCATGAACCAAAATAAACTTTTCCTCCTCTAAGTTGTTCTTGTCAGGTATTTTGGTCACAGCAATGCAAAGCTCACCAACAGAATAACTCAGGGATACATTAAGTAAGTGTGCCTGAAATAGAATTGAGGAAGAGAGTTTAGAACAGAGGTCACTGTGGAAGAAAAATCAGTAGGATTTAATCAGGGCAGATAAAAGAAGAAATAAGTGAATGATTTGCAGAGTCAGATTTCAGAGGGCTGGGAGGGAGGAGCTGTGATGTGGTACTAAAGATGTCTGGGACCTATGATGATGATTTTCTTCCCAGGACATCCTGTTGCTATCATGTTTCTAAGACAGACAAGACATTCAGCAGACATCTTTGAAGAAGGTGGTCAATTTGCATGAAATAATGCTAGAATCTCTTTAACCAGTACACAGATTTTGTATATGAACTTTTCAATTGAAGTGTAAAGATGAAGACAGTATCTCCTTGAAATGCGAACTCTTCCTTCTCCAGGGGGGAGCTAAATACTTAACGTATTTGGTCTTTACTTTTGTCTTGGAATTTTAAGGGAAATAAAAATCTTTGCATGGCTTTATAAATAAGAAGTCCCTTCAGCATGCCACCTGAGCCCCTTGGCAAGCACCATGGCAGCTTGTGATGCCAACCCTGGCTGCAGCAGGTAGAGGGACTAATAGTAATTGCTGTTTCCAGCCCTTTTGGAGGTTTCCAAGCTGTCTTTGGCATCTGCTCCATGCATGCTTCACTGGCAGCTAGGGAGTGAGGGATTTCAAAGATACTATTAACATTTTTTTTTGCCAATTAGGAAGTGTGTGATCAAATAATTGCCCTAAACTATTCAATATGGCCCACCTCAGAGAGCTGGAATGAAGCAATGAAGGTTGCCTATACCTCTCCTTAGGAGTAGTGTTTAGTGTATAGTATAGTGTTCAATGAGAGATTTCTGGGTGTTTGTTTTTCACATGACTTGGAAAAACCCACTTATTTGATAATACTTTAGTGAACTCATACTTCTGGCAAAAAATATATTAAAGTATTCTATTTCCTTTTTATATATCCTAGGGTGCCTTAATTCAGTACCCACGATGATTGTCTTTCCTCCATAGGGAGGACAAGTTATTTCTATATGTCTATATATTTTTTTTACCTCATCTACACCTGGATTAATTCCAGTTTTTCAGATTTATTGGTTGGATGGCCTTGGGAAAGTCTTTTGAGCTTCTTCTATGAAGTGGCCTGCCTCCTTCTCATGGAGGACCTCACTTGTGAATAAACAATTGATAAACACATGTTCTGTCTCCCTTGTAACTTCTGGAGGGTCAGTATCCATATTGATTTACCTCCATATTCACAGTTTTTCAGAATGATGATATATTTAGGGGAACTACTTAAATTTATTTGCTCTACGGATATGTGATCTCCAACATGTTAGTTATACGCAAATAACATTTCCATGTACATTACAATGTTCCAGGGAGTCACCAGCTATTCTTGCTTATTGTGGGGTTTTGCCTCCAGTCTGGCCTGTCCATACATACTACCTGGTCAAAGAGATTTTAATAAGGCATGTCTAATGGGGACACTCCCTTATTTCGTAAGCTTCGACAACCTTCCATTGGTAGTTTAAACTTTAGCAATGCCATAGAAGAAACTTCATGAACTTTTGCTCCTACCCTGTCTTTTCTAATCTTATCCTTTACCACTTTTTTCACCTGTGCAATATATGATTCCTATACTGTAATACTTGAAGTATAAAAATTTTCTTTTTATCACTCATATTCAGTGGACAGAAATGGATTTAGTCTGGAATAAATTCCTTACTTACAATTTATTTTTCACTCTACTTATTTATTTATTCTGTACTGGGATTGACTCCATGGAGAAATCTATCACTGAGCTATATTCCTGGATGTTTTCATTTTATATTCAGCCCAGACTGGCCTTGAACTTGCAAACCTCCTGCTTCATCCTCCCAAGTAGCTGGGATTGTAGGCATGTTGCTTATCATTTTGTACTGTCATCTAGTTTACTGTGATGCATCTCTTAAGATTAAATTTAAATGTATTCCATATCACCTCACCCAGAAAATCTTTCTATTCCCTCTCTATATTGATCATTTCCCTATGCCCATGTTGGATGGGTGTCCTATGCATATCTCCATGATAACACTTATAGCATAGTGTTACTTTTTGATTGTTTATTTTTATTTTATTTGTGTGTGTGTGTGGTGCTGGGGATTGAACCCAGGGCCTTGTGCATGGGAGGCAAGCACTCTACCAACTGAGCTATATCTCCAGCCCCTAGTGTTACTTTTTATTATCCTACATAGTTTTCAGATTGTGAGATCCTTGCGCACAGAGAATCCTGAGCATCTTATTCAATTCCCTTCTGAGAGATTAACCATCAATGACCTGTAACCCACTCCACAACCTCCCACCCGCATCTTCACCTGTTTCACATTCATTTAATACCAACCTGTGAAGTTTCCTTCAGAAACAAACTGTTTGAAGTATTCACGCATTTGCACATTCTATTTACCCTTGCTATAAAGCCTTTTGACTTTGTTTTCCTCACTAATTCTTCATTTCCTACTGAGATTTGTCTCATGACTTATTTTTTAATGATTTGATGAACATTCAATTTGAATTATGTTTTATTTTATATTATCTGACACATGTAACATTCATGACTTCAGCTGCCCCTATGTATAGACTTACAATTATTTATCGTACAACAAAAATTTGGCAAAATTAACCTTCCAAATCAGATAATTCTTTGCTGTGATCGTTTTTCTGTGTTTTATAGTATGTTTAATAAAATGCTCACTCTTTATGCACTGGATGCCAACATCTCACACCCTTTCTTTTATTTTGACAAATAAAAATGTTTCCACATATCTCTATATATCACCAAATATTATCTATGGGCAAATATTATCCTTGGTTGAGAACCAGTGCTATAGACTCTGAGCCTAGAACTTAAGAATTCCTCTAACTGATCACAGTGATGAAGTAAATTTGACCTGGATCAAGAAAGATCACTTTATTGATTGACTGATTGATTGATTATGTGCATGGGTGGGGGAGTACTATTACTGAAAAGACACACACAACTGTAACATACAAAACACTCTATTTAGCGTTAGTGTCATAAACTCTTATTTCAAAGGGGATTTCCAGATTAAAAAGAAAGAAAATTGTTCTCTTTCCTGACAAATATGTCAATACTCAAAGGCTAATATAACACTGCTATTATAATAATAGACATTAAAAGCTAAGAATTGGTAATGTAAGATCAACCTTAAAAAGCTGCTAAGGAGGTGTGGAAGTAGACAAGTTTCTACTCATTCAATATTCTTTTGCATTCCATTCCCAAACATCAATATCTACTATATATTTTTTTTCAAATCCTAAATCCCATTGTGAATTTTACCAATGGATCTCATGGACTAGCTATAGTAAATACTTTTAAAATTCATCTCAATATAGTAGCTGAAATTAATGCAATTCAACACATATTATAAACCATCTTCCATAGGCCTAACTCTTTCATAAATTTTTAGGACTCTGACTCTGCATTTGCAATACTTTTCTGAGAAGTAAAGAAATATATGTGGTGGTTTTCTGAGATCTAAAGACATATCATAACTATTGAAAAATAATATTGTGGCTTATAAAAAATTTCTTAGGGGAAGGAATGGCTTAGAAGAATGAATGCAGTCTTTCAGGTAGAGAAATTATGGGGTTCAAGACATGGTACATGCAAGTATGGGGTCTTGGCATTTAAAGAAACAATGGCACCAGGAAGGTCAGTTTGACGTTCCCCTCACCTGTTTTCACTGAATCAGGTCACAAAAAAATTCTGACCACCTACTACAACAACTTATTCCAAAGAGTGTCCTTTCTTCCAGAGGAAAGGTCACTGGAGATGCTAAGAAGAAACTGAACAGCCCTAGCTAAGCTCCCCCAGTTCACTACCATGAGATCACATATGCTTTTCCTGCAATCACAGTTCTAGGGATAGTCCAAGAAAAAATACATTGTTCCTGTTTCTGTAGTTATTCATTCTGAAGATGCCCATGTTTCATAAAACCCATATTAAATAAATTTGTATGCTTTCCTTTCCTCAGTCTGTCTTTTATTTTAATGGTCTCAGCCATGAACCTAGCAAAAGATGTTACTTCTTCCCTATTCAAAGCAAAGAGAAGGTGACAGAGAATGGCTCCAGAATGCAAATCAATTTTGGCATACAGTGATGTAGAGAATTTAAATTCAAGTTCAAGGTGCTTATTACATTGAGGACAAATTATGAACATTCTATAGACTAGAATAGAGTTCCACTGACTTTGAGTAACCATTACAAGCACAAAGAACAGTATTAGTGGACCTTACTCAAATATCACTTCTTAAGCTTATTCCATCAGAAGTCTTGAGAATTTAATTAATGTATAAATTGGATGTGATCAAGGAGAGAAGGTATTAGGAAAATGAAAAGAAAAAAAAATCTTTCCTTTCTATAGCAAATGGGGTCTGTACCTTGTTATTTTCTTATAAGTTAACATTTGTTTTGGGGGTGCCTAAAAAGGCTGTTTGCCAGATCCTCTCAGATTTAGTATAAATCTAAAACTATTGTGGAATAAAATAAGTACTTTTTTTAAAAGTAGAAAAAAATGCAAAAATTTTTTAAGGAAAAAAAAAGAAAAGAAAAAGGGAAGAAGGTCAGCAGAGGGGATTAGTTTGCCAAGCAGGACCATGAAGGGGATTGTGCACCCTGTACTTTTGCAATTATAGACCCCTGTCCTTACCCCTCCATGATCCCTTTCTTGCCATGTGTGCTCTGCTCTCACTTCCTCCTCTTACTAGTTAGGCTATTTTATGTGAATTTCAGCATGCAATATTTCATATTTAATAACCTTGCATCAGAAGAAAGGGGAAGTCAAAGAAGCTGGAATTTGTTGCCAGGTGTTCTGGAAAGCATCTGGGGCATTTATAGTGAACCCACAAAATTCCCCAATACCCTGAGGAATCCACAACCCACACTTCAGGAATCCAATAAGCTTCAGCTGAGAATACCATAAATACCATAGAATAAGGACCTTACCCTGATCAGGCTTATTCACTGGATATTCAGGAGACAGGAAGTTAGGGGTAGCCATAATTGGCCTTCCATTTAGCACGTTGTTAACATAAATTGAGGAAGTTCACACCTCTAATCTCTTGTTACTAATGTCAGCCCACTAGAATCTGAACTGAGATTATTGGGGCTGTCTTGCTGGGAAAGCTTTTCTTTTTCTTTAGAAAAGAAGGTAAGGAAAAGAAATGCTTCAACAGAGAGACAAGGGAGGTATTTTCAATCTGTGGGTCATCTCTCAAGGCTAAAGCTTCTAAGGTTCACTTAGCTTCTCTATGACTTCATTCTCATTTTTAAACATCATCGCACATTCTCTCTTTTCTTACAAATCAAAATAGAGCCAGGCTGGTGAATTTTCAGTTCCCCATAAAATCCATGACTTTTCTCCCCTCTCTGTTGCTCATAATATACTCATTCCCACAAGTACCAGTTCTTCAATCTTCAAAACTCCATATCCCACCACTCCTTTAAAACCTTGTTCAAATTCCTCATTGTTCAAAAACAGTGAACTACAATTGGACATTTTCCATTTAAAAATTGAAAATTACACTTTCTCCTTGAAGACTTCTTTACTTCTTCAAAAACTGCTGCCCATTCTCCTCCGTGTTTTCTCTCTTGACTGTAATGAATGTGATACCTTCTAGGTTCTGGCTTTCCTCATGCCACCAAGTCTTAGAGGAGAGGACAGAACCACACATATCTAACCATCCAAACCACTCTTTGGTAAGAAAAACAAACTAGCCACTTACATGGATAAGTAAGGAAATAATTCAGTATTTGTGTAGGCTCCCTTGGTACAGCAGAGATTACTCAAGATCCAGACAGAGCTGCCCAGAGTGAGCAGCATTGCAAACGCAAATGGCATAGCAAATATACAAACAGCTACCAAAAAAAAAGAGGAAAGAATAGCAACCACATTGCATTTCAGAAACAAATAAAATATCAAAAAATGAAATGATGGAAAAAAATTCTTCATAAGGGTTACACACTACAACCAACATAATTACTTTATATATTTGATAAGCCAGTCTCAAAGTCAGGAAGATAAACTAACAACCAAAATCATAAAGATAAACTAAGAACAAAAGACAGAAAGATATATTGAAAACTGGAAGAAAACAACATCATTACCAAATTGATATATAAATTTAAATCAGCAAGGAAACAAACAATGCAAGCTGAAAAATCAAATTACAATACAAAACAGGGCTCGAGACAATCAGAAACAATTGCTGGCGAGAAAAGTCAAAAAAGATTGAACGGATTAGACAGATGAGAAGGCAAAATTGATATAATTGAAGTAGGGAAAAAATTAAAATGCAACATTTCCTTGAAAGAAATATGAAATGAAATTGGCAGATATGAAGAATAGACAACATTTCAGTGAAATATATTATGGGACAAAACCCACCAAAGTGCATTATGTTTCAGTGATTGAACTTCAAGTGCAAAGAAAGTTTTCTGTAAGCATTTGAACAGAGAAAACAACAAAATCAAGTTGCTCGTAAGGTAAGTACAACCAGGCTAGCTTCAGGCTTCTCTTGATAGGAATATTCAATGCTGAAAGATAATGCATCTTCTATGAAGATCCAAGAGAAAGATATTGCAAATAATTACATATTTCAAACACCACACTTGTCACCAAGGATATATACATTTTTATTTGTCAAATAAAGAACAAGAAGGAAATAAATAAACAAACCAATCAATAAATAAGATAGGAACATACTATGCCTATATTAACCAGTTAACTCAATGAAAAACACTTTATATGATTTTAATTCTAATTTGGGCTATTAGAAAAATTATTACTAAGAAATTTGAGAGTGATTGTAGTAGATGGCATATTGTTTTGTATGTACAAATCTTTATAGATATTTTTCAAGAAACTGTGAGGTATTAATGAGTTTATTTTATCAAGCATCTTTTATCAAATGATGGAGATAAATATTAAATAAAATTTGAGGTAACAAAACATACTCCTAACACCCTGCAGGTTTAAGAAAGTGGGAAGTTAGCACAGTTGGGTGGCAGCTTTGAGTGCAGAGATAAAGGAGAGTAAAATGTGGACATACAGTGATGGAGAGAAGGCAGTTCGAGTTTGGGGTGGGCATGAACAAAAGCCTGAGGTGCAAGTTATTTGGTTATTCTGGACAGCGTAAGCTTTGTCAAGGTAACATCAGTGGCTAATATGGAAGAAAGAAATGGCAGAAGAACAGATTGATACAAAATGTGTGAAGACCTTCATGTACCTGTTATGTTTCAGCCAATAAAAGACATGACATCACAGACTCTTTAAAAAATGGAAGTGCATTTTAGGGTGTCTAGTTTTTAACCCACTACTTAGAAGAATATGGCAAGAGTTTCTGCATTATCTTATATGCCTTGAATTTGAATCTGCCTATTGACCACCTTAAATGCCTTGAATTTGAATCTACTGATCGCATTTTTATTTTTCTTCTTTAAAGGAAAATAAATGCATGACTTTCAAATGATGTCTTGAAATGATTTTTATTAAATCACATATTAAATAGGTATCACCTTGATCTTAGACCAGATCACTGGATACCAACCCCATACTCTGTTACAGTATCATATTGTTTTGTAAATGCAAATACGACCAGGTTAGTAAGGTAAGGTAATTCAGTGCATTGGTTTAGACATATTTTCAAAATTGTTAGAAATCACAAGGCTAACTCTTAGAAATCAAGAAAATTCAATTATGCTAATTTTCATGAATTCGGGTTTCTTGAATTCTACTCTCCTATGTAAGGCACTAAGAAAAATGGACCATTTTTTCCTTAAGGCTGAGAATATCAACTAAGTCAATCATTTTCAAATTCTAACTCCCTTTAGAAATGGGCAAAGTCTCTTCTTCACAACCTGATAGATAACATGGTGTCTGGATTCTGGATTAAATTTCAGAACACAATAATTAACTGTGTAATCTTTGCTATGAGAGTTAGCCTCTGGGACTGAGTTACCTATCTGTAAACAGTAAGAATTCTAAGTAGTGGCCACATGTGGTTATGGTAAGAATTAACATATAGGCCTATTGTGTATGGGTAATGAATATTAATTTGTTCAATTCCCACTCCCTTTGTTACTGGTCTTGAAATCTAGAAAGTTGGAATTTCATTGTAATTTCATAGTACAACCCTATGCAGGCATGTAAACAATCAGGGACCTTATCTGTTACATGTCCTATATTTCTTGCAGCACTGAAATCTGTGAGATAAATATTTTGTAAAGTTTCTGTAAATAGTGATTATTTTGAGCAGGGGAGTGAAATCATTTAACACTGCTGCACAAATTGTTATAAAATCTTGTCCGCAGGATGTCGCAGAACTAACTCCTGACTTTTAAAAGAGTGAGGAAAGCCCAATACTATCAAAAACATGACCTCATAATGAATAACCTTTGCTCTTTTTGGACTATTTCTGTAGATGCTCTTCTTCATATATGGCAAATGCACACATGCAAATGAAACTTTAGATGACTCATGTATACAGACTCATTCCTGTCAATCTGGCTGAAGACTATGCATCCCAGAGCTGCAATTTAGAATATTTGGGAGAGAGTTATTTTGGAAAAGGACTCATCCAGAAGCTAATTAAGAAATTGCAGGACTTCATTTTCCATTTCCATTTCTTTCCCCTTGTTTTCTTTAAAGAATCTACAAAGCTATAAGCCAAACATCAAGCAGTAGGAAGTGAGCTTCATTGCCATTCAAAGTTTTCTCAAACTCTTTTTATCACTTAGGACAACTGGTATCATACAACAATATGGTTATCAGTAGAAGTGTATTATGGAATATTGGAAGATCGCCATTACAAAAAAGTTTAAACATTATCAACTCATAGACAACATTTGTGAATTCTCATTTCCAAATTTGCATAGGCTACATTTTGCTGCCCAGCTAAGAAACATTTGTACTTAAAGAATGGTAAATAGTGCAAAAGACTGCTTAAGTTGTATGCTGTTTATTTAACTAGCTTTCCTGGTATTCCTGCTAAATCTGTTTCTCATGAAAGATCATTTATTTCTTCATTAAATGGTATTGAAATCCATTTAAGCAACTGTGATTTGGATTTAAACTCCACTGAAGTGTCACACTGATTAAAATGCTTTGATCTTACATGGAGGCTGCCCAAATGAAGTCTGGCTGTGAAAATTCTCTAGATGAAAACACTATTATATTCAGTGTATTATGAATTTTCTTGCAACATTTCAATAAAATTAACCATTGACTCGGGGAGTGTAGGAGAACAGTGTCACTTTATGTTTATTTATATCTATGGTGAAATGGGGTAATAAAGCAGCTTATTTCAAAAGTAAAAATATCATCTGCAAAGATCCACTCTATTCCCCTGCCAAACAAAATTCCATTAACTAACTTAAATTAGACCTAATAACAATCACATAAACCAATTAGTTTCAATTTATAACTCCATTAGGAGTATTATTCATCATGGCATTTCAAGATAGAGCTATGCTTCTTCAGGCTTTCAAAAGATTAAATAAATATAACCTGGGGTGCTAATTATATTATGATACAGATGCTCCAAGATTACTTCTCTTAGTACAGATAGAATTTTTGTGAAAAGGATATTTTTTTTCCAAAAATGTCCTTGTTCCAAATTCTACATTTTCTCATTTTATAATTTATATGAGTGTGAATCTCTGACATTATTGGATTGGTAGTATCCTGTGGTCATAGGTGATAATCATTTCTTACCATGAAAATTCTGAAAAACCCTATTTTTGCATTCTCTGTAAAGTACACAGGTCTCCAAGTGTTCTGCTCTTGTGCAGTGATATCATTCTTTATGGTGCATAGAATGAAGTTAGGTGACCCCATAAGTTGTGCCCTGATCCTGTAACTATATCAGTACTAGTGTCCAAGAGTTTTGTTCTGAGCACTTTAGAAAATGAAAAACACTATAGTTTTTTCCTACATGTTGCATTTTCATAGTAAAATCTAGAGTTGTGCCCATGAGTGATTGGTTCCAGGACCCCAACTTATCTACAGTGGCATAGTATTTACATATATTCTGCACACATCCTTTTAGGTATTGAATTATTCTAGATGATTTTTACTAACTAGTACAATGTAAGTGGTATGTAAGTAGCCATGGTATGACATTTTCAGGGAATAATGACAAAAATGTCTATATATGTTCAGTACAGACAAATTATTTTTCAAATATTTTCAATCCATGGTCAGTTGAATCTGTGTGTGTGTGGAACTTGCAGATATGCAGGGCTGACTGTCTGTTCTTGTGCTTCCCAAACCTGTAACTATAGCCATGAGCTGTTCCAGAAACTCCTGACTTATATCTCCAACTTCATGAAATTCTGAATGCTCCCCACCAAGGGCATAATCAGTAGAGCCAGACAACCTCAGTTAGCAGCACAAACCAGAAGAGCATCTGTCACCAAGGAAACTCTCAAGGCATGCTAATAATTGTCATTTGTTACTATTACGGAGGAGCTATTAAGTCTAATGCAAACTTCCTATACTAAGAACCTGGTGAAAAACTATAGCCAGATATAATGAAGAACAGCTCCCTAAGGTTATCTAAATATCTCTTTTTATTGTGCAGCTGTTACTCTGGTGTTTTTTCAAGTGACCCAATTTTTCTTTCACATCCTTTAATCTGGATGCTGCTTCCCTGTTCCAGATACTTCTTGCTATACTCAGATTTCTTGTTCACTATATGCCATTACTCAAAATTCAGAAGCAGTTTTAAATACAAGGGTATTTATTTCACATTAAAGATCATTATCTCCATAAAAAGGCATGATCTCCCAAAGTACACTATAACCAAGGCAAACAAAGTATGATGTGACATCAGCTAATTTTATAATTACACTTTTATTGAACACAGCCTCATCCACTTATTTGTATTGTGACTATGACCATTTTCACACCAAAGGAGCAGAGTGGAGCAGTTGCAAGAGACCATATGGCCAGCAAATCTAACATATTTTCTGCTTGGCCATGTACAGGAAAAGTTTGCAAGCCTCTGGAAATATCTGCACCTGCTAAAATCTGCATCTTAGCCTTTGGTTTCATATCCCATCCAAAAAAATATGTTGAATTTCAGTGAAACATTGTTCTATAAATGGAATGATAATTCCTCAATTTTTTGTTATTTTTGTAGTTTGTATTTTTGTTCTAGAGGTACAAAAGAAACATATACATGTGGCATCTATAATTTTTTTTTGTTTGCAATTCTAGTATTGAAAATAATTTAAAAACACATTATATTTGTAAGTCACTTTCTTTTCTTTAACAGAGTTTTAAGGTCTGTTAAAGATTTAAGTTTGATAAACCTACACTTGATAACTATCAAAAGATTCTGGCCCCCAAGGCTATAAGCTAGCATTGGGCTTTCTGCGTCTTCCCCAGACTTCATCTTCTCTGTCTCTATAGCAGCTCTTCCAACTATTTGATATGAAAGATCGGTTTTGATTCTTCCCTAATACATCAACCTGCTGCTCTTTGAAAACAATCAATAAAATGATTATTAAAAAAATGGTCACTAATTTGGATGTTGCAGTCATGTCAGATTGTTACAGAAGGTTCTAAATGTGTCCTCTCAACTTCTGCTCTCACCTCATGGGAGACCAGCAGAAGCAAGAGGCATCAGGCACCAGTGGATGGACAAGAACATAACTGCACTGCAGCATGGGGTTTAGAGGCCACTGGAAGGAGAAAAGGGAGGGGGGGTTCCCTTAAATTTAAGGATCATCCGGATTCCTTTAGTGAATTGAGGATTGAGCACATTCTCCTATTCCTTGGAGAACATCTTCAGGACCCTTCCATCCATGCTGTACAGAGGCTGTGGACACTGAGGGCCACACCTCTTCAGTGTCCTTTCCAAGTACAGCTGCAGCTCACTATATTTATTTATTTCCTCATTAATTTAGCAGTTATTTCATATATCTGGTGTTCCAGAAACAGTTCTAGTTACTGAGAATAACTCCTTGAGTGACATAAAAGTCCTTGTGCTTATATACCATAAAGCATGGTAAAGGAAACTGGAAAATAAACATGCAAATAAAAAAAAAGTTAAAAAAAAGGATAGTGGCTGGTGCAATGCAGGGAATTAAAATAATGTGATTTATAGATAGTGACAGGTTGGTAGTTTTTTTTTTTTTTGTAGTTGAAATTTTCTTGCTGTAAACCTGGTTTTTAGGCTGAAGTATAAATGATAAGAAGGAACCAATCATGAATAGGCAAAACGTTCCAGAAAGAAAGGCCAGGAAGTGAAAAATTCCCAAGGTGGTATAGGTTAAACTCTCGTAATGTTAAATTCCAAAATAAAAATGCTCCAGAGCCCTAAACTTTTTGAGTGCCAACAGGGCACCATAAGTTGAAAATTCCATATCTGACCTCATGTGACAGAGAGCAGTCAAAACATAGCTACTTTTTTTTAAAAAAAAGATTATATAAAATGCCTTTCAAGGTATATGAGAAATGGAAATGAATTTCATGTGTAGACTCGGGTGCCATGGCTGAGATAATCTCATTTTCAGTAAATGAAAATATTTTTTTAAAAAAATCGGAAACATTTTTAGTCTCAAGCATTTTGGACAAGGGATACTGAACCTGTAACAACTCTGGGGAGTTAGAAGAGCAGAAAGGCTTTTGTGACTGAATTGTTGTAGGTGACAGGGAAAGTGGTATAAAGTAGTTTTACAGGTGATCTGGGGAAAATGATACAGAGTTCTATATGCCAGTAAAAAGGAAATGGAATTTACTAAACTCCCTGTGAGACTTGGGAGGGTTTGCTCTATCTGAATGCATAAAAAGTGCCCCGAGTATCCCTGTGCAGAGCACAGTTGGTTGGTCCTGGAGAAAGCAGTCCCTACCAGAGGCCTGGGACTTCGCTGGTGACACTCAGTCATCATGGAACAAAGTGGAGATACTGGGGTATGGTTAGGAGCAGATCTACATGGTGGGCATGTGAGAAAGAAAGGAGGTGAGGATGGTAGAATAACCATTCTACTCCTCCGCTCCAAGAGAAAGGGAACCCTTAACCCTCCCAGATAGAAATGGGCTGGGGCCCAGGAAGGTGCTTCCCGCTGTAATATCAGGAAGTGGTCACTGAGTGACAACTCACTCAATCTGCGGCTTATGAAGAGGAGGGCACTGTCATAACAGAGGCAGATTATACCAGCGAAAATTTGCACACTCTATTTCAAAGTTTTAGTTTCCTCAGCACCTTAATATTTGCTGTTCATTGCAATTCTTCTTGTCATTTCTAAATTGTACCCTTATGATATGAATGCAGAAGTCTATGCCCTCCAGTTTCATCACTATAACAACTAACATTATTGAAAAGTGTATCTTACCTTTCAGAAACTGTAGCAGATCCCTCTGACTCCACTCACATCCCCATGGCCTGCCTCAGAGTTCAGGTGCAGAGTTTAAGCAGATTAAACTTCTGGGGCCCTATACCTTTAACCTCCAGCCTAAACCTTGAAGTCCTACTTAAAAGAAGCCTCTTTTGTTGTTGTTGTTTGGGTTTATATATATATATATATATATATATATATATATATATATATATATATATTTCCAATCTCTAGCCTGGAGATAGAAAAATGAGTTTAGAAATCAGTGGTGGATGTTTGCTAATCAGGTTTGGGTCCTGACACATGCATCAAAAACACTTAACAGGTAGTAAGAGTTCAATAAATTGCAGGTGAAGCCAGCTACTAATTTGCAGGGAGCAATTTACTTGGTCCATGTTCAGCTTAGAGTCCCCAAGCACAGGTGCAGTTGGAATGGCGGGGGGTGACTAGCAATCCTCAGCCGAGGGAGTCTCACACTGGTTGATGAGTGCTCCACACGTCTGCCCTTTAGGAACCCCATTCTGGGGAGTTATTCTGCCCACTCTCTAGGCAGGATGAGCCAAGGCTAGACCTGCTGCCATCAGTGGGAGGTGTTCTATTCATCTTTGTATGGGTTTTTCTTTTTCTCTCATCCTTCCATCCATGCACATTCCTCCTTTTCCCTCTGGACCCATCGCTCATGTGAGCTATCTGAATACAATTTGTTGCTCGAGCATAATTGCAAAATAAGGAAATCAACTATATACCGTGAGTAATTTGTAAAATATTTAAACTTTTTCCCCCTAATTCTCACTGCAATCTAAAAGTTGTCTTACTTTTCCCCAATTATACGTTATGAACACTTGAATTTGGAGAAACTTAGCAGATTGTCCCAAATCCCATAGCTCTCAGGTGAGGAAGATAGCCTTCCACGTACATGTGGCTAATCACAATGGATTATGGTTTTTCTCTGCACTCTAGGGTGGCCACTGATGTACCGAATCCACTTTTTGGCCAGGCATTTCAGCAACAGGTCTCCTACTCCAGCCTGGTCTTTACTTTATCTCTGGTGTTCAGTTGTAATGGATTCTCCCCGGGGTGATGTTCTTAACCCCTGAGCAGGATGGCACATATTCTCAGAGCAGCCCTCACTCCAACATGATATGGTTTAGACAGTGGGGCAGATGTCACTTCAGTTAAGACAAAGCTTGGTGTTAGAAGTGAGAGTCTTAAAAAAAGGTGGCCTGGTTCGCCTGGTTTTCTCTGCAGAGCATCAGATCAGTTCCTCTACAGATCATAGCAATTTATAAATATATCTCTTTAGATTTTTTTTAAATTATAATTTAAGATATGAATTATATTAGTCTATTTTGCTGAATTAATACTCTTGAGGCATTTTAAATTTTAGAAACCCTAATGAAAGTTACATTATGAATCCACATATACAGGGTTCTTGTTTAATATCTTTGTCCTCTGAAAGTAATAACAAGTAAGAACTGCAGAATTTAAGTTCTTTAAGTACTTCCTGATGGTTAAATTATTTGTACATTTTTCTATCTCTTTACAGACATGAAATCATATGTATTTTTAACTTCCATGGACCAAGTAAATTGCTCCCCACAATTAGTAGCTGGCTGCACCTGCAATTTATTGAACCCTTACTACCGATTATTAAGTGTTTTTGGTGCATATGGCAGGACCTAAACCTGATTAGCAAACATCCACCACTGATTCCTAAACTCATTTTTCTATCTTCAGGCTATAGATTGGAATTATAAACACATTCCTATCCTCCTTTGAAAGTTGGTCTGTGATATAGCATAGTTCTGGCCAAAGATAGCTAAATAAACATTTATCAGTGGGGGCTTCCAGAAGGGCTTTAGTTATTCCTGATGTAAAGGGCCAATGAATGAGGTTGTCATGGCCAGCTATTCCCTCTTTTCCTGTTTTGAATGTGGGTCTGATGTCTGGATGAGTGGCAGCCATCCTGTGACAGGAAGAAAAGACAAAAGAGGAATAGATGTGTGTTGATTCACAGAACAGCTATAAAATGCTACATGTACATTTAACACAGTATAATGCATTATATAGAAAATGAGTGTTAGCATGACTAGTGGCCTAAAACACATTCAATGTATTTTTATAGGTAGAGAAAGAAGAGGTTATGAAGGAAAACTTGGTCCAAATTATACTATGATTATTTACCATGATATCTTCCAAAGGTGATTGTATATCCAAAAATGAAAATTCAGAAATCTTGCCAATGTAAGACACACAGAGCTAGTATCATGAGGATCTTGGCATAGGTCTCATTGACAAGTTTGTTGATTTGAGGAACCATTTTTCCAACCATTTTCTTCTCCTCATGAAGAAACATGGGTCCTTATTCCACCACAAAGACTAGGCACTTCGGATCAGTATCAGTATCATGGAGCCATGAGAGGGAGGGACTCTCAATTTAAGAAATGAATAACACTCTTATTCCCTCCAATTGCTAAAGGCTCAGGGAGAAATGACATTTTCATCCAAATTGTCTGGCTTTCATTGTACATATTAGAGCCAGACATGTAGTAAACCAGATGCAATTTGAGACTCATGGAATTTATTTCTCAGCCAAGCTAGAAGCTGAATTAATAGATTTTTACTTTTACTTTTGTTGAAATGAGAAGGTTGAGGATTTTCCAGCCTATTCCTACCAGATGGTATGCCCCATTGCCTACAGTTTTGCCCCCTGCTGTGGACTGCTTCCAACTTGGTCTCCTTAAAGGTGAAGAGGAATAATATGCATCTGCTTATTTGTGTGATAATCAGAGCTTGAGAAATAGGAAAGGGCAGTCCACTCACCCCCAGCTGTGGTTCAACCTGTCCTAACTGTGCAGTTGTTCCAGACCCTGGTAAGGGAAGCCGTGCCTTCCTGAAATTCAAAAGCAGGAGTGATAATCAAGTTCAGTTGGAGAAATAAATTAAATAAGTGCTTGATGGCTAATGACCTAAATATGAGAGAATGTGTTGATATTTATGAGGCCTATGAGTGATGACAGAAAAGAATGGCTGAATTTGTTGATCAAAACCAACTGAGAAAATTCACCCCTTCAGAGACAGTGTTTATCTAGGAAGCATCTATTTGTTATTCAGAGTTTCACATGAGGTTGCATGAAGTTTTTGATGTGTTACAAACACAAATAGAATCACAGAAGAATACTAGTAGCAATTACATTCAGGTCAGTTTAGATTAAAATCTCATATTTTACACTTTAAAATGAGTCATTCATAGAAGTGAGGGAATTTGTAGTAAGTTAGAAAAAGAGAACACTTACACTCTGAAATGAAGCTAAATTATAATATTCCTGTGATAGGTGATCATCACAAGGAGCATGTTTCTGGTAACCTTTCTGAAAACACTAGCGAATACCATAAAGGGTACTTTTCAAAGTGGCTCATGAGTTTTCAGGATCATACAGATCTGTTAGATCCAGAGTTGGACCATTTTAGTATCTATTTCTTGGCAATACAAATGGCCAGGACATTGTAGAAACTAACTTCAGTGAAACTGAGGCAATGCCTTTAAATTTTTCAGTCATTTCCATGCCAGCGATTCAAATGTCTAAGGGTCACTCATAATTTATTTTACTTTATCATGAAGTGTGTACCAATGTCAAACTTCAAAGAAAAAAGAGATGCATGCAATAAGTTCTGAAGAATAATTAATGCCCAGTATTTTATGTCTTGTTCATGTACATAAGGTCTTTTGAGCCCTGTAATGTCTCTTCCGATTTCAGGATTATGAGTTAATTTTCTCAAGTTCAAAGTCCTTGGGATCGCCTTTCTCATTGTTTTTCTGACTACTGCTGGCCATGACAGGGCAGGGAGAAATGCCTTCTAATTTCTTTACAGTCCTGGTAGAAGATGTTCTCCCAGAATCCAACTCACCTACAAACACAGCCAAAAGGAAGTGGCAGGTCCACAGAAATTCACGCAGACCTAAGTCAGGGTCAGGGGATAGAATTCTGGGAGGGAAGGGAGAAAGGATAGAAGGAAGGAAAAAGGGAAGGAAGGAAGAGAGGGAGGGTGGGTGGGTGGGTCTGCCCAGGTCCACATTTATGGACTCAACCGATATCAGGATTCAAATCCTTGTCTTTTGATAATTGTACCTTGATTGTTTCTAAGCTTTCCTTCTTCTCACATTCCTGAATATTTTCCTCTAAGAGGTAGACCCTTTGGGCTTGACACCCTCATATGAGAATCTCTATTTTTTTTTCTATTTTACATAACTTCAAAAAACACATTTCAGATCCTGCTATGTTAGACATATTACATATATTAAATGAGTGCTCTGGGTATTCTCTTATTGTTCTGTAGATACTGCCTTGAATATAATTTTTCATAAGTTCACTTGTCTTTCTAAACTTCCTTATCATATCTACCAGTTGTTTGGGGAATTCATTCTAGAGCACTGTCATATTAGAAATATTAAAATTGTATATTTTGAGTCTTTTTTGGGGGGAATGTGATTTAAAGTTTACTTTTTTTAAGTTACATTTGAGATTCACTTCTTTCAGTCAAATTTCAATATGGACAATGAAAATTAATTTCTATTTATTTTGTGTTGTGGGAGAACCTATAATTTATAACAACATTTATGGGGGAATAAAAATAAATTCTAGATGTGAAGCCACATAGAGAATGGAAACACAATGACTGTAGCTTGAGGGGCATGCATTAGCGTCATGAGATACAATTCCTTTGGTTACAAATCAAAAGCTAAAGTCACCTCCCTCTAGCATTATATGTATTTTGACCCAAGGCAAATTTAAGACAACTAAAAGGAGGTGAAATATTCTTTAAAACTTTTGAAGCATTCTTTCCTTTTTAGATCTTATCTTTTTTTTACTGGACAACTGTAGACAGGAGATGCATAATTACATGTTCATCAGATTGTGTTCTTCACCCAAGGATCCTTACCATTCACTCCTCTTCCCACACTCCCCACACTGCTAATCTATATCCTAGCCAATGCTCATCATGTGAACATCAGCTACTTACTTCTCTGTTAGCTGCAAGAGTTATAAAATTATTTTGCTTGGAGAAAACTGCAACAAAAGAACCCTTTCTTTAAAAAGAAAGGAAATATAGTTTTTACTAGATATGAAGACACATTTTTTTGTACATCAGATATGATGGGGGCCACCTTATGAAATGTTCTGCGTGATCCACATGTTCTGTGCTTGCGCAATGGCGGTTCCTGCCTTTGGCTCTCCTCAATTAACAGACGGAAAATCTCTCTCCCACATGCTTGGCTATGAAACTCTCTATACGCTGCCAAAAAAATCTTGTCAAACACATAACCAGACATACCACAGAAAGTGAATTCTAGAATGATGAAGTAAAATCTAATCATGTTAACAGGTATGATGTTAGAATTGTAATATTGAAAGGTTTTTGTGAAGTATTCCATGCTTAGCAAGACTTAAGTAGTTTAAGAGTTATTTAAATAATTTTCCTGAATCTGAATCACACCTTATAAAATTCCAGGAACTTTCATTCATTTCCTCAACTGTACACACCCTCATGAACAAATGCCCTGCTGGTTATAGTACAAGTTGATTTGATTTCCTTTAAGCTCTGGTGGAAAAAAAGTAGAGGCTCTCTCTTTCCCCTTGTTTCTTTCTTTCCTTCTATCTACCTACCTACCATAGAAAAGCAAAGCTCAAGTACATACAATCAATCAAAGGAAAAAAAAAAGGTAGAGGAGACAAAGTTTTCACTATACACATAAAAATATGTTTTCATTTTATTTTATCAAGGAAACTTCAATGCATCAAAATGAAATCAAAATAACATTTGTAATAGTTCAAATTGATAAATTCTAAAGCAGCATATGATGAAAGCTTAATTCTGTGTGTGTGTGTGTGTGTGTGTGTGTGTGTGTGTGTGTGTGAGAGAGAGAGAGAGAGGGGGGGGGGAGAGAGAGAAACTAGTGATTTAATTCAGGGGTGCTCTAATACTAACCTGCACCCCCAGACCTTTTATTGATTTTTATTTTGAGACAAGATCTTGCTAAATTAGGAAGTCTGGCCTTGAACTTGAGATCCTCCAGTCTCAGCCTCACAAGTTGCTAGGATTACAGGGATATGCCACCACATTCAGAGAGACTCTTTCTTAAATGACATTAAGAAAGTCACTGAGTTTCTTATTGAACTTAATCACTACCTACAAAAAGAGGGCTTGCTTATGTTTAACTCTAAAATTACACAATATTAAGATGTTCAAATCACTACATATCTTTTCTAATTTAAAAATTGTGAGATATATCATACATTTAAAAAGGATTTCCAAAACAAACATGGACACACACATATCTACAGGCAGAGAGACAGACAGTCAGTTTAATGAGTACATAAAGTACACATTTAAATAATGCCTCTAAGTTTTTAGGGGAAAAATTAAGTAATTTCCAGTAACTTGGATGCCACAGGTGCCTACACCCAGGGGAACCCCATGTCCTCTCTCCTCCATGTAGCTACTATTGTGAAATGGGGTTTAAAGGTCAATTGTTTATATTTGTGATTTTCTCATTTATGAATTCTTTCTAAAATGCGATGGATTCATTTTCCTTGAATTGGCATTTGAATAAGGGGAATTATGCTGCGTGTGTTCTTTAGTGATATGCTGCTTCTAGAGTGCTATTGAGAGTCACCCATGTAGACATATGATGATGGCATTTTATATTTATATTTTAGACATGATCACGGGAAGTTGGACCTAGGAGGTAACTTTCCTTTAGCTCAAGGAACTCTTAACTGTGATTATAATAAATTCAAATTTCAAACTCCTTTCTGCCTAACACGGATGCTGGTGCCTTCTGTGCTGTGCCATCCCACTGAGAAGTCTATTACTACACCTTTAAATTATTTACTTCCATACAGAGAGTGATAGCAAGGACATGGCAGCCAGGAGACTTAGTGTAGGGTACCACTAAGTGGCCTCTGAGAAGGTATGGCCGGGAATCTATGAATGTGGTCATGTATGAAAAAGGCTTTTAGCACATGTAATAAAATTAGGGATGTTTAGGATGCCATCGTCATGGATTATCTAGGTGGGCTCTAAGTCCAGTGATGTATGACCTTACAAGAGAGAGAAGAGAAGACAGGGAAGGGAGGGAGAGGTGAAACCAAGGCAGCGATTGGGCCCACATAGCCAAGGGGAGAGAATTACTGAGGATTACCAGAAGCTGGAAAAGGCAAGCAAGGATTCTCTCCTAGAGCCTCCAGAGGGAGTGCAGCTCTGCCAACACCTTGATTTCAAACTTTTGGCTTCCAGAACTATGAGCAAATTAGTTTCTGTTATTTTAACCCATACAATTTATGGTAATTCATAAAGTAGCCCCAGGAAACTAATATACCTGGCTTTGCAATCTAATTTACAAACTTTCTTGTTATGTAATCAAGAGCACAATATTATGACTCTCTGGAACTTGGTTTTCTTATCTATAAAATGGGGAAGAAAAAACCCAGTCTAGCAGTTTTTATAATTAATTGTGAGGTGCCAAGTAAGCCCTCAATAAATCTTAACTATTTTTTTTATTATCGTCCTACCAACAAAATTTCAAACACTTTCAGAACAGAAATTTAAATACATTAATCTTTACATTTTGACACAAGAGTCTAGAGCAGTTTTTATTCAAGTATTTATGAACCTGAAATATGAAACAGAATTCACCAACTATTTAAACCACTCTATAGCCAGTTGGAAGTATAGATTATTAAGATCTGATTACTATCTAGAATCAGACCACACTCCCGTCAATACTTAAAGTTTGAGATAACATCTTTCTGATAACACAATCCTATGGTGCTTTTTGAAAATATAAGACATCAAATGTAAGGAAACTGCAATTTTGCCAAATGAGTGAAAGGTCTTTTATTAGTCCTTGACAAATTGAATTCAAGATTTTTCACTAATTTATTTTTTAAGTACTCACAATATGTTCTGACATACCTGCCTGTCTTCCTAGGAGTGAATTTGAGAGGAGGACTTCTCATGACTAGTCAGAAGCAGCCCTGGACTGGAGGTTTGTTACCACAGGGCAGATTACATCATCTGCTCACCTTGGCTCACCCTTTCCCTGTGCACTTGTTCCAGAACTGTCTTGATGGCTAGAGTTTCTCTTTTCACCTAGTAAGGAAATTTATTACCAGTGAGTCTACCACTGTAATCCCGGGCTCCACCCAAGCAGTTTGCATTGCAGGCCTTCTTGACCGGTAAATAAGAAGCATGGGAGAGAATCCGGTGACAGCACTCTACCAGCCTGGGCATGGGGAGCTGCTTAACTGGATTAAGCATCTCTGCTTTTGGTAAGTTTTCAACAAACCTCAACCACATGAATGGTTATTTCACAAACATATCAGGTCCCCTGTTTCCCATCATATTATTACAAATCTTACAGTATAGGTCAAGAGAATTTGAAAACATTTACTATCAGATTACCTGAGTGTATCTAGAGATCAAGTCTGAGTTCAAATTTTGGCTCTTTCATTAGCTGTAAGAATGTGGACAAAACACTTGAGGCTGTTATACCTTTACTCTGTCTATACAATAGTTTTTTTTTTTTTTTTTTAAGAATCAAACACATTAGCCATCAAGATTCACTGATTTAATAAATTTGTTCTATATAAGTAGGTACATAAATAAGTGTTAATTATTATTTTAATAGCTATTTATTGTAAAAGAAAGTTTAGAGGATGTGAGATTTATTTTTATTGACCATAAATCAGGCAAAAATATCCTTTTCAGCAATGACTGACTATATATATATATTTTTTTTAAATGGTTCATTTTGACATAAATTCTCAGATGAGGTGATATGGATTAAACTGCATTCTTCCTCACATTTATTAGTTGAAGGTGTAATTCCCAATGTAATATGTTCGAAAATATAAAGCTTATAAAGATTGATTTGCAGTCAAACAGGACATAAAGGGTCCCTAAACATACTACTCGTGTCCTTGTAAGAAAAATATATACTAGAAATGACTGTGTATAGAGGAAAGACCATTCAAGGAAAAAGAAAGAGGTAGACCACCTGGAAGCCAAGAAGAGGGATTTCAGAAGAAGCCAAACCAGCCAGCACTGCGATCTAGAGTTTCCAGCCTACAGAACTAAGAGGAAATAAATTTTTGTCGTCTAAGCCCTGCTGTCTGTGGTATTTTGATATAGCAGCCCTAGTAGACTATACACAGGATTTTTAAAAAGCAAATAAATAGTACCCCTTTCCCTCATCAAAGTTTGGAGCCAATTGTGATGTAACACAAAGGAGTTAGCCTTCTCCTAGATGGAGGCGGATGTAATTAATGCAAGCTCCCTCTTCCCGTACAACACCTTGAAATGTCACTCCCAAAGAAATATTGAGTCTGCAGAGCATGCCCAAATGCCAGGTGGATGTCTCCCACCAGTGTTGATGAAGCAGAGGACCAAAGCCACCTCCCATGTCCACTCCACAATCAGAGCCTTTGATAGATTTGTTCACCTCAAAGGAGAAATATGGAACAATGGCTGCCACTCAGCAATCGGGCCACTGTCAGCACCTTGATAATGGCTCCCTCTGTAGAGAAGTCTGCATAGTTGCCTGCTGGAGAAGGACCTCAGCAACTCATGCTGCATCCAACATGCCTTTCTTTTTCCTTTAAGTATTTTTTAGTTGTAGATGGACATGATACCTTTATTTATTTATCTTTATGTGGTGCTGAGATTTAAACTCAATGACTCACCCATGCTAGGTGAGTGCTCTACCACTGAGCCATAACAAAGTCTCTTCTATTTTTTCGGGAAGGGGTGGTTTGGGATTGACATGCATCAAAACAAATGGCTTCTTGAATTAATGAATTCAAATATGTTTCAAATACAGTATTAAGTATTAGATCACGAGTTTCTAGATGTAAGCCTTATTCTACTGATAACTCTAAACATCTTTGGTTTGAATTGTGACTTTGTCCAATATTTTCATGTTGCTAAAAACAAGTTCTCTAACCTCTCTGGACCTTGGTTTTCTCACACATATAATGGTGACAATAGCTACCTTAAAGAATGATATAAGATGTGAGTTAATAGATGCATTATCTTAAAGAGTATTGAACACAGTAAGTGTCCCATGTTTAATAATATTTTCTCAAAATTGTTTTTTTTTTTTGTAGACTCTACAGTGCCTTGAACATAGCAGATTTAAAAGGAATATATTTAATGGCTGTTTGACCCAAAATACTTTACCAAACACTTCAATATTATGGTTCAAGGGCTTCCTCTTATATAAGTGTAATGGAAGAAATCTATAACTGCACAAACCTCCATAAATATAGGCAACCAATCACTCAAATTTCATTTAGGTAGAAAGGAAATTACTAAATAAAAATGAAAATAAAATCTTGCAATAAGTCTTTTGAAACTTTAGGATTGATTTATCAAAACCACATTGAAAATCATTTCATAGAGATTATAGCCTATGTACCTGAATGGTTGTAGTCATGATAAGCAACTCAGTTTAAGGAAGAGCCATTCCTCTCTGGATGCTTGGACTTCTTTTGAAGGAAAAATCTCAAACAGAATCACTGTTTTAAAATTGCAAATGTTAAATATAAATGTAAGATGGAAAGAAGAAATTAACATGGATTTTATGCCAAATTCTTGCTGGGAACTGCATTAAGCACTTTAGATATTCAATCTTCGTTAATCCTTCACCCACCCTGTAAGGCAAGTATAATTATCCTTTTTCTTTTCTTTCTTTCTTTTTATTTTTCTAACAGATGAGGAAATACATGCTCAAATAATCATGTGAATTTTCAAGATCTGACAACTGGTAAGCGAAGGAGCTGGAATCGACAATTGGCAGTCACATTTATTTAACTATAAATATCTTGCGGTTAGCAATATTGAAAAGAAGATATGAAGAGAGATGCAGAGAATTTTACTGGAACTTCAAATGAATTTTCTGCTTTAGTAAAACTGTGCCTAAACATGCAATGGTATTTACTTAACTTGGAAATGCCATATTTGGGAGAATAAAGGATTGAAAATGAGAATTTATATGCATCTGCATGTGTTATTTCATGTTTCTTTTTAATATTACTCCATGAAAAATTTCACTAGTTGGAATTTAAACCATGAAGCCAATTGAGAATTCACATAAAGATTAAGTCATAATCATTTGATTTCCCCTTATGACAGGTACTCCCCTGAACTTACCTTGCTATAATTTAAAACAAACTTGGCATCTAGACTGCTACCTGGCAGGTCACAGTGCTGGTCTGCTTGGGAGCTTGATAGGCAGGTGAGCTTGAGTTGCCAAAAATGCTTTTAAAAGAAAAAGTAAAAATAAAATGTGGTTGAACAGATTACGTCAAACATATAATTTTTAGATGCAGTTATGCAAGTTGTATAAATATTTTAATAGGGTGCACATGTAATATAAGGAGTATGGAGAGAAAATAGCCAAACTTAACCTCAAGTCAGTCCCTTACCTACTACTTAAACTAACCATATATTAAATTATCATGACCAGGCCAATTTAATACTTCTTATTTTTTTCTTCTCTGTGTTGTTGCTGTTGTTACTATTTTTATTTTTTTTTTAATTTTCTTTTCTTTTTTTTATTTCATTGCTGGGGATTCACCCCTGTTTCTACACACACTATGCAAAGGTCTATCACTGAGTTACATTCCTAGCTCCTTCCTTATATTACACTGTTGTTTTTTAAAATGTTGCTTTTTAAAAGTCTTGCAGGTGAATTGCATGATGGAAATCCCCTGAGGTGTCCTGTATGATTCCTACTTTCTGGTAGATAATAACCTGTATAATTTTCCTCCTCCGAGTGTATGCATGACTTGTGACTTACTACAGGACCCTCATGAATGCCAAAATCCACAGATGCTCAAGTCACTTGCATAAAATGGAATAGTAAATGCACATGACCTATGCAGAGATGCACTTAAAAACTTGATACAAGTTTGGTTGAATCTGGATGTAGAACCCAAGGACACAAAGAATTGACTGTGTTCCTAAAACAAGGAACAAGAAGACAATGAATTTGCTCTGTTTTAAGTCACAAAAGTGTGGTAATATTGTGAGGCAGCCATTAATAATTAATACATATCATGTTTTGAGTCAGATTTTTAATCAATAGTTATTTATGAAGCAACTGCCATATGCCAACTGTATCCAAAGAAAACCTATGCTAGGTTACTGACCTCAGTGATGCTTGTTGTTTAGGAAAAGACCAGATGTATATAACTCAGGGGGAGAGCACAATACCTGTCTCACAAATGAGATAATGTATATGAAAACATTTAGCAGCATGACATATAATAGTTCTTCATATATTTAAATAAATTATTTTGTTTAAAATGAAGTGGTGTGCTACTTCCTCTTTAAACAAAAGGTTAAGAAAGGAAAGATTACTAAAAACTATACAGATATAAAAGTTATTTTAGAAAATGTGAAGCTTAGGTGAACTTTGCTTGGCTAAAAGAGTTTTATTGCAATAGTAGGTAAGTTGTAAAATTCTGGATTTAGAGAAAGCCTGCATTTGAGTAGAGAAGGAAGATAAGGAGGAGTGGCAATAGCAGCAAAAATAGTAATTTCTATTCAGTGAAATAGAAAGAATGGATAATTGGCTGAAAGACTAGAGAAATCTGACTAAATAAAACCATGACTTCTTTAATCATTACAATTCATGCAGAGTTGATTATCTTTTAAAGTTTTCCAAAAACATGTTTAAAGTAGAAAATATTCACTTGAGATGATCTAAAATATTATAGTTATAAATCTTCTTTGAAATGTCAACTGTGACAGTCAGCTACAGCTGCAGCTAGATACACCTGTGCTTAAGAAATCCATTGCCAATTCATTGGCTATTACTCATTATTCCCAATTATGCTTAAGAAATTTATTGAAAATTCATTAGTTATTATTGGTTATTCTCAATTATACTTGGGAGATCTTTTATTGTACACTGGTTATTATGATTCCAGTTTGAAATTTCAGATACAGCTGCTACCAGATACAATTATGCTTGAGAAATCTGTTGCTAAGTAAATAGGAACATGTTGCTTAGTGGTGTATTCAAATGAATTTCACTTCTTAATGAGAATAGCTGATTTACCTATTAACAAAGGCTTGAAAATACACACAATTATTGATAAAGCATGGCCAGAATATAACTAGGGATTTATTACTTCAAATGGTCATCCAAATCATCAAAGCTTCCATGAAGAGAAATCAGGAAGGGTGTAATCCAAAGTAAGACAAAGCAAAATATTATATCTAACTCGGTTCCATAGTTAACCATCGAAACTGGAAAACAAGGCCACATGCAGATGAAATCATGAGTGAACTACCAGAATCCATGGCTGTCACAGCACAGGGCAATGTGTGTTCTGCTTCTTACTGCTCAATGTTAACCCATTATCATGATTAATCCCATTGTGAGCCCTCCGTGATTTTTTTCATTTGCATTAAATTGCTTCATAGACATAACAGTGGAATCTGAAGAGAAATAATGGAAATATGAAGGGTTAGAATAATGTTTATCTTACTGATGTTAATAAAAATATTATATGTTTTTCTTTATGGGTAATAGTATTAAAGGGAACTCCTCATGAACTCACTACAATAACAATAGTCAAATAATCAAAATGTGCTTCTCTCCAATAAATATTTGTCGTGCCTCTTCCATATATCAGGCACCATCATAGTGGCTGAATACATATTGAACCCCAAACATATAAGGTTCCTGTTCTCTGAAGTTTATACTCCAATGAAAAATTAGGAAACAATTTCACAAAGACAAATTTGACAAATTAGCACCAATATTGAAATATTTATCCAGGACTCATTAACGCCCTATGCTAAACAATTGTGCTAAATTGGGAACTTGATAAATAAAGAAATTAGCCTTATGTGGTGGTGCACACCTATAATTCCAGAGTCTCAAGAGGTGGAAGCAGGAGGATCATAAGTTCAAAGCCAACCTCAGCAACTTGAGAATCCCTAAGCAACTTTGTGTGACCCTGTCTCAAAATAAAAAATAAAAAGTGCTGGGATGTGGCTCAGTCGTTTAACACCTCTGGGTTCAATCCTGGGTACCAAAAAAAAAATAAAGACAGAGATAAAGAAATTGTCAAAGTCAAAAAGTAGAATTTCAACTTAAATCTGTAACACAACATGATAAATGAATATTTCATAAGTGGGAGTCAAGTGACAGAGTAGAAAGTTTTCTTAGATATTGTGAAAGAAACTGAAAGCTGATTACCACAGTCCATATTTTCAATTGCTTTCTATGCACCCAAAGAAATAAACCCCACCTCCCATACCTCCCATGTGATTAGATTTGGCCAAGTGAAATGAAACCTAACCAGTAGAACATGAAGAGAAGTATGGAATCATTTTCACAACTGACTCATCAAAATTTTCCATATGATGAGGCTGGGGTTGTGGTTTAGCAGTAGAGCAATTAGGCCCTGGGTTTGATCCTCAGCACAATATAAAAATAAATGAATGAGATAAAGATATTGTGCCCATCTACGACTAAAAAGTGGATATTAAAAAAAAAAAAAAAACTTCACATGTGATGATGCTCAAAGTCTCCTTTCCATTCCCTCCAGAATTGAATAATACATAGCAGGCTGAGTCCCTGAATGACTGCATGAAAAGGGTCATCACCCTCTTCTGTCCAATTGCTTCATACTTTGAAGAGACTGATAAAAAAAATTCAATTGTACTAGCCAACAATACTTTGGAGTTATTTATTTATGTATGTATGTATTTATTTTTTAACATCAGTTTGCCTACCTATAGGAAAAACAAATTTTCTAAAAATTCCCTGCAACTACATGGCTAATCTTCTCATTGCACTGTACTATTTATCATGCCACTTTATTCTTTCAAGTCTAAATATAGCTCAAAATTCTTGAAAATCCAGTATTGCAGAGAGTCAATGCCAGTCAGATAGAATCATGATACAAAATGAAAACTGCTGGTCACTATATTAACCCTCTCTAATGTGTAGGTGATGGAAAAGAGGCTTGGAGAGACTATGAAATCTGACCTAAATCACCTGCAAAATGACAGTGAAACATAGGTATTAGAGATTGTTGTTCATCATAGAAGACTGGAAAATACCACACCAAAGAGTACATGAAATTTGTTGTCTAAAACTTTAGATACCCTTTTAGTTTAAAATATTTTGGAATATTACATAATTGGTTGATGGAATCTTCATTAAAGGCATATTTTTATTTTTTGGTTTTCCACTTGAGTTGTTGTCAAATATAGAAAATAAGTCATGTTTTACTAAAATAAAGGTCCCTTTTATGTGTGGAATACAACTTGATGTAGTGGTTTGATGGGAATATCTAAGGTTAGTTTTACTGTATAAGACTTATTTCAAAATAACTTGTAGTGACAGAGGTTGACGTCTGTTAAATTATTGGAACCTGGGCACCATAACAAATAAAAGGATAACACTAACTTGGCACATGATGAATTTGCCAAATATGATAACTGATCTATGTGGAATCATTAGTGAGACATTTTTCAAGGGACTTCCAAATAATGATTACAGGACAGGCTTTGCTCTCAGTACTACCTGGGTACAAATTTTGACTCTCCTATTAATTTTCTGATATTGACTAAACCATTAGTCCTCTGTGGTGTCATTTTCTCTACTTAAACATGAGAAAATTGAAAATTTATCTATCAAAGTACTAAGAAAATTAAATAGAAACTGTATGAATTGCTTCTAATAATATTTATCACATAGAAATAATTCAATGAATTTTAGCTTTGGGTAACATAGGGGCAGGGAAATTTTTTTGTTTGTTTTTTAATAAAACATCTAGAACAGTGAAAATCAACTATAATATTTCATTATAAACTTTTCCGCTTAGAAAAATAACCAACGAAACAAATTTACTGAAGTTACAAAAAATGATTGAAATACTTTCTGATGTGTTATTAATATGGAAATCTCAGAATTCAAGAGAATTATGTTCTAAGTAGGAGCTGCATCAAAGGAAAACAGGTAGATTTTGATTTTCTAAAAAGAACTGAGTTTGGGTGTTACAACACGCTTATTTAAAATCTACCATGCCCATACTTTATTGAAACTTTAAAGTTAGTGATGATTTATATTTTGTTATAATTTCTTAAGTGATCGACATATGTCTGCCTTGTAGTAGTAACATATAAAATATAGTTAATAAATGATTTATGTCTAGGAACAACTTGTTAAATCATTCTAAGTCTTATTTTCACAATCTATAAAATGGAAACATAAGCACCCAACCTGCAAGCAAAGTGTGGAATGAAGTAGGAAAATTTATATAAACACCTGACTCTAGTAAGCAATCAAAAAAATGAGTGACTGTTAAAACTTCACTCCAGACATTGGACCCCATCATACTTTATATAATTGTCTAATTTAAATTTCTCAGCTACCACATGAAGTTGGTATTTTTCATAATTCAAACTTTTTTTTAAAAACTGGGAAATAAAATCAATTTGTGCTAACAGGGTAAGGAAGAATTTATTACATGAAAACAGACATATATCCTGGTGAAGTTTGCCAAGAGAGCAACACAAAGGTTTAGAAATAGAAAACACAAAAGCATCCAGAACCCAAGTAGCCTTTGTTCTCATGTCTTCAAATCTCTCAAAACATAGAGTGGCCACTTGATTTTTTTTTCTGCCTGTTTGTGTCTTCCTATGCCTAACTGTACACATGGCAAAAGATGGCTGCTTGCAGTGCCTCCATTCAACTGTCCAGCCAAACTGACTGTAGTGCCTTCAACTAAATTCCAGCCTCTCAGGAATGAAAATGGATGAACCCCCCAGGAATTGTGTTCCCAGGAAGGCAGTTAAACAAACACAAATGCCAAGCTCCAAATTTAATGTTGGAAGAACAGCTAGTTCTAGGAGAAATTATATTATTTTGGATAGGCGATGATGCCATCAGAACTTATTATAGTATTATAATATTTACTTTTGAGAATAAGATGAATGAAGTTAGGGGGTTTGAGGAACTTGCTTAAAGTCACACAGGAAGTAACAACTGGAATCCAGGGCATGCTTTCTGACCCTTTGCAGGCAGGCTTTTCTCTAAGATTGTCTCCCATTTAGTGATGCTGGGATCTCTGGTCTCTTAATTTTTCAGTATTAATCTCTAAGATACCACTCTACTTTCTGGCTTGCTCTGGCTGATGCCTGATTCTGCTCTATTAAGCTATATGCATTAGGTTTTCACTTTCTTATTTTTTTCAAATCTTTACTTCTTCCTCTTGCACCCACAGAGCTAAAAGTAGCCTACTTCATAGAACATAGGCCCCAGGAAGAAAGCAGTTTAAAGAATACTAAGTGGAAAAAACCCCCAAAACAAAACAAAACAAAACTCTTCATACTTTTTGAATTAAATTTTGAGTGCAGCTGCCTTTGGAACTGAATATTTAATATTTTAAAAATTTCTCCAAATTATTATAGACATTAGAATCAAGAGTTTTTAAAAAGTCCCTTCTCTAATGTTTATAAACAATTTAAAATATTTTTTCAAGTATAGAGTAACATCTATGCAGTTATTTAAAAAAAAACATATTATAATCATATATGAAAATATCATGTTTTACCTGATGAATATATACAATTTTACTTTCCAATTAATTTTTTTAAAAAAAAATAGGAATAAAAAGGAAGAAAAGTACTTGCTGATGAACTGGGGTGAAAACTGTCCTCCTAGCCTTGACTTTGAGCTCATATTTCCAATGAGGCTATTTCAGGATAATTATAATATTACAATTTTTATGACAAAATGAGGAATCTCGATAACATATCACTGAGGTCAGTTCAAAGGCTCTGACTAAAAGGAGAACTTGAAACTCAAATTTATCTTACTTTTCCTTGTCTTCTCATTAGCTGACTCTATGGAAATAGAAAGAATGATATCAATCACAATGTAATTGTCTGGACAGAAAAAAGAAAAAAATTTTTTCTATCATTTTTCAAAGAGGATAAAAAGAAAAAAAACCGTTGAATGTTGGCAAGCTAGCAGTTTGGAAACTTTGCAAAGACTTTGAAAATTTAACATAAACTATAGGTGAGCATCCAGGAAAAGAGTGAAATAAGCAGGTTTCATTGTATTTAGTTTGGCCTCTTAAAAGTAACATGATGGAACTTGTAGCCTAGGAATATTTTCTTAGCTATATTCACTGGGGAAGGTGAACGTAATTACAGCTGTTCTGACTTCATGCAAACCAAATTGGTGTTATGGATAATTAATCTTTTGAAACATTAAGATACCTCTGTAATTTCTCACTTTTGTAAAAAAAGTAAGAGGAAGGCACCATAAATCAAATTGTAGTCAGTAGGCCAGAAGTTTATTTAATTGACAATGTAAGACAAAGCCTCACTAAATTTTTATTACATTGGGGCAACTCATAATTCACAACGGTCTGTATAGTCCTAAGTATGCAAAATCGAATTCTAATTCTTCCCTACCTAGTAATGAATTGGGCCTTTTCCTCCTATTCTTTCAGACTCCACTTTGATTGAGATCATTCATCAAAAAGTTGAGATTTCTTAGAATCAAGTCATATTTTGATATGTGTGCCACCCATTCACATAGAATGCCTCCTGTTTCTTGTAAACCTGACAACAGAAAAAAGAATTTGACCCAACAAACAAACAAATGTGAGTTAGGTGTGTTTGATAGAAGTAAAGTTAACTAGTTTGGACTTGCAAAATCAATACTCACTGTAAAAAATAATTCCCTAACATTAAATAAAGCAATTAAAGTTTGCCTTACAATGATACCCAAGTACATTTATGATAGATATGTAAATTTGTTGAGTTTGCTATGAAGTCAGGTCAAAGAAACTATCTAAACTAAAGCAGGGTGGGACATGGAGCTACACAGTATTTGTGACAATCTCACTAAACGTTAGTGCTGGCTATAAGGCGAGTTTCTCATGAAATTCAGAAATATATAGATTGCTATGTGCAACTCTCAATTATGTGCCTGCCTGTAATAGAGAGAAGCCAATTACCTTGACCATATGCTTCCTCCCCCTTTCACTGGGAGTCTCTCGTGTTCTTCCTGTGACTTCTTCTTGGGCACTGCATTACATTTTGTTTTAATTGCCACCTTACTATCAAATGAAAGGGAAATATTGCTGTAGGGATGGGTGGAAATTACAGGGTTTCAACATTCCCCAGATGGGCTGACTGCCTGACATAGGAACCTTGTTTTCCCAAATGTTAAGTTTGAAGGTCATAGTCCAACTCCTAACCCTGAGAACTAGAGAAACCAACAGTGTGTGGCTGGGAAAAGATGGCTTTGTGGAACAGCTCTGGAGTAGGCCCAAATGCTCTGACTTCCCAGCTCTTAGACTGTGGGCACGTCTTCTAATCTCTCTCAACCTCAACTCTAAAGAAAGCCTTCATGGACTGGTTAAAATGCAATGACTCTTTCAGTTAGAACTTAGCTTTTCATCTTAAAATGAGATGAGGTTTCATCTCCTTTCCATGTGTCCCACCCTCACACTCCCAAGACTGAGTTAGGGTATTCCTTTATCAAGATATATTTTTGAAATTTCTGTTCGATTACAGACACTTTCATATGTCATAGATTTGTTTTCTACAAAGACTTTGTCTTGTTCATCATTAGAACATCAATTCTTTGTGGGAGCAGCCCTTTCGGTAGTCACTGGTTGAATTAAGGAAGAAAGCATGAAATGAAAGACTTAATAGCACCAACTGTGAAATCACAGCTTCAAGCAGTGGTGAACCTAGATTTTTTTTCCTCATCTTATAAGTCCAATATTAATACTAAAGAGGTCTAAAAATTAAGGGAGTGCTTCTCATTTCGCACAGATCAAAAAAAAAAAAACAGTAATAACTAAGGTGGTTCCTTAAAGTAGACACCATGAATGAAATTATTTAATTTAATATGCACAGTATTCTGGGTATAATTAACATCACCATTTTATAGACCAGAAAACTGAGTTTAAGAGTTTAGAAAATTTTTGACTCTCACAGAGAGTGAGCAATGAGGTCTAACTTGTTACCAATCTGATACCCAAACTATTGTTTAACCACTGTGTAATTCAGCCTCCCTGTGTCAGCTCTGCAACCTACACCTGAGCTAGAACTATAGACCTCCACTTCCTCTACTTTCTGCACTTTGTCCCAATCTTCATGAAAGCAAGAGCTGTTCACAATTAACTGTAATCAAGATGACCTGCCCACAGGATTTTGAAAGTGGACTGAACTTAATTCAGTAAAACTTGGTCTTGTTCCTTGTGAGTTAATGAACTGGCAGATACATTAAATCTACAAATTTCTGCTCCTTGCTTTCAGGCCCAAATAACAGTTGAGCATCAAGCATTATCGAAGGAAAGGAAGAAACAAGGTGATTGATAGAGTTGGGATATATCAATTTTATTAAAATATAATATATATTCAAAATGAGGTTTAATTAACTGTTTCCAGATTACAAAGGCAACAATAAAAGTATAATTACAATAAAAGTAATAAGTACAACAGTGACTAAGGGCATTCTAAAGATGAGAGGGTGTCAATTGAGAAAAATCAAATATAAAATATTTCTCTGTGCATGTATAATTGTATAGCATTAAAACTGACAAACTATATGTATAGTGTATGTACTCTAGATGTAGCTATCATATTTGTGTGTAGATAGATATGTCTGAAGAAAACTTGAAGTAAGATGATTATTTATTATTTTCCTCTGTATGACATCACCAGGCACATCTCTTCTCATACTTTTCATATTTGTTGGATATGATAATGCCAGGATATGAGTTTTGCCTATTTACTTTTCTTTGCCTGATTACTTAGCAAATCATCTGCCCCTCCTCTGGGGCTTCTCAGTCTCCATGAAAATGATTCCATTGGCTGAAGGCAGAAATATGTTTATGTTTAGAGTGGCCTTGACTTCTTGAGAATCATTTGCAATGTGTTTAAAAACAAGGGCTGTTAAGTCCTACTGTGAATCTAACTTTTCTGCTGTATAATGCCTATGGAGTTAGAAATGATAACATTCAGCTAAAATGTTTTCATTAAATGTCTTTTGTTCAACCACTGATAGCAAAATAGTACAAAGGTAAAAAAGCATATCTCCTTTCCATTTAGACTTATTAAATATTCAAGTGATTCCTCAAATATACACAGCCTTGCGGTGGCTTCATTAAAGTGCAGCTCCATTGCACTTCATGATGGAACATTGGTACAATATGCTTCCTGCAGTGGCTACCCACAAGCAAACAGATTGTTGCATTCCTCACCAGCTGAAGCTCAAAAGTAGCCCAGAGCCAGGAGTATTATAGTAATCAAGGCCACAGGTTAGAAGCGTGGATAATGATGGTAAAATCCACATCAGTGAAAAAAGAAGCCACAACTTCCTCATCAAGTGCAGCTGGAAATAACAACCAGCTCTTCCTGGTCAAGGTTTAGTGTCCCTTATTCAAGAACTGTCTTCTAAAGATCTGATTCAGCAGCCTCCGTGTACATCAGGAGAGGCAGTGTTCGAAATGATTGCAAATAATCTGCTAAATTTTGTTTAAAATGAGTGTGAGTCTTTCAATAATAAATGAAAAAACAAATCATAACATAAATCAAAGAGATACATGGATTTTTACTGCAATTGCTAAAAGTATGTTGGTGTGGGAATGGAGATGAGGGGGAAAGCAGCAACCTGTAAAACCTGTAATGAATTCCATTGATTGCAGAACTGCTACATACTTGGCATTTCCTAAAGCCTTTTTTTATATTATTTCTATAAGTATTAATGCAATGCATATATGCAGATTATACAGACATGTGCACACATGTATAAATAGAAACAGAGTCAATATTAAATATCGAGTGATGTACCCAGAGTTAATAGTTAGAAAAAGCAAATAAAACTGTTTTCTGTAAGGACTGCAAATACATTCCACTCATACATTGATTTCTCATGATAAATGGTATTTGGTTGGATGTCAGAATTGTATGCATTTTATCTCCTTTATATTTCTAATTTCACTGGAGTTATTTTAAATTAAATTTTTAATCTGATTTGGAGTATACAAAAATGCCATGTTTATACTTGGCTGCAAAAATTTAGTCTTGTCTAGCAAAACTTTCTCCTGCTCAAGTGTATATGCTGAGACATGCTGAAACTTGCTTTTTAAAATGTTAGCTCATATTTTCCCTCTAGTCTTTTTAGAGCAAAATCTGAACATAAGCCCACAATGAACAGTTAGCATAAAAGATTCAATTTGGAGTTGAAATATTTATTATAGCATTTGAGATGGAATTTTTACTGTACACAACTATGATAGTCTCTATACAATGACATAGTAGTATCATTGTTTCTAAAGTTCTCAGTAATCACATACTTATGTGGGGAGACAAATACATACCAAAAAATCCAATTATATAGTCTTTGGATCCAAAGGTCATGGAAGGTGTTTGTAATAAAGCCACTTAAAGTAACTTTCACACAGCACTCCACCACACACAATTTCTCTAGAGGGAACTCTTCTCAATTTTAGATTGAAGTCAGTGTTTCATTCATTGATATATTTCAGAAATAAGTTTTTCGCATGCCTATTCCTTGCTGAGAATCCTAGACTCTAGAAGAGGAAAGCCCAGTCATTATCATCAAAAGATTGATAGCATCTTAGAAGAGACAGTCAAATGAACAGGTGATTAAAGTATGACAGATGACAGATATATGTCCCTCACAAGAATTGTCTCTTGCAAATACAAATAATATTAGTTCTGAAAAAAGAGAAGCAAACTTAGGATTAGTGTTGGTGGGCTGTCCAACAACTGAATAACCGAACCAGAGCAGTTAGAATGGCTGTGGTTCTCTGCAGAGTTGACTGACCACACCAAAGCTCCCCCTCAATAAAAAAATCAGTTTTAGTGCTGTTCCTAAACAAAAAGTCAACACGTTTATCCTAAATTGTTATCTCTACAGTATGGTAACTCACCTCAATAACTTGTGTATTATATTCCTAAATATGTGAAAGGCAAAGTAGAAGAACTTTCCATTTAGAAAACAGGAAAGGTCTAAAATGATTAAGAATTTTAGCTGAAATTTCAAGGGAATTTAGGGATCATTTTCTCTAACCCATTTTAAAAACTTATTTACTCAGTCAAGGAAAGGGGGAAAAAAAAGTGTGTGTTTATGCGTGAGTCAGTGTTTACAAGTAGGTGTGCAAGAATGCCCAGAACATTTCTAGGCATTCTTTGCATTCAGGATTTGGAGAACAAGATGGGGCTTTATGCACCGGTGGAGAGAAGGGCAAATTCATAGATGTTATTTATGACGTCTATCTCCTAGGAGCTTACAGTTGAGTGGATACATTAGAAATGAATAATTATATCATAATAAAGTGCAAAATAATAAGCATAATAGATTGATTGATGGAAGCTTAAAAGAACAATGAGAATGTCATTTTGGGATCATTGGATAAAGTTGTGTGAATGGAATAAAGAAGGAAGTTTCATGGAATTTAAGCCTCAAGGCCAAGTTTCTTTGGGTACAGCCAAAGAAGAAAGGTCTTCCTAGATTTCAATCCAGTCTTCTGTCCCTATTATGTGAGCTCCAGAGTGAAATAATGATTAAAAAACCCTTCTTCCTCACCAAAATACTGTCCCCCAGAGCTAAGTATTATTTTTTGATTAGAAAGTAACATAGTAAGGATGGCTAGCCAGTTAAACCTTATACATGATATCTCAGAGGAAAAGTGTGCATGCTTAAAATTTTCTTTGTCTTTCCCAGCTATCTTTTTATTGAAAACATGTAGGCAAATTCATGTCACATCATTTGTTGTTTTGTAGCATTATGCATGGAATAAGTAAGAGAGAAATGCTTTGAGTAATGTAAATTTCATAGGGTTTTTTCCTCTTTCACATCATTTGGTAAAAATATCTTCCAATTTTTAATAGTTAAAACACTTGTGCATAATCTTATCCTGAATGAATTATTAGAAATTCCAGTTATAGACAGATAATACAGGTAGAGTCATATGTATTGGTACAACTGTGCCTAATAGATATAAATACAGCTGCAACTGTAGGTGTAGTATAGATATAGAAGATAAGGATGTAGATAGAGTACAGATAAAATACATATGTATAAATATAGATGATATACAGATTTAGAAATAGATATAGATATTAATAAGAATACATGTAGAGAAGGAAAGAGAGAGAAATACCAGTGACATTTACACTGTGCCCAATGTTTAAGACCTTAATGTCTGTGATTGCAAAGATGAGCTCCTTAATTCTCCTAATCTGTGAAAATAGTAATATTATAACCCTAGCTTTACAGCTGAAGAAACCAAAGCAAAGATATGGATATTAGGGGGGTTTTTTGTTTGTTTTGTTTTCGGCAACAAATAACTACAAAATTATTGATTTAAAACATCAGGAGTTAGTTGTCTCACGGTTCTGCAGACCAGAAGTTCAAAATCAGGATTGTAGGGACCAATAAAGGTGTTCTCAGAATTGCACTCTCTCTGGGTTTTAGGGGCACTTGATCTCTTGCCTCTTTCCAGTGCCAGGTGGCTATTCCTACTGCTCATGTGGAAATTCAGGTAAAACTCCCCACTTCAAGATCCTTAACCACATCTGCCAGCATTCTGTTACTTTCATTAAGTAACATGTAAAAGTTCTAGGAATTAGGAACTGATACCTTCGGGTGACTTTTATGTAGCCTACTACATTAGATAAATTTACAAAAATATCACAGCTTTTATTTGCGGACCTTTAAAATACACAGTGTGTAATTCTGTTTATCAATGATTCTTATTGCTGATCACCGCAAACCACTGATTTCTAGGATATTTCTCAGTGTAAATTGCCTTTGGAGGATGGAACTTTTCATTTTATAAATGAACTAGACTTACACTTTATTCTCTTTAAGACAATCCAGACTTATTACAAAATTACCTTTATCCCTTGATAGTTTGTTTTTAATTGTATTTTTAAAATGTTGTTCCAAGGTTCACTCTCAAAAAACTTAGCCATTGATAAAAGTTTTCACAGAAAATCATCACAAATTTGTGATTGTTTGAGCCAAACTCTGCCATGTGATTCTCCTGTGCAAAAATCCATGTTTGAATCCTTCTGTGGCACCACTATAGAATAATAAAAATTCACCAGAATTCACTTCAATATTTTAAACTCTATCAAAAATGCAAATTTTAATTATAATAGAAAGTGCTTTTTTTGCTTACTTTATGAATAATTGCTTCATGTGGCTTAGGAGCTTTATATAATTTATTACACATCTCATATTAATATGAGAACAGCTTGCAAACTGGTAGTATATTTGTAAAGATAATCCAATGAAATAAGACAAATCAATTAATGCTGAAGGAGTTATTTTCTGTTGTTATGGCATTTAAAAATATTTTTTCAGGGTATTTCAATATTTATTTTCCCCAAGTCCAGTGAAAATACTACAAAAACCAGATACTTCCTTTACAATCTTGCAATAGAAGGATATTACAAAGAACCTACTGTTGCAGTTATTTAAATTCCTTAGTGACAGTGCTGTGATGAAAATTACTCAGAGTACAAACTTAGTTAATTTGATTCTGTGTAGGCAGTCTGATATTAATTATAAGGTATGGTGCAACTACCGCTTTCTGGATGGATTGCATAATCAACTGAATAATAATTTGCATGCATTTAAATAATCTAGTTGTGCTTTAGGTTTTTTCAAAATGTTAAGAACTGTCAGTTAACATATAATGTGTATATATATATATATATATATATATATATATATATATATGTTTGTGTGTGTGTCTTCATGAGTGTGCACACACACATTTGAATTGCAAGTTTTCTTATAGAAAACTGGTAAATATGGCATAAACTGAGTGCCAGATGTAGCTAAGGCAATAAAATTCTCAATGTATGATTGATTTACTGGCTCTCTATAAATTATTGGATGAGGGATCTTGGAATATAGTCAGATGTGCAAGATACATTCTCTTTCCTCACTTGTTGCTGCTATCTCAATATTTGGCAACTGCATAGAAATACAGATATTGGTGGAAGTAAAATTACTACATATTTAGATGTTGTCATTTTTATATTTGTGTTATCAAAATTCATACAGCTATAAAACTAAGTAGGGCAAATTGTACCACATATAAATTATATCTCAACAAACATGACTTTAAAAAGAAATTTAGTTCATGAAGTGTTTTAACAGTATTGGGCACATACTAACTACCTAATAAATAATGACTATTATTATGATTTATTAAAATAACCTCCATTAAGCTGTTTCATAGTGGGATATGGAGAGAGAGCATTGGAGGAATAGAGGAACTCTAGATAGGGAAATAGGAGTGGGAGGGAGAAGAAGGAGATGTGGGGTTAAAATGATGGTGGAATGTGATGAACATCACTATCCAAAGTACATGTATGAAGACACAAATTGGTGTGAATATACTTTGTGTATAACCAGACATATGAAATCTGTGCTCTATATATGTAATATGAATTTTGATACATTCTGTTGTCATATATAACAAATAAGAATTTAAAAAATTTAAAAAAAATTATAAAAATACTCATCTAGGGCTAGGGTTGTGGCTCAGTGGTAGAATGCTTGCCTAGCATGTTTGAGGCCCTGAGTTCAATCCTCAGCATTATATAAGGATAAGTAAATAAAGGTATTGTGTCCATCTACAACTAAAATATATTTAAAAATAAAAACACTCATCTTTACCAAATGATAACTGTTTCAATTCTCAGGGCCAGAGGCACTGTCCAAATGGAGGCCAATGTATCATATGTTTAAATAGTTAGAACAAAACTAATGTTCTTTTGCATATAAAAGATCTCTAAGAAATGTTATTAAGTAGAAAAGCTTTAAAATACTTTCAGTATTAACATAATGTATTTTGTACATTTTCCAGAGTATACACATATATGTTGATATTTCCATAACAATTTCTTGAGGGATAAATATTTATTAACACTAATTGTATTTAAGGAAAGGAACTAAAAGTTAATGGAGAGGGAGACATCTTTCTTTACTGTTTAAATTGTTTCTTTTTTTCTTTTTTCTTTTTTTTATCAACTATATTTTTTATTTAAAACAAAAAAATCACCCCACCCAATGGGGATGGGTTGTTATCCAATACTTTCATTCAATGAGTTGACCAAATTCAAAATTTTATACTCTTGAATCTAACCCAGTATACCTGTAATTCCAGGTACTTGGGAAGACAAGGCAGGAGGATAATAAGTTCAAAGCCAGCCTGGGAAATCTAGCAAGACCCTGTCTTTAAAAAAAGACTGGGGATGTAGTTCATTGGTAGAGTGCTTCTAAGTTTAATACTCAGTATTGAAAAAAAATCATACTCTTATAATTCAAATGTTGAGATCATAAGCTAATATTCTGTTAAATAAAAGATATTATCTCTCTTATATTGACTCACAAGCTTTCAAAATCACTTATGAGCCACATTCAAACAAAGATTTCAAACTCCTTGAAACTCTGGTTTCTCCTCAGATTGTTCTCTTCTTCCTATCCCCAGGTTCATGTATAGACCTACTTTAATAGGTCATGTATACAACAAATGGTCATTCTAACTACAAAGACAAACCTTCATTAAAGTTCACAGCAAAGGGCCCACTCCACTCTTGGACTCCTCTGTGGCTTATGGGTATATACACTGGCAGGGGACTTGGCATTGATTGGGACTGTTCTTAAAAAGAGGATGGGAAAGACCATTTAAGAGGATATAAAACCTTTGAAATCTGGAATCCCAGGTTTCTGGGTTCTTCACACATGTTATAGGACAGATTCTCTCTCTCTCTCTCTCTCTCTCTCTCTCTCTCTCTCTCTCTCTCTCTCGGGCACTAAGCCCTTTTATGAGTCAGGAACCCTTACCGTGTAATGGCAGCCCAAAGGACCTGCCCTCCTACTATCTTCGCCATGGAAGTCAGAATTTCAAATGATTTTTTTTGGGGGGGTGGGTTTACAAACATTTAGATCATGAGACCATCATTTTGCTTTCTGGAGGTAATTCTGATGCAAGTAGACAAAGATCTTCCCCTCTTTCTAGCTCTTAGTTTTCTTAGGCAAAATTTCTTAAGCAAAGTAGAAAGAATACATTGCATTATGCAATTGAGATTCCCTATTCATTAAATCAGTATTTCCAGAGGTGTACCCTACAACCCCAATACTTCTGGAATTCACAATGCCAAAAAAAAAAAAAAAAAAAAAAAAAAAAACTTGTGCTGTGATTTGAATATGGTCAGTGTCTTTCAAGGGTCCTTATGTACAGGCTTGGTCCCCAGAGTGGTGCGATCAGGAGGTGCTGCAGGCCTTTAAGCGTGGGATCAATGGGATCCTCATCCATTGATACTCTCTCAATTTTTCTTCCCTCCCTCTCTCTCTCTGTTTTGCTTTATCTTCCTAGCTCTACATGTGGGTATGTGCTCCAACATGTGCTTCTATCATAATGTAATACCTTCATAGTGGCCCAAATAAAGGGGCTACCTAATCTTGGGCTTGAAATTCCAGAACCATCAGCCAAAATGAACATCTCTTTATTTAAACACTAACCTGTCTTGGACATTTTTTGGTAGTAATGCAAAGAAGACGTATACACCTAGTATAAACAATCATGTTGGTGTAAATTTAAGGTAATGTTTATGTTTTAGTTACAGGATTCCATAGAGTAACATTTCCCTCACCACCACCCCCCCACACAAATGTTCCTTTTACCTTTGGTTTATTTTTTCTCTTCACCAAGTATTGCCACAACATAATCCATCATAGAAGTGTGAAGTCTTACTAGAAAACAGTAAGAAACACTTAAGTTCTGATAACAATGATCACAATAAATAACAAGTAAGGAAACCTTAAAACATAAATTGGTTGAATGAAGAATATTGTTTTGTTGTTTTTTTGGCAGTATTATGAACTTGTAATCACTGCATCATATGGTTGCTGATAGGTTAAACAAACAACAACAACAACAACAATAACAAAAACCCGTGCTCTTAAAATCCTTTTCTTCTCTTTGGAAACCAGTCACAGTACCAAACACTGGTCAAAGAAGACTCTGCTTACCACAACTTCTGGCTCCCAATGAAGTTTTACTGATGGAGTTGGAGTTGCTTATGGGCCTGGGTTTTCTCAGGGGGCTACTGTTCTGATTCGCCTAAGTATCTCTCTTCTTGGAAGCTCTTTTTCCTTGACAAATCCTCCATTCTCCTTTGTTAACTAGGAAACAATGGGAGTGAAAATGCCCTTGAGCTATTTTCATAACTTCAAAATATAAAGCCAATCAAATACACTAACATAATAACCTACACTCAATTATCTGTAGTTAAAATTGTTGAAACACATGTAATCACATGGAACGTGGTTTCAACAAATTTTCAGTAATTAACTAAACACAATTTTTCCCTTCAAAGTTGGATTTAGTAATAGGATTAATATCTGTTGCAGGGGTGTTAATGTAATAAGCATTATTATTATTATTACTGCTACTTACAAGTTTAGCAGGGCATAATGACATCAAAAAACTTATTACTTTGTTGTGTAGCAAGTTGTATTTCATAATTCTGCTGTTTTTTTTTAATAATATCTGCACATTAGGATAATTTTCACAGAAAACAATTAAGACATCCAAGCATTCTTTGGATCATAGGGATGACAGGAAGTTGAATTAAACTAATAGAATTGTACTAAGCAGATTCAATATGGACATGTTTCACAGGTATTTAGAGTATGTTAAATTTTCATAATGAATAAACTATTAAATTTTATTAAATAGGTCATTTAAAAATTTTTATGTATGGGATGCTGTCAATGCAGTTTAGCTTTAGTTTATTTGCAACTCTTACAATTCATAATTCCTTTGTGTATATATTTGAAGATGAATATTTGTGAAGATGGGGAGCCCTGCCTAAAGAGCTCATAATATTTATTTTTTTCCTCTTCTTGGATGGACACTTTTTTATTGGGAGGGTATTCTGACATTTACATCAGTATCAGGAGTTTGAGGTAGGAGGTCAGGGGTGCTTCAAATCCTAGAAACTTACATGTGTATTCTCCTTTGCATGAGAATACACACGCACACACACATACACACACACGTTTATAAGGTGAAGTATAGAATAATGTATGTCAATGCAGTTTAGTTTGGCAGTTCCAGATTGTGGGTTGAGTAAGCAGAACATGGAGGGTATAGGATAAACCGTGTAGTATATAATTTAGAATTGATAGAGTGTTAGGGCATTAGCCAGAGTTTTAGTCATTAAATATACAGAAATGGCATAGATAAAATAATATGATGGATATTTTGTGGATATAATTTTTGAGGCCTAATAAAGAAAGGTTATTCAAGTGAGATTGAGGCAAGATATAGTTGTCCCCAAGCTTGGGCCAAGTTAATCCTGGACCAAGGAATACTGCAGACAGAGTCCAATATTTGTGGCCTTTGGTTTGCTAAGGATTGGTTCCTCCTCCTCTTCCTCCAACACTCTGGATTATATTTTCTCTAAGGTTTTTTTTGTGTGTGTGTGTGTGTCAGTGGTACAGAGAGCTACAACAGTGAGTTAGGTAATCGTATTTCTAGGCAACCAAGATGTTATGAAGATCTGAGCCCTGCCTAAGACCCACAAGCTCATAATATTTATTTTTTCTCTTCTTGGATGGACACTCATTTACATCTGTGGCAGGAGTTTGAGGTAGGAGGTTAGGTATGCTTCAAATCCTAGAAACTCACATGTATATCCTCCTTTTCATGGGAATGCGCGCGCGCGGGCGCGCACACTCACACACACGTTTGTAAGGTGAAGTATAGAATATGTTATTTGCTAAGAGATAGACCCGGATAGATGACTCAGGTGCAGCACAAATTGGTATGTACTTTCCTGTATTCTCAGTAGGTGAATGGGAAAAGAACTATGGTAGATCCAGACAATGTAATATAATTCATCAAGAAAAAGAACAAGTATTAAAGTATGGAAATATCTGAAGGAGTCTTAACATGCATATCACTGAGTATCAGAGCCAATACAAAAATACTGTATCTCTATGATTTGACCTCTATGACATTTTAGAAAAGGCAAGACTATGGGAACAGTAAAATTATCAGTGTTTTCTGACAGGGATTTGCTCAGGATTCAGGAGGGATGATGATTATATGGAGTCCAATAGCTTTTAAGAACAATGAAATTACTATGTGTACTATAATGTAGTATATGTAAGTCAATATGGTAAATATATGTCATTAAACATTTGTCAAAACCCATAGAAGGTACATCATCAAGAGGAAATCCAAATGTAAACCATGAATGTTAGTGAGTACCAATGTATTAGTTATCAAAATATACCAAAGTAATTGAAGAGCTAATAATAGTGGAAATGGGAAGGGCATCTTCTTGTAGGGAATATGGAACTTTGAAAGTTTTGATCATTTTCCTATGAGTTTAAAACTGCACTGAAAATGAAGTTTACTAATTTAAAAAATAAAATAAAATCAGCTCCTCTTTGGGGGGAGAGGTTGTGGGATATGCTGTTTGCACACTCATGTCCCTTTATGAGGAAAAAACCAGAATGGAAGAAATTGAAGATGATAGATCTCCAAAAATAAAAGTCATGCATGACACATAGGTTGATATGTGGCATTTGAGTCTCTGGCTCCAGTTGTTCTTGATCTCCAGATTTATTTCTGACCTTTCAGTAGTTTTTTTGTTCAACCCTTACTAAGATTCTGGGAGTCAGAATACTAATCCCCTCTACTTCATTTTCTCAACTAACATCATTAAAATTAAATAGCTTTGACCCACAGATAAAAGTACTAATACTGTTCAAGATTGCACAGTGCCTTATTCTTATTTAGCAGATTATCTTCCATTGAATCCTAAGATTCAGGCAGGCAATTGAACACCAGTCTGCCATCCACTATCTTGTTAAGGTTAATTAAATTGTAATCCTGCCACAGTCCTAGATAGACAGATGGAAGGCAGCACACATTTAACATTTGAGCATTCATGAAATCACATAAAATAATGTCTGAGAGAGATTTCAGGGAGAAAAATGTGTAGGGTGGTTTTAGAAAACTAACGTGTGCATGACATGTGAGAATAGAGAGCAAAGATATTGTCAAGGTTTGGAAGTGGCCCTCATTGCACATGAACTTATTTTAAACATTAGCTGCAACAAGCCATTCACTTTTCTGTGTTATGTTCCCAAAAGGGTCTGCATACCTGGTTCCAGTATCACTAGCAGTTCTCCTAAGTCAAGGGTTGGATAATTGTTTCAATGTGGTTTTCTCTTGGGTTTTCAATCTTTGATGTCCTGGCATCAATGTTAGAAAAATGCCAGGTTTCTGCAAAAGATCATTCATGAATATTGAAACATGCTGCCTACTGATTTCAAAAGTTTAGTTTCTGTTATATATTGATAGGGTTCATAGACACTATTCTGCATATAGATAGAAAAATGGATGTGATAAATTTCTGATCTTTAAATCTCCTTGACTGTCCTCTTCAAGTATTAAATCAGCTGACTATGGAGTATGTATGTCCCTTCTTTTATCTTTTATTTTTAAAAGATTATCTTTCTTATTAGAGGGTTGCCAGACTTAACAATGAGGAGAGAAGTTATATGGATTTGAAAGCATCTTGTAGTACTAATGCAATTGCAAGAAATTATCTCCCCTCATTATTTCTCTTCTCACATATTTTTCAGGCTGTATTATTATGTAGATTTCCCCCAGCATTTTCACATAATTAGTGTAACCTCGACCCTGATGTTCAGAAAAATTTGCAACTAAAAAATAATATTTTGATTCTTTAAGAATAATTTAACATGCTTAGCTGTGTAAGTGAATAGAACCAGGATTCATTATTTTTACAAAGGAGTAATTTAAAAATATACTTTACAAAAATAATGTGTAATGAATGTCACACCATGATGCATGTGTTTTGGAAAAATGCTGAAATAGCTGTTTTCAGATGAATAATAGAAAAAGTTGAGTGAAGTATCATAGTTGGCTCAAAGTACTTCAGATTGTCTTCACATTAATCACATATTTACTTGCACAACAGAGCCTTTTACTCCTTTTCATAAATGAAAGAAAAATGAAAGTCAGGAAATTAAGTAACTAATGTGCCTAGTCAGATCAATGAGTAGGTTGGGTTATTCCTTGGATTTGAACCTCCATGTTCTTCCCATACCTTCATTGCATAGTTTACTGGCCCTCAAGAACATTGACTAATCTGCACATATTTGTTGTATACACAGTATAGGCCAGGTGCAAAGGATTTCATTATATGCTGGCATACCTTATATTTTTTTATCATGGTCTTTTCAATCTAATTGGTGAAAACATCTGTAAGTAAGAACTGAAAATCTAATAATAGTAATTCCTCAAAAAAAAAAACAGGCCTTCCTTATATTCTTTCCATGTTATTTTCAGGAATGCAACCAAAGTGTTCAAGCAGCAACTCAGATATTTGTCCACAAACGTTCAAAGCAGCATTACCCACAATGGTCAAAATGTAGAGACAACCCAAATGTTTGTCAACAAATGAATAGATAAATAAAATTTGGTATATACATATAATGAAATATTACTCAACCCAAGGAAGGGAATCCTGACTCATGCCACAGCACAGATGAAACTTGGAGACATTACACTAAATGAAATAAACCCAGTCACAAAAAGGCAGGTACTGCACAGACTTCACACACTGGTATGAGGTTTCTAGAGCAGTCAGGTACGTGAGGTATGTGGCTGCAGGAAAGAGAAGGTGAGAGATATGGAGCAACAATTTGGGGAGAAGAGTCCATGAGGTCGGTCTCATAACAAGGTGAATGTATAAATCATTAACACACACTTAAAAACAACCAGACATTGTATGTACTGTACTAAGTATGTTTCACATATTATATCATTTAGTTCTCATAACAACCCTAAGGAGAAACTATTAAAGACGAGGAAGGGGAGAGGGAAGAACAAGAGAGCAGGTATCCATGTTCTATTCATATAGGAATATACCAAAACAAACCCATTATTCTATATAATTAATATGCACTAAGAAAATCCCTTTGGAGAATATATCATTATTTTCCATATGTCACACATCTGCGAATCTGATTCAAAGATTTTAAAAACATTGTTGAGTACCTCTGATCATTAGAGACAATGAACATTTTATCATGTTGGTTGATAGACTACATTTCTTCTCCTGTGAAGAGCCTGTTCAGTTCCTTGGCCCACTTATTAATTGGGTTATTTGTGGGGGTTTTTTGGGAGGAGGGTATTACATTTTTTGAGTTCTTTATATATCCCGGAGATTAATGCTCTGTCTAAGGTGCATGTGGTAAACATTCTCTCATTCTGTATGCTCTCTCTTCACATTGTTGATTGTTTCCTTTGCTGAGAAGAAGCTTTTTAGTTTGAGCTCATCCCATTTGTTGATTCTTGATTTAACTTCTTATGCATTAGGAGTCTGATTGAGGAAGTTAGTTTTTAAGCCAACACGGGGAGATTTGTTCCTACTTTTTCTTCTGTTAGGTGCAAGGTCTCTGTTGTAGTGCCAACTTAAAATCATCATACTTTACAGTGACACAGCCAAATCCATGTTTATAGCAGCTCAATTCACAATAGCTAAACTATGGAACCAACCTAGATACCCTTCAACAGATGTATGGATAAAGAAAATGTGGTATATATACACAATGGAATATTACATGGTCATAAATAATAATGAAATTATGGCATTTAAAGTTAAATGGAAGGAGCTGGAAAATATCATTCTCAGTGAGATAAGGCAAACCCAAAAACCAAAGGCCAAATGCCAAATGTTTTCTCTAATAAGCAGATGCTGAATCAAATGGGGGGTGTGTGATGGAGAAACATCATATTGTGCAGAGGAGAATGAGGGAGAGGGTGTGCGCATGGCAAGTACAGTGGAATCACATAGACATTATTACCCTATATACATGTATGATTATATGACCGGTGTGACTCTGCAACATGTTCAACTAGAGGAAGGAGAAATTGTACTCCATATGTGTACAATATGTCAAAATGCATTCCACTGTTATGTATAACTAATTAAAACAAATTAAAAAAAAACTTTGTTGAATACCATTCAGCTAGCAGGCAGAAGAGCTAGGATCTTAAGACAGACATCACCACTGTGTTCTACTGTTAATTGATAACTTGTTGATACTATCATACCATTGCTTCTGGCTTCCAACACTTCCAGGGTGAGCCAAATTGGTTTAGTTTCAGTTTTTAATGCTTCTTTGAATAAAGCAACTTTTTGGCTTGTCATCTGCTTTTCACTGCCATGAAATTTACTAAGATACAACTAAATATGCTTTACACTACATGGAGTTCACAGAACTTTGTAGATCAACAGGTTTCTTTCTCTGTAAGTTTTGCAAATATCCTGGCTATTATCTTTTCAAAAGTTCCTTCTGCTAAAATCTCTCCTTTTAACAATATTTGTGAATTACTTTAATGTTAAATTCTTTTACCATGACTCAAAAATCAATATTAAATTTTCCTATTTTTCTTCTGTGCTTCAACCTATCTAGTTGTTACTGCTTTGTTTTTGTGTTTTCCAACCTATCTTTTCACAAATCCTTGTGCATTTTCTTCAACTGAGGCAAATATTCTAAATTGAGTTTTTAATTTTAGTTATATTATCAGATCTAGAAATTGGTTGTGTTTCTTTGTTATAGATTTCATAGTAAAATACAATTCTTCATCTTTTCTTCTATTTTCATAATGGCTACATAATCTTCTATTCACATATTAACTCCAATCACTTCTAATTATGGATCTGATATCTATAATAAGTCTACTTCTATTTCCTGTTTTTTTCTCTTGTTTCATTCTTTATCTTGGTCTCTTGATATGCCTGATTCCTCTTCTTCTTTTTTTAATGAACATTGGACACCATTTATAAAAAAAGGAAGGAATAATTTTAATCCTTGAATAATATCATGTTCTGCATATAAGATTCAAATTTTTCACTGGGTGTAGCGGGGAACACCTATAATCCCAGCGATTCGGGAGGCTGAGGCAGGAGAATTGTGAGTTCAAAGCCAGCCTCAGCAAATTAGCAAGGCCCTAACAACTCAGTGAGATCCTGTCTCTAATAAAATATAAAAATGGGCTAGTGGTGTGGTTCAGTAGTTAAGTGCCCCTGGGTTCAATGGCCAGTACCAAAAAACAAAACAGATTAACTTTTTCCTTTTTCGATTCACAGCACCTGGAATGAGGGCTGATCATCTTAACACAGTTGGAATTGAGCTGATTTAAATATAAGTCCTCTTTGCAAGCACTTGTCTATCTCCAGTTTTACCTGACTTCTACCTTATCCCAGCTAGAAACGTGGGCTTTTTGTGAAACCATGCCCTTTGAAATCCTAAATTCTGATTCTTGTCTCCACATCACTATGAGATAGGAGAAAGAAAGTCATTGCTTATAACTGATATTGTTAGTTAGTCGTTCACTCGTACTCACACATCTGCCTCCTTAAGCAACTCTTGCCATTGAATAGGACAAATAAAACATCAACAAAACAGATACGGTGATCTAAATTAAAAAAATTATTTAGTTAATTATCTATTGACTGTAGTAATAATCAGTGGAAGATGAATTTGTCTACCTATTACCTGGAAGTTTTTGATAGTCTGAGATTATCTTCTCATGCTTTATAGCCATAGGTTGAATGCCATTCATCCCTGCTTCCAATTTGGTCATCTATAGTTTTATCCTTATGTCTACTTTTTGATATTAGTCTTATCTACTGATATTACTGTAGTCCAGACCCAAGTCAGATTGCATATTTCATTTTTTTTTTATTCCCAAAGCCTCCTGAATTGATGTATGGCTCAATTAGACAGAAATTTGTCTTGGTTTGCTCAGGATGCCATAACAGAACATCACAGATTTAAGCAACTTAAACTCCTCACATTTCTGAAGCCTGGGGGTTTCGGACCAAGGCATTAGCATGGCTTGTTTCTCGTCAGGGTTCTTTCTTGGCTTGCAGATGGCCACCTTCTTGTGTGTACTCAGATGGTGGAGAGGGCGTAAGCAGTCTCATGTCTGTTATTATAAGAGCACTGATCCCATCCCTCTCTCATGACCTCATCTAATTATATTTACCTCCCAAAGGCCTATCTCCAAATATCCTCACACAGAGAATTAGAGCTTAAACACAGGAATTTCATAGGTACCCAAGGATTTAGTCCACAGGAAACTACATTTTTTAATCCTAATTCTATAATATTAAAATTATATGACATCTTACACATTCTGAGAATCTTCATCCTATATATGAATTTTATGATTCCATGGATTGGGTGTCCAATGTGCTTTAATCAAAAGGTAATCTCATGGATCAATATGGTTGTTAGCAGAAAGTATAAAAAAATAATAATAACCAAAGTTAAGAAAAAGGGAAAAGAAAACAAATGGAATAACCTATACCAACTGCCTGTTCTTTATAACACAGAACCCAACTGCTCCAATTGGCACATAAGCTTCTCCAAGATTCCCCTAATTATATTTTAAAAAATGTTTGAGGTTAGCTTCATTTGATAAAGGCACATTTTATGTAGTAATCTAGAACAAGAAAATTCCTAAAAACACAAATTTTCTAGCCTATAAAGGATTTTCTTTTAAATTTCAAGTAGGCATACAAACTATTAAAAGCCTTCCAAAAAATTACAAGGCCATTACTTAAGAAATTGCATATCAGGCAGTATCTATATTCCAAATACTCTCATGTGAAAAATAATTTTCATATTTTATTTAAAGAAAGACAGATATTAGAATTTGGGCTTTCAAGAACTATTCACTAATGTCCATTTAATATGAATATTTTATACAGTTAGTAGATCACGTGTGAGGTCTATGTCTATGTATTTTTTATGAAATCAATTTTTATATTGCCAGTTTCTTTTGTTTATTGGTGATCCATATCTCTCTGGAAGTAATAAAGACTCAGAGGCATTCACATGTGTTTATGATAAATCCAGGGCTTGTTGTTTCTTCCTTCTTGTTGACAGTCCAGGAGGAGAGTCTATCTTTAGGCTTTGACAAGTACCCTACCCTCAAACCAAAGCCAAACAGCACCTGAGAGAGTCTCTTCAAGAGGGTCGCCTTCCTCTTTCACTCTAGGATTTACTCCTATCTCTGGGGTTGGTATGCCCCATCACACCAATTTCAGCACTAAATTGAAATGAGCCTTTTATTAATTGACTCTTATGTTTCTCTGTCCATGGTTTCTCATCCATAACAGTACTCACATTACAGGCATGTAGTTTGTTATCATGGAGACTGTCCTATGCACTTCCAGGTGTTCAAAAGCATCCTGGACCTCTACCCACGAGGTGCAGGAATTTCAGACCTCACCCAGTTGTGACAGTCAAAAATGTTCTCCAGACATTCTCAAATGACAGACAGGAAGTAAGATCACCCCCAACTGAGAAGCACCAATTTAAACAAATTACTTACATAACCTAATTACTCTTTGTGTATTTGTCAGAACCGACAAGCCCAAAGATGTTTCCCTTTGGCCAGCGGCTTGCTGCTTGCATCAGCCTTTGGACTGGTTCACAAGAAGTGGAATAAAAACCATTGTTCTCAACAGGTTGTGTTGTGGGTGGGTGTTATTTTACAAAGAATGATAGGCAAGCTTGCATAATTCCAACATCTCTAGCGTGATGCTGAATGTTTTGCCAACTGAGAAAATTGAGTTGATCAAGCTAAACATAATTGGCAAGACCTGCTTTCTCACAAAAAGTCTTGACATTGAAGTGATGCTAGTTGCAGGTACATGACTTCATCGTTGTGACCTTTTTAGTCTGAATCATAATGCTGAGGATGAGCATCAATTAATAATCATCAGCAAGAGAGGTGTTTAATGTAAAGCCAAGGCAGAACATGATTTTCCTTTTCACTTTCAGTAAGGAAAATAACAATTCCAGGTTTTCGTGGATCTGTGGTACGAAGAGTTTCACCCTCCAAGCAGCTCTTTAGGAATTAGGGAAATCTGGATTGCATTTTAAGAGTAGGAAATCCAACTTAATACCCTTAAATTCAAACCAGTAGTCTAAGGGAATCCATTTTCCCAAACTTTAATTCCTCAATCAAGAGAAAACAGCATTCTGGAAATCTGTGGAAAGCAGGTAACAATTTCAACTCTCCCTGAGTCCAGATACCCGGTAAGAACTTTAACAGACTTAATTCTGTTAATACTTAGAGTGCTCATGGCCTCCCACCACCACCACTACCCCGCAGTTAGGCGAATTAAGTCATTTACACAGGGTCTTAAAGCTTGTAGCCAGTAGCCCTGTGGTTCAAATCCAAGTCCTTTTCTCATTGCTGCCAGCCCACTGGCTCTGGCCTGCTATCCTGCCTTCCATGACAGTGAACTACTTAGGAAAGGGACAAGGATCTTTCCTACTGCATATGGGTGCAGCACAGCAACATCTGAGATGGAAGAAGTGATTCTCCTTTTCTTATCTATGGAGGCACACTTTATATACCTCTGCTAAGAGGAACGGGTCCTAGAGATTCCTAGCACTAATGGAGTGCTACTGGTTTGATTACTAAGCCTAAATGAGTCCATTCAATAATCTTTTTTTTTTATGAGGCATGAAATAATATTATTCTGTTATAGTGCACGGAGTGTGCAAGGAAACTCATAAGCTCAGAAGGGGTGACAACTTACACTTTTGATTCCAAAGAATTAACATCCTTTTCCTGCTTGCCTTCAGTATGCCAGACTGTATGCTAGGTGTTGGGCTATAAAATTATATAAACAGAGACTCTGTACTAACTTTCTAAGGCTGCTGTAGCAAATCACCATACGTGAGGTGGCTTAAAACCATAGACATCTTTTATCCCAGTTTTGCAGAAAATAAATCAGAAATCAATGTATAAACAGCACCTTACTCTGAAGGCAACAGGAGAAAGATCCCACTCTCCTCTTCCAGCCTCTTGGGACTCCAGTCTTTCCTTGGCTTGTGGGCACATTGGTCTCATCTCTGTCCCTGGTTTTAATGGCTTTCTCCTCTGTGTCTTTTCTCATTGTCTGTTATAAGGATATGACTCTTTGGATATAGAGACCATTCAGATAATTCAGGATGATCTTATCTTTGGATCTTGACTTAATTGTACCTGTAAAAACCCTTTCCTATCCAAATTAGATCACTTCACATGATATGAAAACTGGTGTGCTTTGGAGGAAGGGCACACTAGTAATCCAGGATGGTATCTAATCTGAAGAAGTTTACAGTGCAGTATGAGGGATTAGCAGGCAAACACAGGTGGACCAGCACGGTATGGATACCATGGCAGCTGTCTGCTCAGGGAGGAGTGGGGACAAAAAGAAGTAAAACGTGTGCCCAATGGAGGGAATTCAAAAAAAGACTTCACATAGAAGCTAGTCTGGAGCTTGGTCTTGAAATAGGAGAATGAGAATACAGGAAGGAATGATAGAAACCTCCTTGGACTTCGCGAGCTGAGGTAATGCACGTATCCATGGCCTGCAGATGTGTTTTGTTTGGCCCACTCCATATTTGCCTACACGATGTTTAAAAATTAATTGAATTAGTTGTCAACATTTAAATCCTGGAACATCTCACACAATAATCCGAGTTTCCTGCTACTTTTGAAAAAATGGAAGAGCTAGCAATATTGGGTCTGTAATGAACAGCAGGACAAAAGTCAGCTGGAGCGGAGCACAAGCGTCCCTTTTGGAGGGGATGTAGGCCAACCAGTTTTAAATATCCCCACAGCCCCTGCTATTGTGTTGTGAAGTCAGGTGTCCTGTGCCATCAGGGGTTGCCAGTGTTGTCCAGTCATGCTGTCTGCTATGTGGTTGAGGTCAGAGGGACAACAAATATTGCTGTCACCTGTGTCTCTGTAAAAAGTGGGCACAAAAACTTCTTGTGATTCAAACAAAATGTGAGAAAGGACACTGATACATGGAAGAGGAGAGTTTGTTGTCTTTCCTAAGAAAAATGTGTCAAGGATGAAAATAGAAATTTTCATTATTCTTGATCACTTCACTTGTTTATGTAGGATGTGCCTTCCATATCTGTGGGCATTTGAACAGCAACCTGTGCCCTTACACCTTTGATCTGGAAGAGAAGTTTCTAACATAGAAGATGCGATCTACGGAAGCCCTCTCTGCTGCCTCATTGTAAACATGGAACTCATGTTTGGGAAGAAACTGGTTATGTTGGCCGAGGGCCAGGAAATATTCTGGGCCTTGGCTGTTTCTGTCTTACAAAAAACTTGGCCTGGTAAATGGAATGAGTCCATCAGATATTCACCTCACTCATATGTGCCTCAAATCTTAAAATATCCCTACACAGTGGGAGGACTCTTGGCAACACAGAACCATACATTGTTCTAGGTCCAAGAATATGAGTTCTTGACATGGACTGTCCATGGAGGTCCTTGTTTTGAAGATGAGAAATGTTCACCTGAATCTGATAATTGGATTACTTTGAAATTCATTGTTTATTTTACATAATAGAGACTGGTAACTCATAGTAAGAGATTTTGTTTGGTTAGGATGTGATGTGATATGATTACAATAACCAATGCTAATTTTTCTAAATTGAACCTTTGTATGGAGAGATATAGGGATTGCCATTTTACAAATGTCAAAGCCATTATTCTGTGACTAATCTTGCTAATACAGAAAGGAGATCGGGTATTTCAACCTGAAATGGTTGTTCTAAAACAGAAAGCCCAAAATCTATCTCTAACACTAACAACTAATTATGATTCTAAAAATCCCCAAATAATTTTTAAATCTTAAGGCATAAAGTTTTGACCTAAATGTGTGTGTGTGTGTGTGTGTGTGTGTATTTTTAAGTGCTAATGAACACTAGGGTGGCAGCATAGATTTTAGATTTTCACAAATCCTCACATAAAATAAAGAGATTGAATGGATAGAAAATCTAGAAACCTCTAGAATGTTTAAGAAAAAAAATAATAAGTTATTTTCATAAAACTCAAAATCTGAGAAGATGCCAAGAAACCACCAATAGTTGTGAGACTCTCATGTTGTGACTGGACACACCGGGAGGGCCCTTGACCACAGCAGCTAAGTGCAGGAGGCACTTTTCCTGCTCAAGATACAGGTGAGCACCAGGATCCTTTGTTGTAGAATTTGTGAACTGAGGTTGTCTATACCTTATGGCCTCTGTATGCTGAGAAGATGGGGAGCTGTTCCAAGATACAGCCTTACACTGAGGAACATGCTATGAAGTGAAGAAAACCTGAATTGGGCGGGATGAAGATAGATGAAAAATAGAAATGACCCATGTAAGAGTGGAAGAAGGGAAGAGAGCCAGGAAAATTCAGAAAACCAAGACATCATATTTTAGATGAATCTATGAATCAAACAAAAAGGGGAAACTCTGACTGAACTTTAACTCCATGGTTATGGTTAATCTGAATTTCTAACTTGATTGGATTAAGGAACATCTATGATTAAGAGACTTCTGGGTGTGTCAAAGTGGATGTTTCTAGGAGTGATTGATATGTGGGACAACAAACGGAGGTGGGGACCCACCCTGAGTGTGGGCAGCGCTGTCTAATGGCTTGGAGGCTTGGATGGAACAAATTTGGAAGGACAAGAGAGCAGCAGCTGATATAAGTTCCATTCTTCTTGAGGGGGTTCTTGATTGCTGCTGGAAACATCTGAGGACATCAGAAAATAGCTCCTCCAGTCTTTCAAAGGTTACTCTCCAGGGGGCATTTCCAAGCCTCTGGTCCCAGACTGAAGCTTCAACATTGATCCCTTTTGTTCTGAGGCTTTGGCTTCTTGAACTGCCCAGCTGCTGATTACTCTAGCTCTCCCATCTGTAGAGGGCAATTGTGTAACTATCCAATTTCTGGTTGTGTAAGCCAATCTAGTAAATCCCCTTTTCATCATCAAAAAGTATATCATGTATACATAAATATATATTATATACATATAGTATATATAAAAAACATGTATATACATACATATATATACATATATCTCCTGTTGGTTCGGTTCCTGTAGAGAACCCTGATTAATATATCTAGCTATAAGTTCTTTTTAATTAAATTCACATAACATAAGGAATATTAATTTATCAATTCAATTCCTCACACAAAGTTACAAGAGGAAAAATGAATAAGAACAAAATAACATCTCTAGAAATCAAGAAAGCATGTCAGATAAAAATGCTAGAAAACATCAATAATGTAAGGTGTAGTGTTAAAACAAGCTAGAATACATTATGAATTCATACAAGGATAAAAAAATATGAATCTTAATTTTTAAAAAAGGAACCCTAGAAATGAGTGGAATTTGGTCAAAAAGAATTAAAAATAAAACTTTCTTTTCAGAAAAAAAAAACTAGAATTAAAGTTAGGGAGGAAAAAAAAAACCCACTATAATTGATGACCTCAGAGAAATGGAAGGTTAAAAAGAAAACAACAAGAAGAGAAAGGAACTAAAAGTATTCAAGAGAGGAGAAAATATTAAAAGTAGAAAAGAAAATGCAAATTATACACAATAAAAGTTTCCCAAAAAAGAGAAAAGAAGGGGAAGGAGAAGACAAGAAATATTGACTGTAACAGTTCAGAAAAAGTTTTCTAAAATTAAAGATGGAGAAAGAGAGAGAACACCACCGTATGTCCAAAGCATACATTATGTATCAACTTAGAAAAATCAACTCCAAGACACAGTCTAGTAAACTCATGATAAAGCAAAAGAAAATCCTCTGAATGAGACAAAAATGGCCCATGATATTTAAGGCAAAGAACCTCATGTTTAGATAAGAGATCTTGACATAAATATATGCCAGAAGATAATAGAGTAAAATGTTCAATACAAAAAAACAAAAAAAACAAAAACAAAAAAAAAAAAAAAAAAAAAAACAAGTGAAACAAACAGTTCATATTTAGCAAAACTGTATAAAGAGCATAAATAAATCTTGGTCAGCATGTGAATCTCCAGGAAAGTCTGAATCCTTTAAAACTCTACTTGTGATAGGTTTGGTGAACTGAACAAAAATAACACTGATCACTGGCGACTGAGCCAAGAATGATTAGAAGAAGCCAAGATGATTAGAGGCAAAGTACATTAAGACTACTGGTGATCACTAAATATGTAGTATCTTCTAGAATTGAGGACAACTGAGTATTACGTAGGGGATTTTTAAAAGTGCAATGACTGTTTTCTGACAAGAGAGTAAAGGCAAATACTAAAAAGGGGGATCAGGAATAGTATACATAAACGATTTTTTAACAGTTTTTAGTATTACTAAAACACAATTTTTTCCAAACACTATTCTCTGTACCCTTGTGAAACAGAATTTCTCAGTGTGGAAGAAGGGAAATAAAGATGTAATACAGAATAGATTAAATAAAAACACTGTTCCTGGAATTTGAGTCACAAATATCAGTTGAACTCAGTATATATCACTTATCTATAAACAACAAATGACCCCCTATCAAGAGCATCCTCATTTTGGTCTTGAACTACTATTTCTTATTAAAAGAATTAGATGCTGCTTGTAAAATTGAGTTGATTCCAATACTGCTGCTAGGAATGTGCAGTTAACATGAACATTTTTATATACTACAGGGTGTCAGAGACTACCCGGTTCCTATCAGTAGGTCAGAAGCAAACTTCAAGAGGTCAACACCAGATCACCTGGGAAAAATTGAACTCGGGCAGGATGAGAATGGCAATGGATGGAAATCCACAAAATCTATTTTAATTTATGCACAAATAATGACATTTAACAAAAACTGGTAATTTCTGAAGATGACAGAGCACCAATTTATTATCTTGAAAGAAGTCAGGAAGTCACTTTTCCTGTCTACTGTGTGAAAAAACAACAACTCCGTAACCAAATAGTGGCTACATAAAATGACTTTTTATAAAATTATCTGTTAAGATAAAAACTAAATTAAAAAGTTATACTATCAACCTTTTATAATTCCTGACAAATGAATGAATTTAGACATTGAATATCAGTAACTGCTAACAACACATAATATAGTAAGTCCCAGATATTAGGATGCAAAAGGACAGAGCCACCTCACGTTTCATAGTCAGGCCAGAACTTGAGTCAAGTGTCTGAACTCAGCAGTCCCTTTGCAGTAAATGCAGAGATCACAGGACCACGGTGGATCACACCGCAGACATGCAATCAACAAAATACAGACTGTAAGAAACTCAATAGGTCACATGACCTTGGTCCTTGAGAGAGAAAATAAAAGCAGAAGAAAGCAACAGAGTGAGACACTACAGCTTTAAAGAAAGAAAATATATAATCAACTTGAAGAAAAAAAAATGTACTGGGTACTACCTGCCTTGGTGAGAGTGTGAACTGGAATTCTATCTTTAAGTCACAGGATGTCTATGCCATTACAAACTACAAGCCAACTTCTTTCTACATAATTCAGTTTTTTTTTAAGTGACTTTACTGAATGAGAAGGTAATCATCCACCCATAATAGTTGCTCATGAAACAAAAATAATGAACCGTATTTTGGTAAAAGAAGAACATACGCTGGCTTTGACTTGAGTTAGTCCTCTTTCCCTCCTCGCTGCTTACAAGTATCCCATTTTCTGTCCCTGAAATTGGATCTGAGAGCTCATCATCCTCCATTTCTGGGCCTGACCCATCAAGTCCTGGCATGATTTCCTAACGACTCTTTGCTCTTAAATATTCACTAGCTAGATTAACTTGTGTCCTTGGGGTGGGGGCGGGATTTCATTCTGGTCCTGCTGTGTAGTTAGTTTTCTGTGTGACAAGTGAATTAAGATCAGCACCTATAATTCAACCAGTAGGAATTTGGGGGATCTCATTAGAAATAGCCTCTAGTTTACTTATTAATGGAATCTGAGTATCTGTTAAGTGTCTTGATTGGGCCTGTTGTTATGTCATAATTTTGCAGGTCTGGAAAAATCTAAAAATTTTTCATCTGTTGTATGTATATGTTGTATATCTTCAATTTAAAAGGATATCATCTGATATATATCCTCCTATTTTGTGGTAATTTTTCTAGCTGTTTTTAAAATATTACAACATCCATACAAAAACTGTTGGATTTTATGGATAGATGTATTTGTTTATATAGATACTGCCAAGTTTTCTTATATACTAAACAATAGGAATTGGAAAAGCATTAAACATATTTTTCATTATTAAACCCAGTGCTTAGCACTGTTCCTAAGACATACAAGGCCCTTCATATCTACTAAGTAAATGCCCAAATGACTAACAAACACAACTTGTGAATATCCTCCTGTAAGTGCATTGTCCAAAATAAATACCTGATTCTGAATATAATCTAACCAGTACAGAGTACAGCAATTCCACCTGTTCCTTTAATCTAGATGTTCCTTGAATCTAGATGCACTGGTGTTAGTGCATCTATAAATCATACTTTCTCTTTTCTCTCTGAGCAGTATGTCATGAATCAATGCAGCATATTTAATTTGTAGGCCACTAATTCCCATCATGTCACATAACTTTTCATATATTTCCTCCCCGACAAGAGTGTACCATGGATATTTTTTACTATATTGTGATTTGATTGTCATTTTGTTAAATATCATCTTATATTTTCTGATCTAATGATCAAACCTGTTGAGATGGCTTTGAATTTTCCAAAGTATAAGCCCCTCTTGCATGCTTTCTAGAGGTCACACGGGGCCAGTGAGGAAGAGGTTGTTGGAGGAAACCCACCACAGAACACCCAAGGACCAAGGAACATTTTCTCAAATCCCCATGCATTTCAGAATCATCTGCACTTAAAACTCTTCTTTCCGATTGTCAACTAATCCTACATGGTGTTTCCTAATTGCAAGGGTAGCACAAATTTTATGTCCATAGCTTGAGACTATCAGGGAGAAAGAAAGGAAGCAAGAAAGAGAAAGAAAAACAACTATTGATTGAATAACCTATTCATATTATGAAAAGAAAAATGATGATTTGATATGATTTATTTTTAATAAAAGTTTTTGATTTCCTGAAATCTATCCTTAATTTCTGAGTTCCAAAAATTTATTCAGTTAGCATTTTTCCCTTGAAATTTGTTGGAATTATTATTTCTTTATCTCTAAAGTATATAAAATAAATATTTTCTTTGAAAGTCTGAAAAAATAATTATGTGACATCAGCTTTTGCAGTCATTAACAATTCTGTAAAGTTTTATTTGATGAATCATCCATTTTAGTGGAAATATAGAATGTGTTTCTAAAAAGTATTTAATAGATGCTGAGTTGGTCAGAGTGCTGGAAAACTAGTCATGATCTAGTAAGTGTTATAAATAATAGCTGTCTTTATTTGTTCAAAAATATTTTGCTTGCCAGACATGGTATGCATGATCCCATTGATTTGGGAGGCCAAGGCAGGAGGACCACAACTTGGACGCCAACTTCAGCAACTTAGCAAGGACTTTTAACAACTTAGTGGGAACATGTCTCAAATAAATAAATAAAGTAATTAATTAATTAATTAATAGAGTTGGGGATGGAGCTCAGGTATAAAGCACATCTGGATTAAATTCACAGTAGCAAAAAAAAAGCACAAGCAAAAGAAAAACATTTTGCTATTGCAGGATTTGATAGAGTCTAAAATTTCACCTGTATACTTAATTTTTGGGTCTCAAACATTCATTAGTTGAAAAATTCTTATTGACTAGGACAAATAGGTAATTTGTGATAGACTAGAGAATGGAATAGACAATCCCAAAGATTAAAATTGACAATATTGTCTCTGGAAATCTTATGGAAAACTAATGTGAAACATCAGATACTCCCTTCATCAATTCCAATGGTTTAGACCTGGACTTTGACTTCAATTCTCACCATACTTGTTGGATATGTGAATTTCAGTGCATTTATCATACTTGCTAGGTCTTTCACTCATTAGTATTATGGGATAAAAATCTGTTGTATAATGCACTTTTGGATTTTAAAGACAGTGGTAGACTTATACCTTTTCATAGTGATTAACACATAGATACCTCCATAAACCTTACTCACTTTTCATAATGCTATCATAGTGAAGGAGATTGCAACTGCTCTTTTTAGTTTGCACTTGAGCAATTCACCCATTAATAATAAACCAGCTAGTTTTAATGTAAAGCCATAACCTATGCATTTTTATGTGTGCCAATCTTAATACTTCCTTAGACAATTTGAATCATTCAGCTTGTTTCAATCAAGATTTGACAGAGAACCGATAAAATTGAGGTGAGGTGGAACCTTATAAATTTCATAACAGTAGGAAGGCTGTTTATGGAGTATTTTTTTTCCACCAATAAAACCAATTCTGGAGGAACAATTGGATGTGTTCTGAGACTTGGCTTCTAAGAGGCCATGCTTCATTAATTCAGTCCTTTGACCAAAAACTCGTTAAAATAGTTTGTGTTACTTCTTTTCTACAGAATTCATGACAGTCCGAAATTGTGCTTATGGGAAATGAAACAGAGATTATGGTTCAAATGAAAAAAAAAGTGTATTATGAAATTTGGAAAGGGGGAGGCTGGAAATGACACTAGCTTGCTTACATTTTATAATGAAAAGGATAATGGAAAGGCTTGAGTCATAGAGATTTTTTTGACTGTCAGGACTTCATAGCAGTAGCTGAAATAAACATTGTTATTAAAAGCAAAACATATGGTGTCCCTAATAAAGTGGGAAAAGCTACAGTTTCTCCATTCTTTCTCTGTTTTGTTTTGTTTTTCTACTGGAGAATGAACTCAGGGGCAATTCACCATGAGCTACATTCCTAGCCCTTTTTATAATTTATTTTGAGAAAGGGCCTCACTAAATTGTCCAGAGTGATTCTGAACTCAGGATCCTCCTGTCTCAGCCTCCTGAGTAGCTAGGACTGCAGGCCTGCACCAGGGCACTCAGTTTCTCTTTTCTTAGTTAACTGTGTCATAGATAAGACTTTGTTTTGCTCTCGCTCTGCAATATGTGATGAAAAAGAAAGTCGAAGAAACTATATCTAGTTTTATTTTTGTCTTGAAATTATCTTTACTATTTAGGAAAAAAAATAAGAGGAATGCCACAGTCTTCCTTATTAGCAAATCAGAAGACCTTTTTGATTTTCTGAGAATTCTATTAATGTGCATAATAACACTGTGAACAATACTTAAAAATATTTTTTTCTCTTAGATGACAGTTTGCCTGGCAAAGTATCAGCTTTTTGTGATTAGAATAAAAGGGTGTGATTCCCAGCTATCACACACTGTAACTGTGTAATAATTAATAAATTTCTTGATCTCTGTAAGACTCAGTGTTGTCATCTATAGAAAGATGATAACAGTTTGAAACCTGCGGATACAGTGACTTCTTCCCTTCCCTTCTAATACCTTTCCTCCCAAGCATCTAATAAATTTATAGGAGTAAACAGTAACTCATCAGTCAAACAGAACAAGAAGTAACATGAGCAGCTTCAAAAAGCAAGGAAGAAAAGGAGTACAAACAATGCAGGACAGCCTAAATATTCAGGAGGACCTAGAGTCATCAGAAAAAATGGTCATATAAAGAACTCAAGGAACACCTTAGACAGATGGAATGGAACCTTAAAGAGGATACAAGACAGCAAATTCAAGCAGCGGAAGAACACATTGAGAATGAATTACATAAACAGATAAAAGAAGAAGTTAAGCATAAAGGGGCTAAAAGCATGCAATGGAGGAAGGATAGCATCTTCAACAAATGGTGCTGGGAAAACTGGAAATCCATATGCAACAAAATGAAACCGAATCCCTTTCTCTTGCCATGCACAAAAGTTAACTCAAAATGGATCAAGGAGCTTGATATCAAATCAGAGACTCTGCGTCTGATAGAAGAAAAAAGTTGGCTCCAATCTACATGTTGTGGGGTCGGGCTCCAAATTTCTTAATAGGACACCCATAGCACAAGAGTTAATAACAAGAATCAACAAATGGGACTTACTTAAACTAAAAAGTTTTTTCTCAGCAAGAGAAACAATAAGAGAGGTAAATAGGGAGCCTACATCCTGGGAACAAATCTTTACCCCTCACACTTCAGATAGAGCCCTAATATCCAGAGTATACAAAGAACTCAAAAAATTAGACAATAAGATAACAAATAACCCAATCAACAAATGGGCCAAGGACCTGAACAGACACTTCTCAGAGGAGAATATACAATCAATCAACAAGTACATGAAAAAATGCTCACCATCTCCAGCAGTCAGAGAAATGCAAATCAAAACCACCCTAAGATACCATCTCACTCCAGTAAGATTGGCAGCCACTACGAAGTCAAACAACAACAAGTGCTGGCGAGGATGTGGAGAAAAGGGTACACTTGTACATTGCTGGTGGGACTGCAAATTGGTGCGGCCAATTTGGAAAGCAGTTTGGAGATTCCTGGGAAAGATGGGAATGGAACCACCATTTGACCCTGCTATTGCCCTTCTCGGACTATTCCCTGAAGACCTTAAAAGAGCATGCTACAGGGATACTGCCACATCTATGTTCATAGCAGCACAATTCACAATAGCAAGACTGTGGAACCAACCCAGATGCCCTTCAATAGATGAATGGATAAAAAATGTGGCATCTATACACAATGGAGTACTATGCAGCAATAAAAAATGACAAAATCATAGAATTTGCAGGGAACTGGATGGCACTAGAGCAGATTATGCTTAGTGAAGCTAGCCAATCCCTAAAAAACAAATACTAAATGTCTTCTTTGATATAATGAGAGCAACTATGAACAGAGCAGGGAGGAAGAGCAGGAAGAAAGATTAACATTAAACAGAGACATGAGATGGGAGGGAAAGGGAGAGAAAAGGGAAATTGCATGGAAATGAAGGGAGACCCTCATTGCTATACAAAATGACATATAAGAGGTTGTGAGGGGAATGGGAAGATAAACAAGGAGAGAAATGGATTACAGTAGATGGGGTAGAGAGAGAAGATGGGAGGGGAGGAGAGGGGGGATAGTAGGGGATAGGAAAGGTAGCAGAATACAACAATTACTAATAGGGCATTATGTAAAATTGTGGATGTGTAACCTACGTGATTCTGCAATCTGCATTTGGGGTAAAATTGGGGGTTCATAACCCACTTCATTCTAATGTATGAAATATGATATGTCAAGAGCTTTGTAATGTTGTGAACAACCAATAAAAAAAGAAAGATGATAACAATTTAAAGATTAAATGCAGAAAGGAATGGTAATTACTTAGTACGGTGCCAGTTATATAGTATTGATAATAAAATTAAAAATACCAAATGCATGTTATAAGTTGTTAATTTTATAATAGTAAATTGTGATAATTATATATCAATTCATATATAATTAATAATATAATAATTAAATAATAATTTAAATTATGCAATTGATGCATAGAATATTATATTAGCATAATTATAATATTTTGAGGTGCTTATATTGTTACCATTATTTTATCATTATTTGTGTTATTTGAAGCCAGACTTTCTAGTTCTAAATCATCCTGACTTTACAACTTATTGGTTACAGAATATAAGTTGATAAACCATTTGCAAATTGGATACATCATCTTTAAATAGGAATAAAAATAGCACACACCACTGAGATTGTATGGATGGAGTGGGATGGGGGGTAAAATCTATTCATACTTAAAGGCCTGGCACAGACCAATACCATCTAAGAGCAACCAAGTACTGCTATTGCTCTTAATTAGAATGCAGAGGGGCACTATTTAAAATTTTCATTTTTTCTTACTAAATTGCAGTCTAACACAGTGCAAAAGAGAACCCTGGTGGGTGACGAATTTGAGTGGATATTATCGAGTACCTAGATACAAATGGACATTTTCTATCTCCTCTTATATAGAGATAAGTATTCCTACATCCAGGACTCCAATATCTTTTCCTTTCCATCCAGAACTATACATTTGTACCTCCCCCTTCCTTCTCTTGACTCTTGTACTCATCCTTCAATTATCCAACTCAACAACTGGCACTAGAAAGCATGCCCTGAATCTTGTCAGACGGTGTACCCCTATCTTCTTCCCATAATGCACCACCAAATTGACTTACAATTGCCTATTTCCCACCTCTTCTGGCAAAATAATAACTACTTTGAAAGCAGAGTCCATATTTATTTTTTTCCATTATATCCTCAGTGCTGAAATACGCTGTCTGGAATAATATAATAATTTACCTTATTATTTATTTGTTAAATTTAAAAAATAGATAAATCTTATAGGGTAGCATACAACCTTCTTGTGGCTTCAAACATAAATTCAAATTAAGGCCCTCACTAACAGAAAGTCACTATGTTAGCTTCACATTACTGTGAAGGAATACTGGAGATAAACAGAATTAAAAGAGGATATATTTAATTTGGGTCACAGTTTCAGAAGTTTCCATCTATGTTCGGGTGGCTTCATTGCTTTTGGGCCTTTGACAAGACAAAGCACCATGGTAAGGAGCTCATGGGAGAGCAACGATGCCCACCACATGACAGCTGGGGAGCAGAGAGAGAAAAGAAAGGACTGGGATGGAGTGTTCTTTTCTAGGATATATCCACAATGACTTATTTTCTCCAATAATGCCCCAGCACCTGAAGTTTTTACCACGTCTCAATAGCACCATCAGCTGAGAACTAAGCCACAGGAGCTTTGGAGGACATGAGATTCAAATCATAAGACTGATTTTTCACCTTAACAAGTCTTAGTAGAAATATCTATTTGCTTACTTTGATACACTTAAACCTCTAGATTTGCAAAACTAAAGTTTAAAATATTGCTAAAAATTAATAAATTATTAAAAGTTTATTGGTCTTCCACCAACAGTCTGTAGATACTTGAAAAAAATGATATTAAAAAGCACTGGAAATTTAGATATATACATATATGTGTACATTCACTTATGAAAATATATATACACATGTAGTAGCCTGTATTTTCTTTATTTCAGTGAAATTTCTAATTATGTAGCTATTATCAGGATATTCTCATAATGTGTATTGTACTAGTTATCATAATTTAATGGATTAAGTATAATTGTGTTAACATATCTACAAACTGAATACATATATATATATATATATACATATTCACAATATGTATATATATATATATATATATATATATATATATATATATATATATTCACAAATAACATAAACTGTCTTGAAAATAACAGGAATTCAGACGGTTTTATGTTTTCTAAAAATATTTTCCTTGGAAATATTTAAAAAGTTATCAAATTAAAAAGCTAAATACAAAGCTTAACTAATTAATATCAATTTTATATTAAACAAAGTTAACATTCCATTTAATTTTGAATTCTATTCACATTAGAACATAATCCAATTATTAGACTAAGAATCTATGTAAAATTATGATATTGAAGTAATATTATGTATTATATAGTGTACAAAAGTATTTATGAACCACATACTGTGATACTTTGGATATACAAGAAATTGAACAGGTTTCTATATTCAAGAATAAGTTGTACACATGTTATTTCAGAAAAATAATCTGACAAGTTAAACAGGTTGTTTTCACTTCTATTTAAACTGCACACTGTCAAATCCTCCATGGACTCTAAAGTAATATTCCTCTCAAACATTAGAAGCAGAACAGGCACAAACATTCACAGAATTCAGATGCACTTGCTGTTTTCTTCAAGAGCATAAGTGTAAAAGAGGTGAGAGTTATTACTCTGCTCCAATAGAGTGCCCATTGATCTCTAAAATATCATGAGCCTTGTGTTTACTATCCACTATCCTTTTGGCACTCTGGTCTCCTGATCGCCCACCAGAATCACTCATTAAGCACCATTTACAACATTCTGAGCTTTCTCTAGCCTGAATGTTTAAACTTTTCCAAACCCTTCCTGCAAACCAGTTCCAAATGCTTCTGAGTCACATGGTCAGGTTAGTCACAGCAAGAACCCCACATCTAGGTACCAATTTCAGTGTTAGTCAGCTTTTCAGCACTGTGACCAATATACCTGATAGGAACAACTTAGAGGTTGAAAAGTTTCTTTTGGCTTATGGTTTCAGAGTTCAATTCATAGTTGGGTAACTCCATTGCTCTGGACCCCAGGAGAAGCTGAACATCATAGCAGAGGAAAGTTACTCAGTTCATAACAGCCAGAAAGCAGAAAACTTGAGTGCAAGGGTGCAGGAATAACATAATCCTCAAGGGAAAGTCCTTAGTGATCTACTTTCTCTAGCCAAACTATAGCAGCCTACAGTCAGTACACGTTAATCCATTCAAATCATTAATCCATCAAATGGGGCAATCCACTGATTAGGTTACAGCTCTTATAATCTAATCATTTCACCATAAAGATTCCTGCATTTTCTCACCCCGAGCTTTTGGGTGACACCTCACATCCAAACATCACACTTCTACAGAGGCTAAAAGTCTTTCTTTTAGGATTTAAATCAAATGTACCCTTCCATCTGTCCATATTATTTCCCATTGTGATTGAGATGTTTGATATTCAATAGCAAAAATCTGAGTTTTAGATATCTTCACTTACTATTAACAAGATAAGATTGTTTTCTTGGTTTAGGATATTATTCACATTTTATTTCTATGCCATACATAATTAAGAATTCACCTTTATCTATTTATATATTATATAGATTGCATGAAAATCTGTATTATTTTATATAGAAATATTGCTGTTATTTCTTTATGTTACTGTGCAGACATGTATTACAAGATTGGTAGATGTTTCACCATTTTAATTTGTTTTAAAATGACTGTGATGGGCTGGGGATGTGGCTCAAGCGGTAGCGCGCTCGCCTGGCATGCATGCGGCCTGGGTTCGATCCTCAGCACCACATACCAACAAAGATGTTGTGTCCGCCGAGAACTAAAAAATAAATATTAAAAAATTCTCTCTCTCTCTCTCCTCTTTCACTCTCTCTTTAAAAAAATGACTGTGATAATGCATTATGTAATAAAACTTTATTTCAGATTTTTTTCCAAAATATAAACTTTCGTGCATGTTAAAACACACACACACACACACACGTTCCTAAGATATGGACACATAAACAGTGTCCATGAGGAAAAGCTTCTTGTGTATGTCTATGCATGACCTACATTGTCAACAGAGAATTAAATGAAAACACACAATCGTTCCTGGTTTTCAGAAAAGTTTTCCTCCTATTAGACATTCAAGGAGAGTAGCTGTCAAAGGCCTTTTTCCAAGTTCACCTAATGTATTGTTTCCACATGTGTTAAACTTACAGCTTACTGCTAACTTGGAGACAAGAACACACTGAGTTGCCAGAGCTGTCACTGGGAGGCAGTTTTATTCAATTTCACTGTGGAGAAATTTGGGGAACAATTTTATTCAAGAAGTTTTTGAAAGTCAATTCATGCGATCTATATTTTAACTTAGAGAATCTTTTTACTAATAAAATCTAGATATTTCAGGTCTAGGCCTGTGATGAAATTTTAGAGCATATTATTTTATCTTCATTTTATAGTAAAAATTTGCTCCTCCTACTACGACACCCTTCACTGTAAACACAGGCAATAAAACAGGACCAACAAACAACATAAAATCTCATTGGATGTGTTCCGTACTCAGTGAAACATTTTACATTTTAGCTCACCCTTGATATTTTGTTTTCAATGATCCCCAAACAAATATTTATTTTAAATTAAAAAGAAATACACATATACACACATGGGAATATGATACCTCATTTGCCATTTCAAAAGTATAAAGGAAAACAGAAAGGTCTGCTGTTAGCAGTGAAATGTGTCAAACATTCTCTCTCATATTACTCAGCAGTTAATTAAGCCTTAAGCATGTGCTAGTAGTCATTTAGATTTCAGATGATGGAGTTTGAATAAAAAACAATACAAATAGGGTCCCTGTTATATAATGGAACTTAATTTGAAAGGCAGAAAAGCTCAAATCTTAACAAGTAAAGAATTTATAGGTACAATAAATTTAGAGAATTTTAGGTATTGGGAAGAGAATAAAAGAGTCAAGGGATGGAAAAGTTCCTGAAGGCTGTAGGGATATTGAGTGGATAGACAGAGAAGGCCTCTCACTGAGGTGATAGTGGGAGGGATTTACAGCTTCCTATTTAAAGCTGATCCTTCTACCTGTTCTTTGGATCTCTTCCAGCTCTATCCGAGCTCTTCCTCCATAGGCTTATTATTTTCTGAGTTGCAGCTTTTCACTCCTCTTCTCTACTATTCTTCTGTTATTTTTGCTGTGCACCCTCTTTCTTTTCTGTCTCTGGAAACCTCAGCCACTACTAAGACCCATTCAGCTACCATCTCTAATTGCACCTTGGGATTCCAAGTCATGCATGTCCCACCTTCTGTCTCCATGGTAGTGGCTACTGAAGACCTGGTCAGTTATGTTTTAAAATCCTCTAGTAACATTGAAGGGCCAGAAATGGACAGTGAGTCCAAGTCTTGTCAAAGTCTTTCCCTGAGATTATACATGCTGATGTTAAGAGAATTTATTTTATTTATGTGACTTGTGAAACAAAATCATTTGAGTCAGCCCCATTTCAGGATATCACTGATTCTGGGTCAGTATTTATTTATTTGTTTATATTTTGTGTGATACTGGGATTGAACTCAGAGGCATTCAACCTTTGAGTCTCATTCCCAGCCCTATTTTATATTTTATTTAGAGACAGGGTCACACTGAGTTGCTTAATGCCTTGGTTTTGCTGAGGCTGGCTTTGAATTCACAACCCTTCTGCCTCAGACTCTTGAGCTGCTGGGATTATAGGCAAACTTTTTTTTTAGACATCATTTTCTATGAATTACTATGACCTGCATCAGAAGAGTCCAGAATGTGTGCCCGTTCTACTGACTCCTTCTTTCCATGACACGGATATGCTCAAGACTCCTAAAAACTAAATCAATCGGCTCCCTCAGACATATCTTCAACCATGAGCTGTTACTCTCTGTCTTCCTTTTCACTAACATTTTGATGAAGCTGTTTGTCACTATTGTCTACTCCCCTACATTCCAAAAGCTACTTCCATGTCAATCTGACTTGTGCATTTACAGGTAAACTCTGAAGTTATTTCTACTGAAATCATTATTGATGAACTTGTGAGAAAATCAAATGAACACTACTCAGATCTTGCTCAATTCCATTTTGTTTTTGGTGCTAGCACTAAATGCAGAACCTCGATGCCTTGCACACTCTGTACCATTGAGCTCTTCTCACAGAACCGAACCAGTATTCTGACTTAGTTTTCCCTGTGCCTCTCTGATGACTGTCTCCCTCTCTTGGATGTTGTTCATCTTTATGTCTCTCTATATTATTGCTTCCTGTGTCACTCTATTTGGAAGAGTTCTTTCTTTCTAGGCCATCCCAGGCATTTTCAGGGTTCCATTTGTCACACAGTCTTAATAATACCTAAGCCAATATTTTCTGCCACACACTTGACTTTAAATAAATAAATTAAAAAAATATATATATATATATATACATACACACAAACATATGTGTATTTATTTATTTATCTTTATATATTTAAATATATATATTTCTTGTGTGTGTATGTGTGTGTGTGTATGTGTGTGTGTGTGTATGTGTGTGTGTGTATTTCAGACCTCTTATTTCACAGACTCAGGCATGTACAAAAAGACCACAGACTCAACATGTACAAAACTGAGCTCAACATAATCTTTCTGATTTTCACTCTATTCTCTTTGTTCCCATTTCAGCAAAGAATGAAATTTATACCTAATTTTAGTAAATAAGTTGCCTTCTTACTGTCACTCTCAGTATAAATACCCATTTTAAAAATAAAACAAATTTTAAGAAATTGTGGTATGCCTAACATTCAACTTGTATATCAGATAAATAGGATCATACTGCTCTGTATTAGTCTTTTCTTAGTGTCTTAGTCATCTTTCTCTTTGCTTTGACTAAAAGACCATACAAGAATAGTTAGAGGAGATAAAGTTTATTTGGGGGCTCAGGATTTCAGAGATCTCAGTTCCTAGATGGCTGCCTCCCTTTCTTGGGGCCTAATAAGAAGTGGAACATCATGGTGAAAGTGTGTGGCAAGGTAAGCAGCTGGGCAAATGGCACAAGGAGGGAGGGAGAGAGAGAGAGAGAGAGAGAGAGAGAGAGAGAGAGAGAGAGAGAGAGAGAGAGAAAGAGAACTCTCCCCTCACCAGAACAACATTTAAGTCCCAAAGTCATGTCCCCAGGGACACACCTCCTCCAGCCACACCCTACCTTTCTACAGTTATGACCAAGTTAACCCCTAATGCACTAATTAGGTTAAACCTCTTATAACCTAATAATTTATCTGTAAACATTCTTACATTGTTTCACACATGAGCTTTTTGACACTTCACACCTAAACCTTAGCAACTGGAAAAACAAAGAAGAAACTCTCCAGGCCCTATGGCAAATTTTCCTACTTCCTAACCCAGGCTGTAGATGTGCCTGAACAATGCCTGCTCATTTTTCAACTTGTATGTTAAATGTTACCTTCTTAGTGGGCTCCCCATCATTTTGTGCCTTCCTTTATTGGGACATCTATAACTTATACAGCCATTATTTGGTCCTGAGTCTGTGTCACCCTGTAGACTTTAAACCTCTTGAGTTTGAGGGCTCTGTCTTAACCATCACTACAATGCTACATCTGATTGGAAACATGCACATTTTAAATGCATTGCAAAATCCTCCCTCCCCTAATTACACATTTGTCAGCTGTGAAGCACTTTCAGAAAAGCAGCCTGACTACAGACTGAGGGAGAATACTCCCTTGTATTTCATAGCCCTGCAGGAAAGCAATATTTTTTCAGGTTATATTCCACAATATAATCGATACATGTAAATATTCTGCATCTAAAAGTAGGGTCTTGGATAGTCCCTACCGTTACCTCAGTTTCCTTTGTTGTGAAGAATATCTGCTTATCTCAGCTGTCTTTGATTTAATCTGTAGCTTGACTCCCTGTGGAATCTTCTGATTTGAGTTTATTTCATGACTAATGCTCTAAGATGCTGCTGATTGCTTGAATTACAGTCTCTTTGCTCCTCAAACCATTCACACGCAATCACTAACAAAAGAACAAAACAATGTTAGCTTTCCAAGACTTAAATTCACCCTATGCAGTGTTCCAGGTTTGGCTAAATAAGGAATGAACGGGAGTGACAAAGGAAGATACTTAACCCAGAAAGCTTCCAAGAACAGACTTTTTAGTTCTTGGTTTGGATTTTTTAACCTATTCTATAAAACAAACAAATTTCAAGATTCAAGGGATTCAGTCTACCTTACATGGCCATCAATATCTTCATGAAAATATACGTATGTCTTCTATAGCCACCCTTAAAAGTCCCCACAGAATAAGTGTCTTAGCAACATCTCAAGTGTAGTATATTGTACTTCTAGGGGTCAGAGTCTAAGGAGGTGTCACTGACTTAGAATGTAAATGTTGGAAGTGCTGCACTCCTCCCTGCAGGCTCCGGAGGAGAATCTGTGATCTTTCCTTGTCCAGCTTCTAAACATCACTAACTTCCCTTGGTTTATGATGCTTTCCTCCATCTAGAAGCTTTGGGCTAAGTCCTTCTCATGTTGCTATCTGTCTGACTCCTCTTCTGCCTCAGTCTTTCACAGACAGGACTTTTATGACTACATGAAGCCCACCCAGCAATCCAGAATATATCATCAGAATTTTCCCATATCAGAATTAGTATAACAGCAAACTTAACCTCATCTCCAGCATTGTTTTCCTTTCAGGTTCTGGGGATTAGGACACAAACTCTTTCATGGGGTCCATTACTCTGCCTACTACCATATATAGAAAGCATCTTGATTGCAAGCTGCCAGTCAAATAAATCTGAATTTCAGATAAGCAATATTGGGGGGAGGGTTGTAACCATCTTCTATGGATTATAAGTATATCTTAAATATTGCATGGGGTATGGCTATGCTAAAATTGTTATTTATCTGAAGTTCAAATTCAAATTTTTATTTATTAAATCTGACAACCTACCAGTGTTGGGTGTAAGTAATTTTGAACTAGGATTCAAATACAAAAACACTTTAGAACCTAAAATTTGTATTTAACTGCTTCTGATACTTTACTGTGCCATTATTTTTTAAAGTAAAGTTTATGACTACAATCTTATGAGAATTGTTAAGCAAAATGGAAGATATCTTTCTTTGAGAATAATTTGTGTCAAACAAAATGTTATTTCATATGTGAGGAAAATGGGTGTGACCTACTGTTATCAAAATCAGGATACCAAATTTCATACAATGCATAGTTACAACATGACAGAGTTTAAGGGCAAAAAAGTACTAGACACAGATAATCCAAAATGTCTAGAGAGGTTTGTTTTACTTGGTGGAAGAAGGGCCATTATTTTAAAATTTATTTTTTTTATTCATTTCCCATAGTTTCTGTCATGTATAATTTTCATAATATGAAGATATAATAAGATAAGCTGTAAGCAGATAATGACTCAGTTTATTCTGCCTCTTAAAGTAACATTTATGACAGGGTTAGTTGGGTTATATTGAATTAATTAAGGGATAATTAGCATATATAAAATTTATTCACCATTTATGAATAGAAATTTTTATGTATCATGTATGGTTGCTATTTTGCAAATGCCCCTCACACACACACACACACATTTTTTTTTCCTAAATGGAATAGTTAAAATGTAAGGTCTGTTTCTTTTAAAGTAAATATATTCAAATGCTTATTAGTTTAACAACATTTTAGAAAGCATATCACACTGTAGGTATTAAAAGTTGTGATACAATCATGCAGATAACAACTCATTGTCAAACAACTTCAATGCCTTTGCTAATTAGCAACATTTGTGAGAACCTGGTCATTTCCAGCAACTTGCTCTTTTGATTAATGTCTTGAAAGTAAAGCCAGCTGTTAATTATGTTAACAACCAATTCCTTGGGAATCATCATAATCCATTTTAATGGACTGACAATTACTATTAATCAAACCCAGGGACATGAAGTGTTACAAATTTGAAGATTCAGTTTTGCTGGGTGTCAGTATATAAGGTATGTATGAAATCAAAGAATGACATAATTGTCCTTATTTGTTTTGGTTTCCGGTTTTGTTTTTATGAAGGAAGTTTTTCCTCACTAATGATGTGAGTAGTTCTTTGATTGCACTATTAGGTTAAGTCTCCCTATACAATGCAAAACGCAAAACACCCAGCTACAGAGTTAAAAAAAAAAAGTAATTCAAAATTAGTTGTTTGGCATTTTTGCTGAAAAGCCAAAGAATGTTAGAATTTGGTAATAAATATAAAACAAACAAAACCTGACATTGTAGGCATAAATTCAAGAGAAGGGTCATTGAAAGAGGGAAGAAGCTATAAAAGATTTAAAAATAGGGCATAGGAGAACTGTATGTATTTTTTTTTCCTTTCCTCACTTTTTATTATTTGCTACTTCAGGTCATTTGTTTCTTGTGAGAGAATCAAGGGCCCAAAAATGTTCTAATACAATGGACAGTGTCTCATGCACTAGTTCCTTGTGCTGGAATTATGGACTTTAATAATGTTACACACATTTTTTTTAATTTGCATTAAAGCATATTAATATATTCCATTTGTCATTTATTCACTTACTAGTGTTATCATACTCTTAATTATGGAGTTCTTAGTTTGTGGAAGGTGGTGTTCAAACTATTGCAACTAAAGAAATGGCAAGATAAGCAAACCCTGTACCCAAGGAGACAATAATATTGCCAGGAGGAGAGCAAACACATAAGCAAGTTTGTCAGACCTCATTCAGGCAGCCCTAACTTGGTGAAAAGAATTGTAAAGTAAATGAAAAGGGCGGTGTGATCCAGATCAAAAGGGGGCAGGAAATTTAGACGGGATAAGCTTGGAAGATTCTCCAAGGATGTGGCTTCTGCACATGAACTTGAAAGGTTGGAAGGAGTCAGCTAGGCAAAGATATGAGGGAGTAGGATCCTGGAGCAGGGTTAGCAAAAGCCTGTATCATGACAAAGGGATTTGGAGTGTTTAATGGACAAAAAGAGTTGGTAGTCTTGGACCTCACTCAACTGTGAAGAGTATCGTGATGAAATTAGATCTGAGGTGAGATAAGGACACTCAAGAGCTCAACAGGCCAGAGGAAGGTTTTACTTAGGTCATACTAGTAAAGGACTGGCAGAGTGTTAAGCAGGTAGGTGATTTGATCTGAAATGCACATTTTCCTCAGAGCAAAGATTCTTCAAATAGTTAATGGCAGATATAATTAATGGTATACACATGGGACTAGGTTCTGACATCAAATCACATATTTTCCTTATCTTTGCTTTTCAATAAAATGCATATAAGATTTAACAAAAAGGAGTTTGCCTTGGAATTAATAGGTGAATAATTCATCGAATACTATTTTCCTTAGGAAAATGATTGATGGTTTGAGAATGTCTCAATTATAGACACGCAGTCATATATTATAATAATCATCTATCATAACCATTTTGTCTCTGAAGTAAAAAGGAAGTTTCCTGGTATTATACTAATAAGTCTTAGCACAGTTGAAGTGTTAGAATATGGTTAAGACCAGGAGCATTTCAAAATTAAGAAAAGTGTCCACTTCTTGCTACAGGTAGATTCTCTTATCTCATGGATGAATGTGGTCTCTGTTGTTCCTCTCTCTGACCTTGCATCACTTGCTTAAAATGCACAGAAGTTGATTAGCTTCTGACTACTCATTAGGAAAAGCCTAAGTAGGAGACTGGACTATTACCAGGGGTTAAAAAGTAATAAATTTCCACAGAAACCTTTATGGAAATCATGAAGTGCTTGACATCTGGAAACACAGAAGGCCTTTCTCTAGATACTTGAGCTAATTTCAGGAAAGAACACAACGAAAGCTCAGGTTCTTGATCACATCATGTACTTTGTGATGCAACTTGGGATCTCTTCTGCTTTATACTTATGGAACCCTAGGTTCATGCACCTGTCTGATAATTTTCTTCCACACATTTTGCTCTTCCAGGTTAATATGAAGTCAAATGACCATATGTCTACTAATCAAGATTCCAAAGAGACTAAAAGCACCACAACTGTTGTAACTCTAAAGAACTCAGGAAAGCATTTTTATGCAATAAATAGACACATATTCAATGTTGCCTATTGGTTTCACTGACTTTCTCATAGATTACTATTTCATAGGAAGATAAGTAAAATGGATAATATCTTTCAGAGAAATACAAAAAATGCATCAAGATACAATGTGCTGTTATAATTGATACATAGTTACTCCTCCTTGCTTAGGACAAAATTAGACTTCAATTTGATATGTGAATAATATGTAAATACTGAAGCAAGGTTAGAAATTCTGCCACTGATAATAAGTAGATGAGTGCTAAATTAATATCTTGCTTTTGCAGGAAAAAAAAATGATGTTGGGGACACAGGAATCCTGCCTGCTAATTTGAGTCAAATTCCAGTAAGCTGTGTCAACTGGGATAAAATACTGAATAGCCTTAAGCCTTCAATTATCTCTTTGTAATATGAAAGATTATAGGGAAAACATCCTGAGATTCTTCTTTAGTTTTATAGTTCTGTGATGTTTCATAAGTGGAAAAAACCATGGGGTTGTCCAGCTAGTCCTAACCATCACTAACTAGTGTAACTATGCACCTCTTTCTCCTCTCTGAGCTCCTTCTTTTTTATCTTTACACTTAAAATACTACAAATTGCACTTTCCATTGTAGAGTAAAAATTCAATTTAATGACCTCAAAGATGATAAGGCTTTCATTACTGTTGTTAACCTGATGGCAAGATGACTTCATGCTTTATGCATTTTCTCAGGCCCCTTCACCACTAACTAAACCTGTAGGTTTATAGGGTCAGCGGCTACAGTTTGCAGCGACATTGTCATACAAGAAAACACAGGTTAATGTATAGACAGAATTTAAAAAGATGCTTATTGTTCTGTTTGAAAAATAGCCTGAAAAGGTGTGAACCTCTCTCACATAACTTTTAACCAATTGACAGTCTTTGAATACAGTGCTCAAAATCAGTATTTATGCATTTCTAATTATTTAACATTACCGAAGGATGTAAAAGTATATATATATATCTCCTTTACTTGCAATAAAAATAAAATACTTTTATAGATTTTGGAATCACAGAAAAACATGAAATGTAATTCACCTCTAATTGTGTCATTTGCAGACAATCTGTATAGTCATATGGGAGCACTTATTTTCTGTATTTTTATATTTGCATATAAATTAGATTATAATATAAATATTTTATACTATATTCAGTAAAAATAATTTTGGTGCATCAGCATTGTTTTTAATGTCTTTCCTTAAGGAGTTTTCTCAGCAATAATAAAAAACTAACTCTCACATCATTATATTTTTTCTATTTGTAATTATTTGCTATTAGTCTAAATTACCATTCTACTATTTCCAAATTATTTTTTATCATTTCATATTGTATCATTTCCATATGTATTGTGTATAATGCATTCATATATACAATACTTACTGAGTGCTTTCTATGTTCTTGGCAGAGTATTAGATTTGGGGAGACCCAATAATGAATAGTACATAGTCTTTGCTTTTTAAGAATTTTCATCTCACCTGAGAGAAAAATATTCAAAGAATGTAACAGATTATAATATGTGAATGTTTATATTTATATTATTAAACAAAGGCCTGGTAAAACAGAAAAAAAAAGAAGAAAAAAACCTTTAAACTTATCTAGTAATTTTGCAAGGAAGAAGCAAAGAATTAAAGGTTAGAAATGCATCTGAAGTAAAGAGTGGGGGCTGATTAGACCAAGTATGTGGGGAAAGCACATGTGAGCAAATATGTGCTGGAAACACCACCATGGTCAGGAGCAAGTCCAAGACTTCTCAGAGCAGGTAGACCAAGGTTTCAGGGAAATGGTGACTGGTAATGAGCTAATTAAATAAGCTATGGCCAGCCAGAGAGCCACATATAATGGGGAAAAAATGTTAAGGAAGTCTAATAATAGGTAATGTCAAAGGTAATGCTTAATGTGTGTTTGTTCTGTGCCAAGTACTGTGCTAACCACTGAATCCTCTGGGGTTGCTACTATAACTGTCCTCTTAGGATCCAGTGACTTACTCAGCTGCACACAGATAACGTTAAAGCAGGAGTTTTAACTCTGTGTGCCTCACATTACTGCATGTCCTCACCAATGTGCACATTTAGGGTTCCAAAATGCCTCTCCATAGGCCCATAGTGTAGCATCAAAGAATTGGAAGAACGGCAGTGGCAAACCCATGCTTTAAAAGATCTGTCTATTAGGAAGGAAATATTTGTTTCTTCCTCTGGTAATCTCCCTTGCCTCCTATATTATAGCATCCTTGAATAATAATAAAGAGAACTCCTTTGATTTATATTTAGTTGAATTTCCTTCCCAGAATAGGTCTGAAGAAAGTCCTCTGAAATTGTTTAAAGCTTTGTTTCTGACCACAAGCCAAGAAAAGTGCTTTCTCACCAATGTTCCTTATTTATCATCTTTTCTTTGGGTGCTCCAAATATACCCCCATTTCTCCTCTGGTATTTACTTATACTAAGCTTAATATTTTTTTTAGTGATTTCACCAAATGGATACTGTATAATGTTTAAATAATATTGGTTGTCACAATTTCAGGACAAAAGTCATGCCTTACATGTACACCTTGGAAACTAAGCCATTGGAAAGTCCACTATTATTTTAGTGATATGACATCAGTGATCCATTGGCAGGAGATGGGCACTCTGGATGAGTATCTTTGAACCTTTGACTAATGGTTTATTTATCAAAAACTGGGACATGATGGTGAAGTTTTGAAAATCTCCCTATAGTTGTCCTCAACTCAGAGTCTTCTTAGTTGTTCTCTGTTTTAATCAACTGGATTTTTTCAAATGCAGTTGGAAGATATGTTACACTCTTTGGGCCTGTAGCTTACTATAGAAGACAGGGACACATAAGCACCTTGAGAAATGCACAAGAGAAGGCAAAGGCAGAGGAAGTGATTAAAAGGCTGATAAGTAGGTCATAAAAGAAGAGCAGAGAAGCCAGGCAGAAGCCAAGAGGAATGGGAAATCAATAGAAAGGGTGTTTATAGGTGGAGGTGGTGAATATGATTCTTCCCTTCCTATTTAGACCAGGGAAAAGAGGTGCTAATGCTGAAGTCTGAGGAGGTAGGTGAGATGTCAAACAAAGAGCATTATCAAGGCACAATGAGGGCATTGTATAGAATCTTCTCTGAAATTGCTTTTGCTGTTTAGTAACATGGTAACATAGTTAGCTCATATAACAGAATGTGTGACTCAAGAGCACAAGTACCATGGTATCATGGAGATGGACACAAACAAGCCATCCAAAAGTTCATAGAAAATAAAAAGTAGGGGGCTGGGGATGTGGCTCAAGTAGTAGCGCACTCACCTAGCATGCGTGAGGCACTAGGTTCGATTCTCAGCACCACATAAAAATAAAATAAACATATTGTGTCCACCTAAAAAAAGCTAAAGTAAATAAATAAATATTAAAATAAAATAAAATAAAACAACCTTTACTAGACATACTCAGTAACAGAATAGAGATTACAGAAGAAGAGTATCTTCTCTTGGAAGATCCATCAAAATAAATATTGCAATCTGAAAACTAGAAAGATGGTAGATAGAACCAAAAATGAACAGAACTTCAGAGACCACAGAGATCTCAGGAGCAATAGCAATGGATCTAACATTCATGTGATTAGAGTCACAGGAAAAAAGCAGAAAATGTAGCACTGAAAAAGTATCTGAGTAATTTTGAGAAAGGATAAATATACAGAACAATAGAACAGACTAGATTCCAGAAATAGAGCTCCCATATAAATTCAATTGATTATTTTCAAAAGCACCAAAATAATTCAGTAAGTAAAAGAAAATCTTTTCAACAAATGATCATATCTCTAAGCACAAAATTTGAAACTATAAAAGTGTTTTCAAAAGACATGAAGGAAAATCATTATGGTTATGTGGAAACCAGGTTTGTTTAGACAGAGATTCAAGAGTAGTAGCTATAAATAAATATATAATAAAATTTATTCCATAAAATTTAAAAACAATCTGTTTTGAAAAACTTTGAAGAAAATTCATAGATAAACTGCCAAACCACACAATGGGAGAAAATATTTGTGCATCATTTTTCCAAGATAATTTATACTTATTATATGAACAATTCATGATTAAAAAGAAACCCAATTTTTAAAATGAACAAAAGATGTGATCACCAAAGAAACATAACTGGATAATTTCCTGTGACTCTAATCACATGAAAAAATATTCAACAATATTAGTTTTTAGGGAAATGCAAATCAAAACAGGAGGTGTTGATTTATTCACTGGAGGGTTAAAATTAGAAACACCAACAGAGCAAGTCTTGGCAAGGTTGTGTAGCACGGAAATTATTATGCACTGGAAGGAGAGTATAAAATATGAAAGATACTTTGGAGAATGTAAGAACTACCTTAAGTGTTTCTTATAAATTTAAACATAAAATTTCTGCAAATTTCAGAAATTTCTCTCTTAGACATCCACCAATGTGATGGTAGATAGAACAAAAAATGAAATTGTAAGTCTTTATAAATATCTATACAATTTTCTTAACAGCTTTATTCATTATTACTTCAAGTTAGCAATAACCCAACTGTACACCAATGGGTGAATGAATTGTAATGTCCATGTGTGGAGGTGTGTGTATTTGTGTGTATGGTATCAGTCTTTAAAAAATGGAAACTTTATTAGCCTTACAGAAAAATTTCTGTAGGAATAAAATTTGTCCACTACTAATGCACCATACACCATAAGACAAAATAAATAGTGCTCACACGATTAGCTACAGTGAAACACACACAAATAATAACTGCATTACATTATCCTTAGTTATGCTTTCATTGGCCTCCATAATTTTTTTTATCTTAAAATAACCTACTAAAAGCAGTAAGGAACATACTGTTTAGAGACACAGTAGCAATTGATTGAGAGAATTCTTTCCTAAGGCAAGCAATTTTCTCCTGATGTGACAATTTCGTAAAGTTGAATTATTATTTTAAGATGCCCTTAAATCCAAATACATTTTGTGTGATACAGACACATGTGGAAGTGATGTATTTCATTTTCTACTGCATCTAAAAGAGAGTTATCAATGCTAAAATCCCTTTGTTACAAAAAAAAAAAAAACTCAGAAAGAGCAACTGTATTAACTTTCATAAGGTTGTTTCTTCATAAGGTTGTGATATTATTTAACAGGCACTTTTTTGCATCTTAATTGGCTATTAAATATAGAGGGTAAAGAAATTGTAGATTGGATGTAATGATATTTGAGAAATGTGTCCTTTAGTAGCAATTAATTATTTCAGTCCTTGATAATATTCCCAGGTCTCTAGAGACACTTGGGGAGAATTCTATTTCCTTTATTTTTTTTTAAACATCTGTGTTTGGGTTAAGGTTCTTTTCTAACTGAAATTGTTTTGCTGACTTCACAATCCTCAACATTTTAAATAAAAAAAAGAAAAAAAAAGAAAGAAAGAAACTTGCTTTTCAAAGATGACTTGACATTTTTCAGGGCTTCAGATTTCTTCCATGTTGCCTTTTGTATCACTGTAGTACACACACTGAGAAGAAGAAAGGACTAACTCCAGGTTTGTAGACAAATTTAGGCACCATTTTTATTTTCTAGCTAGCAATGGCATGTACTCCCCAGCTAACATTTTTACTTCAAACAGATTTATTAACAAAATTTGAAGGACATAATAATTTTCAAAGAAAAATATTGCCTCTGGGAGTCAAGGGCCTTTTGTGTTGTGAGCCAAACCTGTCCTCTGTGTTCCAGATACCTCTGAACTTTCTGGTGGGAATTCTGCAACATGCCGTTTTTATTAAGGTTAAGAATTATTGGACCAAACGTGGATGCAAACTTCAATTTAAAAAAAAATAATTAAAAATGTGTACTTGAAAACATTTATTTTATTTCCCAAGTTTGTTCCTCATTTGAACAGTTTTCAGTTTCCTGAAACTGTGCAGAGAGCATTTTCTACGATAGTCTGCACTAATGATAGAGATGCCATTACATTTCATAGAATCTGGCTGGGGGCTGGTGTTTAGCAAACACAAATGAGAATACTTTGTTTTTTTCTTCCTTCCACTGACTCAGGAAAATCTTAAGTAAAGTAAAACATGAATAATTTTCTCCTCCGTCACCCACAATTTCTCCTCACCTAACCCCAGCCCCATCACAAATGTCACAAATCTTAGCTGATGTTGAGTATCTTGGCCTTTTTCTAATTAAAGACGGCTGTGTGATTCCCCAGGCTGTGCAAAAACCCTTTAGGTCCTAAAAAGAAATGACTTCCAAATTGAAAAGCTAGTAAATAAGTCAGTTTGGGGCCCAAAGCAATTATCATTACAGGGAAGTGTCTTGTTAAAAGTCCATTTTGAGTTGGCTAGTTTCTGTCTTGCAGTAACTAGGAGGCAGGTAGGCAGTGATTTCTATCCATAACATATACAATGGTAATTTCTCTGTATTGTAATGATTTTTAGATAAAGATATTTATGCTAGAAATGCCTAAACACCAACAGTGCTGTCACTTCCCCAATCTTTATGAGAAATAAAACAATTTTAAGTTCACACAAAATAATTCTAACTATATTTACATTACCAAGCATTGAAAATGGTTATATAATGCAATTCGATTTAGGATCTGAGTTTTAGTCAATACAAAGCACTGTGTTTAGCTTCAGCAGGGAGACAATTATCAAGGTGCTTAAAATACAAGAAGCTTACACATTTGCAAGGGAAGGAGACAGAATTTTAGGACAGAGACAGAACAGCAGTTCTGAAAACCAGGTTTGCAGAGTCACGGAGAAAGAAGCAGAAACCAGGGCATCGGGACATGAGAAAGGGAAGACGATTAGGAAAGGTCACGGGGCCAGGGGCCTTAAAGTGGTCTTTTCAAGACATTACCTCCAGAAACAAAACTGGTGCAAAAGGGCTTTCTCAGGAAAGGGAAGAGCTTGGAGCAAACCTGGAGGGGGAAGAGTGTGGGTGGGCACATTATGAAAAGCATCAACCATTTCATTACAGTGGAGTAGAGAAAATGAATAAGGTAAAAACCAGACAAGCATCTTCACTCAGTCTGTGACACATACGTGAAATTTCCCATTTTTAAGACATAAGCAGACACTCAAGTATTTTTAGCTGACAGTAATAAAAACATACATGGAAAAGAGTTAGGTGGTAGGGACAGGTGTAGGAAAAGCTGTGAATCACTAGAGGTGAATGAAACAAGAGAATTAGAGAAAGTGAATTCCAGATTTACACTGATGCCCTTAGAATGAAGGAAAGTGAGTAATATGAATTACTGAAATTCATATTCCAGTTATGCAAAAGATATAATGTGCGTAACTTAAAAAATGCTTTAAACAGGTGGAAGAGAGAGAAATGGGGGAGGTTATTATGACTCAAAGGTTAAGACCTAAAATCTTGGCAAGAGGATTGGATAAAAATAAATATGAGGAATTTAGTAGGGGATATATTTTAAATAAAATGGCAATATGGGTAAGTGAAAAAAAATAATTACTCTCAATTCCAGGGCATCATCATCACTGTTAAAAAAGACAAAAAGAGACTTAGCAGAATTATATTCATTCATTTAAAAAGCATCTATTCTAAAACAGAGTACTTGTAAATTCTATATACATTGTGATACGCACTTAAAATGATAAAAATCATAGCTTACATAACTATGCAGGATCTTTTAAGTGCCAGGCACCATTCTCAATTATATAACCAATCAATCCTCAAATGGCGTCATCTCTGATAGAAGATCCAGGTATAAAGGGACTGGAAGATTACCCAGGGACACACAGTTAGTATATATCACAAGCTTGACTAAAACTAACATTCATATTTTTTCCCCAAAATACAAGCTTTAAGTTGGAATTAGGCCACCTAAATTGCTAGTGGAGCCTAGGAGGGAGAATGGTAGGTAAAAATGATAATAACAAGAAGCCACCTATATGACAATGATTGTGTACCTAAGTCTTGAAGGTTAAAAGGGAGGCAGCCAGAGAATTTGACATATTCTGTGTCTCTTCTTGAGCCAGAGAATGCCGGGATAGCAGTGCTGAGCAAAGGCTTGGAGGTGAGCAGAACTGGATGCCTGGGGAATTGCAACCCATCAGGAAGCTTCTCACACTGTCATCAGAAGTGTCTCTGGGGAAGTTGGCTCTGTTATGTCACACTCTCAGTACTCCTTGAAAATATTAGACAGTTATTAAATGAGATCTCAATTAAGCAGAGACCTCAATTAATTATACCGCATCTCCTAAAACGTTATTTTATACTAAGAAAAGAAGAATGACAAGCTTTTGACTCTCCTCCAGGCTGTCCCTTGGAATAGGGCACAACTGAGCCTCTGTCCCTTATGTGTAAAGTCAGGTTAGATGAGAGGTTCATTAAGAAGAAAGAAAGGAAGGAAGGAAGGAAGGAAGGAAGGAAGGAAGGAAGGAAGGAATTAATTAATTTTGAATTGTGTTTCTTTGATTATTTATTTATTTATTTACTTACTTACTTACTTATTTTTTGTCAGGAAGATCATGAAACCCAATTGGAGGAACTATTTGAAGTGAAGTTCAGAGGCAATGGCCTCCTGCCTTATCAGGGTTAGGTGGAAATGGGATGGTAAGGATTGGTTCGTGGTCTGTGAGACTGTGTCAACAAAAAGAGGCAACAGGAGGTTCTGGTTAAAATTACAGACTGCAGAAAACACAGAATTTGCATCCTGATTTGGACATTGTAAACCATGTGAGCTTTAGCAAATGGATCTATTGATATGTAACAAATTATTCTGAATTTAGCAGCTTAAAAAGGCAACATTTATTACACACCACTTCTGAAGTTCAACAATTTAAGAAAGGCTTACCTAGCTTGTTTTTCTGGAGTCTCTCCTAAGATTGAGATTATCTGAAGGGATCTGGGAATCTAGGCTAACTGCTGTGGCTATGGGTGGATTTCAGTTCCCTAGTGTGTGGGTCTTTATGTAGAGCTGCTCATAGACATTTGGTTACTTGCTTTCCCTATTGCAAGGGATCTGAGTGAGAAAGAGAGTCCAAGACAGAAGTCATCTTGGTTTTACAACTTAATTATGAAAGGGATCTGCATCATATCTTCAGCATATTACTCATTGGGAATTAACCACCAAGTTCAGCCCAAATTCAAGGAGAGGAATTAAGCCCTACCTGTTGAAGAGTATTAAGGAATCTGTGAATAGTTTTTTTTTTTTTTTTAAAGAGAGAGTGAGAGAGGAGAGAGAGTGAGAGAATTTTTAATATTTTATTTTTTTAAGTTCTCGGCGGACACAACATCTTTGTTGGTATGTGGTGCTGAGGATCGAACCCGGGCCGCACGCATGCCAGGTGAGCGCGCTACCACTTGAGCCACATCCCCAGCCCATGAATAGTTTTTTTTTTTTAATAACCATAGAAAAAACACTCAACTTCTCAGTACATTTCCCCATTTTTAAAATGCAGCTATTGATAGTGGCTATGTAACAGGGAAGAGAGGGAAGAGGACATGAGTGCGCGCGCGCACACACACACACACACACACAGGCAGGAAGGAGTTTCCCTTGGGTCTGCTTCTATTATTTTCAGGTCTTCCATTAATTGCATTATCCCCCCACACACATACACACATTAAGAATCTTACTAGGTCTATGGATGTAAACATTCATATCAACCAGAAACACCCTCATAGGCACATACAGAATGTTTGGTTATATGTCTGGGCAACCAGTAACCCAAACAAGTTGACACACAAAATTCACCATCATAGGGATAGTGTAACATAGTCAATAGTTGAAAAGCATCTAGAACAATGCATAGCAAGCATTTGTTAATGATATTCATTTTCAGATGAAACAAGCATCTGGAAATATCAGAAATATGAGAATAGTAAGAAAATGGCAGATTGTGAGAAATAAAGTGATTTACTTTTCAGCAATAACACATTTACTATTAAATCCTCATTATTCTTTCTGTTGCTCTTCCTTTTAATGTTATTGTAGGGGCAGTCAGAAAACTGTTTGATTTCTCAAAGCAAAATATTTTCCACATTCATTTATGAAGATAGCAGATATTGATTGTATTTATATTTTTGCATAGATCTTTATTTCTTCATATAAAATATAAAAGAGTTTATCCACATATCTTAATAAGTGGCCACTGTATGAAAGTATTTTAATGAATGATCCTGACAGTCTAAGAGGAGAACATATTAGGTCAGGATCACCTCAGTGTATATTAGCTACCTTGGGTTATCATTCTCCTTCATAAAAGGACTGAGAAATTCAGAGAGAGGAATCAGAAAAGACATGGGGATACAGATAAAGAAAAAGTGGGGCAAAGAACCCTTCAACTTATTTTCCCCAAATTAGCTCCCTAGCAGAGAATGAGGAGAAATGACAAAATGATCAGAACAAAATGAACTCTTGCAGCTCAGCTCAAATGTTCCAGCAACTACTCTGAAAACTTCCTCTCCGAAAGGCTTATGTGGGACCAATTAATTGAACATGAAGAATCAACCCCAGCAGCTTCCCAATGTACAGCTGTGCCTGAATGCCTTAGTTCTAGTCTCTGAAGAAGGTATAATCAATGGAATGTTTCTCTAAATACATAAAATCTCCCCAAATCCCAAAGTGCAGGTCCCTCTTGCTTTTGGCAGGCAGTACGATATTTTAGCTTTCAAGCTAGAATTGCCTCCTCAGGGTCACCAGGTTATTGTGGGACTGCAGTAAAACAAAGACGCACTTTCCATGGAGGGTTTGTAATGAGGTCTTCATGTGCACGAGGAAAATACATCAGCATATTAACCCCATTGCCTTCCCGGGCTTTTTATTGAAGGAAAAAGGAGAATAAAAACTAGTCAGGGCCAGGGGACTAAGAAAAGGTATCTCTGAGTAGAAAGTGAATAAGTCATCTACTGGATTTCAAGAGAAATGTCAAAATAATATTCTACTTTTTAGTTTTTTAAAGCATATAGTGTCGTTTGCAAAAGCAGAACCATGTGGGAAACAGAGCAAAGAAAAAGACTTGAAAGCCATGCTTGGCACCTAATGTGTGTTTCATAAATATCTGGTGAGTGAACTTATTGACTAGTGAGAAAGGAAGAGATATGAAGTTATCTTTTGTAGACATCAGATTTGCCTTACATCTCTGTCTCTTATCAGAACCAAACTCTACACTTGAACATATCTTTGAAACATTGCTGCCCTAAATGGTATCTTGGAAAGACATGATGACCATACTAGGGAAAAACAATTGTCTTCCACAATGGTTCTTTTAACTGTGGCTTGCAACCTAACTGGGTAAAGGACTTGTTAAAACCCCATGTTCTGCCTTCCCCCTCAGAGTTCCTGATTCATGAGGTTTAATGATGCTTGGGAATTTTCATTTCTGATAAATGTTCAGAGAATTTGATGTTACAGGTCCAGGGACCTCACTTGAAGAACCTTGATGGTAAGGAACAAACCAATGGTCTGAAAGTTCTAAATTTGTTTTTGTTTTTTGTTTACTTTTATACTTGGGTTATGTTTTAGGTACACCACACTTTAAAAAAGTTATTGAACATAATAAAAGATATAAATCTACTGTACATATTTGTACAATCTTTTACAAATAAATATATTTTTTCATGTTTATTATCAAATTTGATTATTCAAATAGCTCCATGATTTAAAAAGGGCAGAAATTATTATTATCACATTTTTGCAGATGATACAATGTTAAACTCAGGTGGAAAACATACTCTAGAGAGTGATCATGTCTCATTTATAGTAGTATCCTTAAACTCACAATCAGAGGAAAACATATCCAGTGTTGAAACATGTTTAATTAATTAGGTTTGTGCAAAGACATCAATTGTAAGTGGTTTAAACAGATATTAAACAGTGTCAGGGGACTTCAAATCCAGTGCTCTTTAATTATCCATAATACTCTGTGGTGAGCCGTTTCTTCAGACCGGTCGCCATTACAAGATGGCGCCGGCCTCGTTGTGGTCTGTGACAAACAACTCCTTCTTTGGGAGAGTTGGCACTTGGTTCTTTGACACCCTATGAGAAAGCTCCACGTGGCAGCTTCACATTGGGTGTTCGGATACTTTATTAAGGCTGGGAGGGGCTTCCGGGGGAGGAAGAACTCTGCAGAGCCTGAATAAACAGCTGTAAGAAGATTCCCGGTGTTGCGTCTTCCTTGCGGGCAAGGGGGTCGCGACAAGTGGTGCCGAGACCCGGGAAAATCAAAACTTGCAAGTCGTCAGAGGTGGTGCACTGAACAGTCCCGGTAAGTGGGACCCCACAGTCCCGGTGAGTGGGACCCGATAGTCCCGGTGGGCGGGACCTGATAGTCCCGGTTAGTGGGATCGCGACCAAAGCGGAATCAGCTCCTCTCCTAAGAAAGAGAGAGCCTCATATTTTATTGCAGCTGCACTGTGTACTTTCACTTTTGTTTTCTGTGTTTCTTTTGTTGCTGTGTCCTGTTTTATTTGGCTACTGTCTGAAAAGATCAGCACTCCAGGCGCTAGACACTCCCTTACTAGTTTTTCACACAAATATGTAACAAGGCCTCTGGCCTTGAGCTGGGCTTCACAGTGCTGAGTACATTTCTAAGATAAGGGAGTTACTAACTGGGCTCCATGGTAACAGCTGGCAGGAGGAGGAACTGGAAAGGGAGATAGAGGAACTGGAGGGTCGAATGAAGAAGTCAAGATTTAAAGCATCTACGGCCCCGATCCCTGTTGCGCTCCCTCCTTATAACCCCGATTGGAACGAGGACAACCCCAGAAGGCAGGGGGGGTGTTCAGTGGCAGCCTAAGATATCCCAAACTTTTCCAGTAATTGAAAACCTGGATGCCGATGGACAGCCGGCCAGAGTGTATGTTTCTTTAGCCTTTAAGGACATTAAACAACTAAAGGAGGCAATTACTAATTACAGACCCCATGCCCCCTTTACATTGACTCTCTTCGAGTTTTTCTCTGCCAATCAGCTGACACCTAGTGACTGGCAACAACTTTGCAGGGCTGTATTGTCCGGAGGGATTTTTTTTGTTGTTGTTGTTGTTGTTGTTGTGGACAAGTGAAAATCAAGAGAGGTGTCGTGAGCTAGCCTGAGTCAATCAGGACGCCGGCTTCCCACAGTGTAACCTTGAAATTTTAACAGGCTCAGGACAATATGCTATCATAAATCAGCAAATTAATTATGGTCCTGGGGTCTATGCTCAGATAGCTACAGCAGCGAGCGTAATTCCAAGTTTGATGCTCAGGGACGCCCACTGCAGCCGGGAAACGGGAACAGGGGCCCACCCCGGGCCCCGGAAGCCAGAGTGTACGGGGCGGTCCAGAGACAGAACAAGCTGCTACCGCAGTAAGATCTTGGCCAGGCGGGGAAAAATGCAGACAAAATCAAACAAAATGCAATCGGCTAGGAAACCTTGGGGAACTTTTGCCTCCAAAATGAGCAGCGGACTCCATGTTGCTTGCATCACCATGGTAACCATGGGGTGCCTAGCCAGAAGAGCGGCTTCCTGGTCCCACCTCCCACACTTTTGGGGGCTGCCGATTGGTTCTTCCACAGTCACTCAGACAGGACTTCTAGTCCCGCCTTCCAGCCACTGACCTGTTTTGCTGTGTTTCAGATTTCTACCGGAGCTACTCAGAGCCTATATTTTTGAAACATGCCTGCCTATCAATGCTAACAAAAGATATCTTTTTCAGACAAAATTTAATTCCACAGCTTTCTATGTTACAGTCCTAAATTTAAGCTAGTTCCAAGTTAAATAACCTGACTTTTCTCTGTAGTTGTGTTACTAAATAATGTTCTATTGATGAGAGATATCAAATATGCTTCTTTATATTTTACTTTTAATTTTGGAAGTTATGAGGATGCATTTGCTTGCCACAGGAACAAGCCGGCAAGGTTCCTGTGATGACCAAAAAATCCTTATTCTAATTGCTAACTATAAAAATAAAAATGTATACTCAAGGATCTTATTTCAGTACATCAAGTGACGTCACATAGAAGAGTGCACTCCTAGTTAAAAATAAATTAACATGGATCCAAATATTTTAAGACCACGTGGTTACATAAAGTTAATACAATTATAAGTTAAGTTCTTATTCTTAATATATATTTTTTAGATATTTAAATAACCTATATTTGTTAATCTATAAATTAATTAGCACATGCCTAATTGATTAATTAATATATATTTGCCTAATTGTTTTTCTTCAACAGAAAACCCATAATTTATGTTTTATATTTACATTTATCAGATACTCTGCCTTTTCAGTTACAGATATTTGAGATAAATGTGTTTACTGTAAATTTGCTTTTAAGTGAAAATGCAATCACGTAGTTTCTCCTTCTCAAAGTTACTGTTTAAACTCATAAGATGATAAATTATTATAATTATTTCTACAAAATATCTAAGGGTTTTAACTATATTTTCATTGATATTTCTTATCAAAGTATAATAATTTGTTTATGGATCCTAAGGTTTTCAGAAATTGTTCCAAAGTGTATTTTTTTTTAAAGAACAAGATGTTCCAACAAACACAAAGCACACATGGATCCTAAGAAGAAGAAAGAAATCATCTTTGGGTAAAATAAGGTCTTTCTATTCATTTCCCTAAGTAAAAAGATTTTTATATTGTTATCTAAACAAAAAAGAGAGAAAAAATTTCATATACTAAACTGACTATAATTAACTTAAAGATATTTCAGTTTATTTTCCTAATTTAACCATACTAATGTGAGCTAAAATTTTGTCCATATTTTGACATGACAAACACCTATTGGAATGTGAGTTTATTTCTTTACAGAAAGATCCTTGTTGCCTAACAATTCTTACTGTTTAAGATAGGGATTAATTTTGGTAAATAAATTCACATTGTTGATTAAACATTAAGTATATTAAACTACTAACTTAAACCCCTGTATGACCTTTTGAGAGGAGGCCCCTCACCCACCTCCCTGCGAAAACCTACTCCAAAAGCCTTGAAGGCACTCAGGTTAATAGAAACAGCCTTACAAGAGATGCAGGTTACCCAGATAGATTATTCTATACCCCTATCATTTATAATCCTGCCATCAAAATTAACTCCTACTGGAGTGTTTTGACAGACTAGTCCCATCTATTGGGTCCATTTACCTGCTTCTAACTCTCGGGTGATAACTCCCTTTTATGAACTGGTGATAAATCTGCTCTGGAAAGCCAAATATTTGGGTGATGCACTATTTAAAAAGACTCTTGACATTCTCATTCAACCTTATACCCAAGATATGATTTTAAAATTACAACAAAAACATGATCTTTGGTGTCTTTTTCTTTGTACTTTCAAAGGTAAAATTGATAATCACTTTCCCCGACATAAACTTCTAGAAGGCCTTAAGAGATGTCCTATCATTTTTCCTAAAATTATTAAAAGAGAGCCTATTTCGGGAGCTCAAACTGTTTATACAGACGGAGCAAAAAGGGGGGTTTGCTGTTGTTTTTGATGGATCTCCAGTAATTTGACACCCTGTTCCTAAACTGTCTGCCCAAAGATCAGAAGTTGAGGCTCTAATTATGGCCCTTAAACTATACAATTCCATCCCACTTAATGTGTATACTGATAGTCTCTATGTTGCTAAGTTAGCCTCAGTTATTAAAACAGCCCCTTATATTGGCAGGCAATCCACTATCATGGAACAATTACAAACGGTTCAGCTCCTTGTTTGGGCTAGACGAGATCCTTTATTCATTGGACATATCCGAGGACACTCGGAGCTTCCTGGGCCTCTGGCGGAAGGTAATGCTAAAGCAGATGCTGCCACTCATAATATGGGCCTAGTATACACTATAACCAAGTATGATGAGGCCTCACAACTCCATGCTAAATTCCATCTAAATTCACAATCTTTACGCTTCCGCACAGGATGCTCGCGTGATCAAGCTTTACAAATTGTCTCCCTGTGCCCAGTATGTGCTCCATTTCTTCATTTCCCCAGTTTGGGTGTTAATCCTAGAGGCTTACACCCCAATGATATCTGACAAACTGATGTTACCCACTTCCCTAGTTTTGGTAAGCTGTCTTTTGTACATGTTTCTATTGATACATACTTTGGCTATATCTTTGTTACATTACACACTGGAGAAAAGGCCAAAGATGTTATTGGACATCTCTTAAAAGCTTTCTCTTGCATGGGCAGTCCACGTTGTCTCAAAACAGACAATGGACCCACATATATAAGCCAAACAATTCAACGGTTCTGCACCCAATGGGAGATTGAACACAAAACAGGTATTCCTTATAACCCCCAGGGACAAGCTATTGTGGAACGAGCCCATCAACATTTAAAAATTTATCTACAAAAAATAAAGGAGGGGAAAATATATAGATGCTGCCAGGGACCTAAGGCCTATTATTGTGCCTCCTGGGGATGTGAAACCTCTAGTAATGGGTATTGACTTAAGAATTCACCTAGGAATGACTATGCCCATTTCTGGCAAACAAATATTACTATTCAGTTTACTTCCAATGGAAGACAACAACCAGATTGGACTTAAGGATATCTCTGGGGGCTGAGTATTTACACCCCCGGACTGTACAATCCTGGCCTGCTTTTTCGGCTCAAATTGACCACAGAACAGCCTACTGGAAGTCTAATAGGACCTAATCAGGTGCTCGGAGACCAAAAGGCCCCATCTGGACCCAAGCAGCCCATAGCCCCAACAGTAAAACCTTCCCCCAGCGGTCAAACAAAAACTATGGGCTATCAAACCTTTGATTATGCCCCTGAGCCCATATACCCTGGAACTGGAGATCGCCTTCTTAATTTGGTCCAAGGAGCCTTCTTCGCTCTCAATGCCACTAATCCTAACAGGACCCAAGATTGCTGGCTATACTTGACCTCCAGGCCGCCCTATTATGAGGGGGTAACGATACTGTCTAATTTATCCTCTAATACCACTGCAGATCCTAAATGTTATTCTCTGCCCAGCTATAAGTTGACTATCACGGAGGTCATGGGGCAAGGGGTTTGCTTGGGAAAGGTGCCGCTTTCACGCCAACATTTCTGCAACATCACCCGACCAATAAATCAATCTCAATCTGATTATTTGTGGGGTCCCAAAGGGTCCTATTTTGCTTGCAATACTGGGTTAACTCCCTGTGTTTCCATGGCAGTCTTAAATACAACTACTGATTTCTGTGTGTTGGTACAACTATGGCCGAGGATATCTTATCATGGGTCAGACTACGTCCTGGGACGCCTTGAGGGACATACTCGGCTCCCCAGAGAACCCATAACTATGACTATTGCCCTCCTACTGGGCATAGGCAGAATAGCAACCGGAATAGGAACAGGGACAGCCACCTATGTCCAGGGAGGTCAATTACTAAATCTACAAATGGCTATGAATGAGGATTTAACAGCCATGGCCAAATCAATTACCGCCTTGGAAAAGTCCCTCACCTCCCTCTCAAAAGTTGTGTTACAAAATAGGAGGGGACTAGATTTATTGTTCGTAAGGGAAGGAGAACTATGTATAGCTTTATAGGAACAGTGTTATGCTTATGCAGATCACACTGGGGTAATCCTAAAACTATAGAAAAGGTCACGGAAAGATTGGCTAAAAGACAAAAGGAGTTTGAAGCACAACAAGGATGGTTTGAACAATGGTTTAAAAATACCCCATGGCTGACTCCTTTGATGTCCACTGTAATGGGACCGCTTTTCGGTCTCCTTCTTGTAGCTGCTGTAGGCCCCTGCCTTGTCAAGAGAATGACACAATTTATTAAAGACCAAATTAACATTCTGACTTCTAAGCCAATACAGGTCCATTATCAACGCCTACAAACCAAAGATGATCTTACTGAAGTTTGTCTCCGACCAATTCGAAGATGATTTTTCTACAATGATTCCTGCTTCATGCCTTTCTCCTTTTGCCCCCTTTTCTTCCTTATTTTTATTATTCCTCTCCTCTGACTCTATGCCCTGTTGAACCGGAACCAATTAAAGACCTAATAATGACTGGCTGGATCGCTACCACTTAATGCCTTGGCAACAATGAGCTGATCTTGTAGTACCCAGAGACGGGCAACTTTCACGCTTACACTGCAACCTAAGACAGGGGAATGGGGCCTCCCCAGAGACGGGTAAGCACTGTAAGGGCAGTGAACGACCTAAGACAGGGGCTACTTGATTCCCTTTGACGTGCCACAAACAAAAGAGGGGGAACTGCTGGCACGGACTCCCCCCGGCCCCCAGGGCTTGGATCCAGCCCTGGTTTCTTGTTGTGCACGTCAAAGAGGCCAGCTCACAAGGCCTTGAGGCAGCTCACCAGGCCTTGAAGGACTTGTGGTGTCTGTTTTCATATTATTCAGCCTATAACGGTCATGTGGGAACGTCTTGACCTGCTTGGGTCCGATAAGGTTCCTGGTTGAAGGCTTGGTATGAGTTAACAAGAACTTTCTGTCTCCCCCCGCCCTTGCTCCCGCCTACTGGTAACTTTCCATTCTATCTGCAAGAAATATATAAGTATGTGCTGAGCCATACTATGCAGCCACTTCTGCACAGTGGGATAGGACCTCTACTCTCGCCTGTGTTGTTTTTAGAAAACAAAAGGGGGAACTGTGGTGAGCCGTTTCTTCAGACCGGTCGCCATTACAAGATGGCGCCGGCCTCGTTGTGGTCTGTGACAAACAACTCCTTCTTTGGGAGAGTTGGCACTTGGTTCTTTGACACCCTATGAGAAAGCTCCACGTGGCAGCTTCACATTGGGTGTTCGGATACTTTATTAAGGCTGGGAGGGGCTTCCGGGGGAGGAAGAACTCTGCAGAGCCTGAATAAACAGCTGTAAGAAGATTCCCGGTGTTGCGTCTTCCTTGCGGGCAAGGGGGTCGCGACAATACTCCATTAACAAAAGATCTCTGCTCCTATTTTCCCTACAAGCAGGTAGAGTGTCAGACCTACTTAGCCCAGAAGGAGGCATGAAACCAGAAGCCCCTTCTGTGTGGGGACTCAGAGTGGGTATAGCACCTCCTTTTCTGATTTCATAGCTGACACTTAACATATAGAAGATACAAGGCCCCTGTTGGTGGGACTGACTCTCATGTCTTCCTTCCTCCCAGCTTTAAAACCATGATTGCATGTTTCCACCTCAATAAAAATACTAGCAAGCCTCAGGTTTGGGGAATGAGGCTCAGGGAATCCACAAACCAGGGAGGAGAGCCACCTGGGTTTTGGACCATATGGCTCTGACTCTATCCTCATGGGAGGGAATAGGCCTCCTCAGGCCAAAAAGCTTAGGATGGGTGGATGCCAATTCACTAACTGTCATCTCAGGAGTCTCCTCATTGAGCTTGCTCTTCTTGCATCCACGTCTGCAAATGTTCCAGTCAAGGGGATGTTGCTGATTTGAAGTGGATTTCCCCATTGCTGTGGGGAAACAAGGCAAGCCTTCACTTTGATTTCTGAGCAGAGTCCCAGAGAGAGTCTCCTTAATTAGACCAAGGATCAGACTCCTTCATGCCCTGCCAGAGGAGTCCACTGACTTTCTGGAGCTGAGGGCCACAGAATGTTTTCTTCTCATAGTGGCCTGGCTTCCCAGAGGAATAAAAAATATATATATACATATTATTTTATCCAAATAATTTATAATACTGGAATATGTTTTTTTAGAGAGAGAGAGAGAGAGAGAGAGAGAGAGAGAGAGAGAGAATTTTTTGATATTTATTATTATTATTATTATTTTTTTAGTTTTTGGCGGATACAACATCTTTGTTTGTATGTGGTGCTGAGGATTGGATCCAACCCGGGCCGCACGCATGCCAGGTGAGCGCGCTACCGCTTGAGCCACATCCTCAGCCCTGGAATATGTTTTCTAAATCAGAAATGGACTAAACATTTAGATTTTAGATTTCTGGTACTTTTACAAAAAGAAACAGCTCTCATTAATCACATTTCATTTGGTCATTTGAATAATTATATGCTAAATAGAAATTGGCCTTCCTTATAAATTATAAGCAACTTTAAAATAACTTTTATAAAATTCCAACCATTTTTCTTTGTTTCAAAACTAACTACTATTAATATAAGCAACACTTACTACATGAAACCCTGCTTGCTGAAAATATTTTAAAAGCAAGGTTCTGCTTGCTTAGAGAACTCAACTTAAATGAACATAATATTATTGTCATTAAAATCAGATGTAACTGTATAGATATTTCCTTCTCTGTGATCCCTGAAATTATTTTTAAATATGTATTTAAAATCAAATGCAAACACCTGAGCACTCTGCATTTGCATTATTAAATCACACACAAGAAGGTTGTGACATTCATCTTTATGTCCCCTATTTAAAAATGCCAGTTGTTCTCAGAAAAGAGTCCAAGATACTAGGAAGCCTCCTAGGGTCAGGTGCATTGAGCCAAAGTGGAACAAGCAGGAGAGAATACCAGAAGCGAAGGTAAGAGGTGATTTGTAAAGGGCAGCTATAGCTGATGCAACAGCAAACCATGAAAAGAAAGAAAGAAAAAGTTTACCATGGAAACAGGCATGGAAGAAAAACAGATGAGATAAAGGCTATGGGTCAGGAAAAGGGATGAAGCTGAAGTCAGATCCTCAAACGCGGTCTATCTAACAGAATGACAGATTTTATCTGCTGCATCTTGCCTCTTTTGTGGTCTCAATGTTTCTGACATACAGAGAAAGAAACCACAGGCTCTTTATTGTTGCCTGGCATCTACATAGCTTCTAAAAAAACCACCTTGCAAGAGGAAACTAATGTATGCAAGAATATTTATTAAGCATTAATACATGCCAGATGCTTCACTACATGCTATTTATACATTGTGTTTGACAGCTGAAACTGACAATGCAGTGAGGGAGACAAGCATTTTATATTATTTGAATCCAAGTAAATGTTTTCTGAATTATTGATTGAATGTGTGGGTGTGCAACAATTAATAAAACCTATAAGTGGAATCGTTTCAAGGAAACATCCTAAAATAATTAATACCCGATTAAATATTTAGCAAAATGGGCCAACCACAGAAATGCTTCTAAACTGTCTATGATGCAGAACAAGCAACCTCAGGTGCATATCTAAAAGTGACTATGGCTTTGGAGTTGGGAGTTTCTATTTCAATGCTGATGCTATGTGTTATTTGTTGGATCACATTTGGCAAATTTCTGAACTATTTGGTATCTCAATGTCATACCTCCTTGTCAAACTAGGGTAATCAGATTAAAACAGGTGACACATAGAGAATGTTTATTAGATGTTAATATTCATATAAGTGGAAGGTGCCCATGTCATATCAGGAGACAACCAACTGCCTTATCCATCCTTGATGGCAAGAATTAAAAGACCTCATCAATTTTCCGTCCATCTCATGGGGTAGAGCAGCATTCAAAGGGGTCCTTCACATTTCTTCTCCATGCTTTTCACACTTTCCTCTCTCAAATCCTCTCCTGCAGGATCATTTCCACAGGAGTGGAGTCTCTTCACTGACCTGTTCCCAACACTCACATATGTCAGTGCGGGAGACAAGCATTTTATATTATTTGAATCCAAGTAAATGTTTACTGCAGAAGTGATGTTTTCTAAGATCTAAATTTGTGTGAGCCACCACTGTGGAAAACCATGGTATAGACACTTCCACTGGTATGGCAGTATCATCATGGCCTTTTAGAAGACAGACCATTTTGCAATTTCTTGTTTATTTTCAGTCCTGGAATATCTGAGGAAAAAGTGCCTTTTGGCAGTAACTTCTAGACACAGCATGCCAGCTCTCCAGAAGGACCAGGCTCTTCGTGAAGTATGGAGGTTTGGGTGTGGAGAGAAGTGTTCCTTGTACCTGAGAAAGCATCCCCAAGAATCTCCCCTGGGTGGCACCTGCAACAACCCCTTCATAATTCTACTCAGGCTCTCTGATCTCTGGGCAAAGCCTGCTAACCTCCAGACTCAGGCCTTTTAGCATGTTTCCCTGCTCACAGTGCATTCTGGTAAAATCAATGGGTGAAACTCACCTTGTGGAGTTTGCAAGGGCTTATCAAGGCACCCCGATTAGACCTTGAGGCTCCTGACTAGCTATCAATTCATCCTTTAGGTCTTCCCCCCATGGATGTCACGTTCTGATCACCCTCCAAATGCACTTTGGTGCCCTTCACTTTGCAGTATATTTCTCTGCTTTCTACTGTGTTTCAACCTCATGGGCTCCAGTTGATCCTTCATGGTTCAAAACAAAGGACACTGATTATTCTTAGCTCTTTTTTTTCAAAACATATTTACCCACAAAAGACACAAAAATTAATCTTGACCAATGCCTCCTGGGTTGGCATTGAATTTTCTTAATTTCTCTGTTATAACACAAATCATGATTCAGACAGTTAAATAGATGATAGGTAGGTAAAAAAGATAGTTAAATAATTTTCCTGTCTCAACTGGAGCACTCCAACATAAAAGGGAATTATTTACTAACTGCTTTCTTTTTTAATATATTTAGATTTTAGGGTGATTGTAGGTCTCAGGAAAAATGAGTGAAAGCCACACAATTCACAATTTCCATCCAAAAGCACAGCACCCCACCATCTCCTCCACTGAAATACATATAATACAGTTGAAGAACTAACACAGCATATAATTATGAACCACATTTTATAGTTTGATAAAGGTTTACTTCTTGTCTCATGCCTTATCTGGATTTTAACAAATATATGACATGTTTTCACCCATACAGTTATCACATAGCATACCTTACTGCTCTAAAATTCTTCCTTACTCTACCTTTTCATTTCTTCCTCCTTCCTCTACCTTCTGCCTATTGGTGATATTTTTACTGTTTCAAATTTCTTTGTGCCTTTTCCAGAATGTCATATAGTTGAAGTCATATAATATGAAACCCTTTTCAGATTGGCATTTTTCACTTAACAACCTGCATTTAAGTTTCTTCCATGTCTTTTTATGGCTTGATAGCTCATTCCTTTTAGTTTAATTATTGTTTTTATTATTTTTTATTATTTTTATTTTTATTAGTTCTTTCTAGTTATAGATGACAGTAAAATACATTTTGATGAAATTGTACAAGCATAGATTATATCATATCTTTATAGCAATGATTAATATTTCATTGTTAAATGCACAGTAAATTTTTCCATTCACCTACTGAAGGACATCTTGGTTGCTTTCAAGAATTGGCAATTATGATTAAAATTAAAATTCCTATAAACATTTGTGTGCAGGTTTTTATGTGAATATAAATTTTCAACTCATTTGAGTCACTGACAAGGACTGTTATTGATGGATTGCATGGCAAGAGTATGTTTAGTTTTGTAAGAAACTACGAAGCTGTCCTCAAAATAGCTAGACCATTTTGAATTCTCACCAACAAGAAATGAGAGTCCCTGTTGCTCAGACCCTCACTAGCATTCAACGACTTCTGTGTTTTGGATTTTTGCCATTCTTATAGGTATGCAGTGGCATCTTATTGCTGTTTTAATTTACAATTACTTAAAGACATATGATGTTGGCATATGATGTTGATGGTCTTATTTGCATATCTTCAATGATGAGGCATCTGTTCAGATCTTTTGCCCATTTTTTAATTTAGGAGTTTGTTTTCTTCTTCTTGAGTTCTTTGCATATTTTAGATAACAGCCTTTTAGAATATACACCAGTTTTGCAAAGATTTCACCACTAGTCTGGCTTGTTTTTTCATTCTTTTAAGATTGCCTTTCATAGATGCAAATGTTTTAATTTTAATGAAATCAAACTCATCAAGTTTTTTTGCATTGACCATGATTTTGATGCTGTATTTTTAAAAGTAATCACCAAACCCATGATAACATAAATTTTCTCCAATATGATTTCCTAGGAAGTCTATAGCTTGGCATTTTACATTTAGGTTTGTGATCCACTTGAGAGGATTTTTGTGAAAATTTGAAGTCTGTGCCTAGACTTATTTTCTGCATGTGGATGTGCAATTGTTCTAGTACCCACCTTTGGTGTTTTGATTTCTCCTTTGGATTATTTATGCTCCTGTGTCAAAGAGCAGGTGATTACGTGTGAGGGGGGTCTATTTCTGGGTTCCCTATTTTTTTCTATTGATTTCCCTATTTTCCACCAATACCACGCTTTCTTAACTACTTTAGCTTTAGAGTAAATCTTCAAGTCAAGTGTCAGTTCTCTGACTTCACCTTTTCCATAACTATCATATTGACCCCTCTAGTGTTTTTCCTTTCCATAAAATTTTGATTCAGCTTGTCAATAACCAAAAAATAATTCAAAGAATTTCATTAGGATAGCATGAATTCTACATTTCAACTTAGTATTTTTATTGCCTGGATGTAGATCAGTACTTTGTACATTTTAGGGATCCCATTATATTTTATTGAAGCCACACATCCATTGAAACAAATTTAATGTAAGGAGTTTGCTAGCACTACAAAACCTTAAGACGGTAGGTTTGTCCTGTCTTTTGTATTTTCACCTCTCCATGATAAGAAAATAGAAGGGAAGAGAAACAGTGAGAATGGATTGCAGAATATGCTCCACAATGACCAGGAACATTGCTCCTCTGCTTTGCTCATAATCCCACCCCAAACACCTGGAACACTTCCTGCCATATCACAGAAATTTTTAAAAAATAGAGATTTTTGAATGCTGAATGAAATAAACATGGTCTTTGGCCAGACACCAACATGCTGAAGCAATTTCAGTTCCCCAGTACACCATGATTTCTTTACACTGAAGTTCTTTCCTAAGCTATGCCTTGTACCTTCTTGTTGTTTTTCCCACTTTGTACTACTAGTCAACCTTCAGGTACCTGTTTTACACGTTGTTTCTTATTTGTCTGTGTCTCCAGTGTGATTTGTTCCCTCTTCTACTTCCAAGGACAAGAGCCGTTTGACATGTATAAGGTAGTCAACACACAACTGATGTGTTAGAAAGTACATTTCATCCTATTAATAGATCCACTCAGGATTATCAAAATACATATATGAAAATAATTCTTGAATAAGCGATTGCTGTGTAGAGACCAATTCTACATTCTATATAAGAGTCTACAATATGTGTTTGGATGTGGTCTTGCACTCACAAGAGTATTCTGTGTTTTCATCTCCCTGACCCACAGTAGGAACAGAATGGATACAACAGATTCAAGTTCTCTCCCTTAACAGAAAAATTCCCTCCAATATAGGAACACATCTTGCATCTCAGCACCTTAAAGACAGCTGTTATCCATTTCCTGAGAGTTTCAGTTGCAGCTTCTGGTCTTCTGCTGAAAGAGTTTATTCCATTATTTATGATTCAACCTATTAAATGTCAATGGGAAGATTCCCTGGAAAGGTGTGTTACTGTGGTCACCAGCAACTTTTCTCATCCCAGGAACAGTCTGCTTTCTGGAGTAAGAAGGGGTTTAAAATCAGCAGGAACCACACATGCTTTAGCAGAGATGTGTGAAGGGCACAAAGAACCTGCTATTATTTTCAAAGCATCCCTGGAAATGCTAGGAAGAATTCTAGAGCTTTCTTTCGAAATGATAACTTATGGACAGTTTGAAGCAAAGCCATGGATATTAAAAGATTTGTTTCTTTTGCCATAGATAGAACAGTGACTTTCTATTCTCCTGCTATCTACCCCCACCTCCCCAAAATGCATTTTTTATGAGAAAGTCAAACTGGCCTTGTCTCGCAGGCAAACACTCCTCACAGAACAAATGAGCCTTTTTTGTTAAATTACAGAAACAGTGAAAGACTTATGATTCGGTTGGACAAAATCCTTTTGTTTTAAATAGTTGCCATTTTTCCATGAAGAAATCAGACACCTTGTTGGTGTTTTCTTATAGTAAACATAAGGTCACTGAAAGGAAACAGGCCGGATGAAAGATCACCACGGTATTAAATTACTTCCATCTGCAAACACTGTAAATCCCGCAGACATAAAAAGAGAAGTATGGTTAGAGCTCTGAAGTGTCATATTTTTGGACTTGAAAAAACTCCTCTGCGGAGGACTTTATTCTAGTGCCAAGATTAAGAAACTTGAAGTTGTGACGCAGTGCCTGGACCAGGGCAGAGGCCTTCTACAGCTAAAACCTCCTTCACCCTCTCAGTTTCTCTCAGTTCCCTTTGTCTGCTCACTTCCTACACCATCTCACTTTGAACTTCACATTGAAAGAAATTATATGCTTTAGAGTGGAAGTCCCATAGAATTAGCTCTCGACAGAACCCATCGAAAGCCTGCGATTATTCCCTGCAGTTTCTCTTTCAGCTGATTAGAAGCCATTTATGCTTACGATGGAAATCAAAATGGTATCTCCTAAAAACAAAACCACTTACATTTGTAATCAATTAAGGTTATCCACAGTAGCAATTTTTTCCAATCGCCTTGGTAGTCTTTAAGTAGGGTTTAGATTTTTTTCATCCAAGATTATTAGCTGTTAATTGCTATGACTATTCCTGCTAAGCATCTGTATTCCCATTCTAGCTTGAAGAAATGTATTTTTCTGTGAGTCTCACCATCAAAGGCAAGATACTTGCTTCCCAGTCTCCCCTAAGATGGCATGTGCACATAAGACGTGGTCTATAGTCGATATTTAAATATGAAACAACTATTTCAAAGTAATGGGCTATTTGGAACTCATTTTCCTCATAATGATGATGCTGAGGGGAAAAACTACAAGGATACCAGGAGGCAGAAACGACATCTGAAGAAGTTTTTATGTATGACCTGGTTTGTCATTCTATCCCCACTATTTAATACTTTACAGTTAAAAACTCTGCCTCAGTTTCCTCATCTGTCAAACAGGGATTGTAATAGATATTATCCCATAATGCTATTTTAAGTATTGCATTAATTAATGTGTCTGGCACATAGAGAGGTATTCACAGGCATTAGCCTCCCAAGGGTATGTACATAGACTGAACCACATTTCCCACCCTCCTTCCTGATGAATCTTTCCAATAGGATTTTCTTACGTTAATCATGTAAGATAATTTTTTTTCTTAAGTTTTTTCTTTGTACTAGCCAGAATAATTTCTCTTGAATACATTCAAAAGTCCTGACTTAAGCAAAACTATCTCTAAGCTACATTTTCAACAAGAAAACACTCTCACACTAGAGACACATTTTAAATTCAGAAGTGCGATGTTTGTGAGAAAAACATTTCCCTGTATGGTGCTCTATTTGTATGATGCTATCAAATAAAATTCTGTGTTTAACTTCGACAATAACTGTCTTGGCAACATTGCCATATTTATCTTTTCATAGGATATAATTAAAGAGATTCATGAGTGAAGGACTGAAATGGCCCAGCAATTGTCAAGAAATGTCCTGAAGTAAGAAAATGAATGATGTTTCAAGAAACCACACGGGGGCCAGTGTAGCTGGAGCAAAGTAGGTGGGGGTGAGGGGGTGGGAGTAGAGAGAGATAAGGTCAAAATGATGTGTCAACCAGCTTATTGTGGAACTTGCAGACTTTAGACTTTAGTGTTGATTTGAGCTTTCCTTTGTAGAGAGGCAAGACATCTATAAACAGTTTTGATCAGAGAAGACATAATACATGTTTATAACAAGGCAAGAGCAGGAGCAGAGGGTTGTTGATGGCTATTAAGCCTTAGGAGATGATGTGGGGAGAAGAGGTGCAAGAAAGTCAAATTCTGTATATTTGCTGAAGAGAATTCACTGGTGATTGGAAGTAGAGTATAGGAGAATATAAGGTTAGTGTCTCTGCAAATACAATAAGTAAGACTTCAGGCGGAACTGATTTGATACAATTTGGTTTTAAAATATAACAGTGATACTCTTGTGGGAGGTCACTGGAAGGGATTATACATCTTGGCAGTAGGATCAGATTGGAATCTCTGCCATCTATGAAAGTGCTGATGAAGGTTGATAGAAGTTCTCATAGTGACCGACCATGGCAGTAGAGAATGGGAAGAAGGAGCTTGAATGTATACATTGTTGATGTATTTTGGTGAAAGGTACTAGAAAAGAGATGGTCTAAAATTAGAAACGCCAGGGTTTCACAACTGGCCATGAGGACCACTTCTCAGATGTGGTTTATAAGGTCAGTATCTTCCCAACATGTCAAATATGAAGAATCTAAATTCTTCCCTATTTCTAGCTGCTTTCCTTCACCCTCATTCATTTTTCCTGTGGAGATTACCTTCAGAATGGGACATTCTTTGCAACTTTTTAAAAATTACTCGTCACCTCAGAAAACAAATAAACCAGGCTTTTATGTTCATGTTCTTCAGTATCTTAAAATTTCTGTGGAAAATCCCATATCATGAATGAGCACTGGCAATAACCTCTTAACAAAACCCACATAGACCCCTCATCTTCATGCTCTACCCTCCCAATTTCTGCATCGCTAGCACCCTGATCTTTTCTACACTTTCCATTTTATGATTCTATTACTCAGAAAACTGCAGTGGTTCCCAGCTCTACCTGAGATGACAGTCACCTCAACTTACAGTGACGACCTTACATTTGGAACTAAGCCCAACTCCCAACTTTATTTCCTGAAGTTCTCTGAAAGATATTGCCTTGTGCATGGGAGCCCTGCCAACTCTCTGAGACGCTGCTTGATACCACCTCTTTTATGTTTTCCCTGCCTACTGTAAAATTCAATTTGCAGATTAATCTTCCTAAAAATCAACTCCAATCAAGCCATTTCTTTCCTCTGAAACAAATTTTTACACTCTATTGCCTGGTGATATAATTACGAACTCCTCCCTTGGCAGCTCCATCTCGCAGACTCAGTAGTTCTGACTTATTTTACTCATTTTACACAATTCACAGAACAATACTCTCCTATTAGTATGTCTCCTGGTGCCTACAGTGATCTTCAAGGAATGGAGAAGATGAGATTGGGGGCAAATAGCTGGGTCTCCAAGTAGGATATTTGTAACATGCATGTAACCAACACCTCTGTGGGGCTGGTTATGAGCCAGGTAATTTTAGCACAGTTTAAAAGTATGAACTTATTGAATGCACCCAACGATTTTATGAAATAGGCACCATTATTGTTCCATTTTACAGATGAAGTAGTGGAGGCACATGGAAGGTAAGCATTTCTGTAGATCACTTGATTAGTAAATGCTTAGGATTCATCAACTGTGTCTAAGTCTGTGCTTTTATTTATATTTATTTATTTACTTATGGTACTGGATATTGAACTGAAAGGTGCTTTCCCACTGAGCTATGGTCCCAGTCATTTTTATTTTTTATCCTGAGACAGTATCTCACTAAGTTACTTAGGACTACTAAGTTGCTGAACCTGGTGTTGAACCTGTGATCCTCCTGCTTCACCCTCCTGAATTGATGGGATTACCAGCATGCACCACCATGCTTGGCCTGAAGCCTACGCCCTCACTGGCTCTAGAATGCTACCTTTCTCTTTGGATTTCTCCCACTTACAATGTATAAACCCCTCCCCTAGACTGGAGGCTGAGAATTGTTGAGCAAAATCATTTTTAAACATGTTTCAAATAAGAATTCCTTTTATTTTGAAGGTGGCTTTAGTCAACTACCCTCCAGTAACTATTGCCTCTCTGACCTCCTCGATCATCTTTCTCAGACACCAGTCACACTTTACTTACCATGGACATCTTCCTTGTTCTCAAACTACATGTTGTGTTGATAGATAGATAGATAGATAGATAGATAGATAGATAGATCTCAAACTAAAATTGCCTCTCAAGCTGAGAGCCCATAGCATGGTCTACTCAGGGGGTAGCCACACATAAAACATTAAACTTAAAAGAATCAGCTTTGAGACTGACAGGCTCTCACAATCTTGGAAAAAAAAGGAAAGATTGGTAAATATTAGCCAGAGAAAGTAATTCCATTGCCCTGGGATTCTGCCAAAGGTAATCTTTAAAAAGTCTGAAATCAAATTCAGAAGAAACAATGTTCTCACTAAATTTCAGTGTTCCTCAGTGAACAACCTAAAGCCATTCCCTAACTTTCCTCCCACCCCCCAGGACCCCAGTTGAGAACATGACTCCAGGGTAAGACTGTGCCTGGAAACAACCAAGCTGAGGCTGCAGGTGGGAAATGCAGTGGCCTCAGGCTGGGAGCAGGCCACCTCTGAAGCAAACACCTCTACCATTTTTATTCACCTTCTTGCTCTCTGAAGTATTCTTCCTCTAAGAAGTGGTGTGTGTGGGGGGGGGGAGGGGGATTAGAAAACACAGACTTTATTACCCTACATACACGTATGATTACAAGATTGGTGTGACTGCACCACGTGCAACCAGAGGAATGAGAAATTGTGCTCCATTTGTGTACAATGTGTCACAATGCATTCTACTGTCATGTATAACTAATTAGAACAAGTTTCTCGTTGCTGTTCTTTTGTTATAACTGAAATATGTGTGCTGGAAGAATGAATATAAAGTAATTGATTTGAAACAGAAAAAGCATCAAAGCCTGGAAATATAGAAACATGAGAAATGACTATGAATTAAATCTTTGAAATGGTTTTTAGTTCTTTCTTTGGTTCGTACAAGTCACCTTAGCAAAATATTTTAATAAAACCTTGTAAAACAACAACAAAAAGAAACCAGGGACTTGGCTGGATCAACAATAGTCAAAATGCTATGAGTAGTTATCAGAAAGCGTTATAGATTTATATTAATTTAAATTCTTTTCTTCCCCTTCATTCCTTATTACCTTCTGATTTTTCTTCCTCTAATTTCTCTTTGCTTTCTCTTTGCTCCTAGTCTCCTTTGAACACTGTTTCTGCCATCAAATCTTTTAAATATGTCCTGTTAAATATTTTTAACTAAATGTAATTTAAAAAAGGAAGTCAGTCAGTCTGAATCAATGACAAGCTGGAGAAATAAGCAATTTTTAAGGAAATGAAGTGTTATTACTCTTAGGGATGTACTAAACTATTGAAAACAGTAACTAGCTGTGTCACTTAGGAAATGGATGGCTGCTTTACCTCCCATAGAAGCACATATTGTAAATTTACTCCTTGAACCTAAATATGAGTTTCTTTTTTTTTCCTTTTGGCTGAATACCTTCTCTCTTTAAGGAGATTAACATTTACTCCTTTACAGATTGCTTAGCAAACATTTTTATTTGAACAGTGAAGCTATCAAGATATAAATGCAAATTTCAGTTAAAAACTTGGTGCTAATGAGGTCAAGACTACACACTAAATCTCTGTGTCTGCCAATTAGCTCCCTTCTTTGCCTGGCTACAAGTGTGTGGTTGACAGGTCTGGTCATAAGCAGCTTTGGAGGACAGGATGTGGATGAATCAGTCCATGTGCTTCCACATATTAGAAGAGGGCTCTGTTTCTGTCTGCTATGCACTGTGGTCAGTAGCTTTATTTCTGTTTGTGAGAATTAGTGATTCTTAGAAATTTAAAGATAATTGTAGAACCCTCATTGTTATATTAATAATGTATCTATTATGCCAAGTCTCTGTTCTCTGCTAATGTTATTTAAAGCTAGAAGTTAATTTTCTGTTTTCAGTGGCATTTTTTTTTGCATGTGTATTTTTACCGTACTCATTAAGGCTAATAATAGTATGGGAATTGTTAACATTGCCTCTGAACTCTTTAAAGAAAAATAATGATCCACCTTGTGAGCTTTTGAGTGAGTTTTGCAAAGTTCTCATTCCAACTCACAGAGTGCTTTTTTCCTTGATTCAAATGTATTTTTCAATTAAATTAAAATGCAAATATAGACAGACTATGTTTATGGCTATAATTATTTAAAGAAGGTTTTAAATCAACCTACTATAAATATTTCATGTACAACTTCATTTTATCATTGGGCTGGTGCTGCCATGTTCCATTTGCAAGATTACTTAAAGTGCTATGAAAACTTAATCATCCTGTCCAGGGTGTATCACTTGGTATCCACCTTCCGGATGGAGGAAGCAAAAGTGAGCATCTTTCCTATGTTCTTTGTAAGTTATATCACTGATGTTGGAGCACTAGGAAGTACTAAAACTTCCAAACACCAAAAACTGAGTTATAAAAAATTGATCATTTATTTATTTTTTTTAAAGAGAGAATGAGAGAGGAGAGAGAGAGAGATTTTTTTTTAATATTTATTTTTTAGTTCTCGGCGGACACAACATCTTTGTTGGTATGTGGTGCTGAGGATCGAACCCGGGCCGCACGCATGCCAGGCGAGCGCGCTACCGCTTGAGCCACATCCCCAGCCCTGATCATTTATTTTAAAGGAATATTTTATTTTTCATAACTGAAGCAAGATTTCAATTAAAGTATCATATTTTATAATTTATTATAAAAATTAAAGATCTGGAGGTATACCTCAACAAACTACTCTTAGTCTAACCTTTAGTTTGTATTAGAAATGTAAAACATTTGTATTGGAAAGTATTGCTGTGCATGTAATAATGATATTTTCAAGTCGTTTTTTTCCCCCTGATATCCTATCACTCCTCAAACATTTGGTGAAAATAATTTTAAAGTTATATTTTATAATTTGTTCTTTATCTCTTTTTTGTCATTATTTTTAGTGATCTGAGTGAAAACCAAATTCAGGCAATTCCGAGGAAGGCTTTCCGTGGGGCAGTTGACATTAAAAATTTGTAAGTATACATATTTAAATTTTTTTCAGTAACATCTGTTTTTGAAGCTAAATATATATTACATAAATTTCTAAATCCTAGCTCAGGAAACGTTGAATTCTTGCTATTTGAAAAGATTCTCATTTGGAAGATGTCTGGAAACTGAAGTCATTATCAAATTCATTGAAAACTAATGAAACAATTTGATAAAAATATATTTACAACATATTTTCTTCCCCTTTTCTGCCAGCCACCTACAGCCAATTCTTTTGCAGTTGGTATTGGTATTCACTGGAAATTCAGAATCTGAACTGTTTTATTCAGGGTGGAGTAGATAATATTTTCTTGTAAGAGATACATATAACCTACAAGTTTTCTAGAGTTTTTCGATTAAATGTCAAAAGTTTGAAAATGAGAAAATTATGTCTTCCTGTTTGTTTCATGAAAGAACGTGTATATGTTCTTTTAAAATAAAAAAAGAAGAGTATATGTCTGTATTTTTCTTTGATAAATCTTTAATCTGGTTTCTTGTGTTGAAATGTTTTCTAAGTGCTTATTGCTCTTAAGGTATATATCAGATTTAAGATCTCAATCACAATTCTAATATTGTCGATATATATCTTTATAAATTTTAAATTGCCATATTAGTCTTTTGAAATGATGGTTTTCAGTTGACTATGAATGCTAGGACATAAAATATCTTCTTAGCTTTTACGCTAGTTTGAACTATAGTGGGGGGAACCCCTGTGTGCTGAGATTAACTATCAGCAATCCAATATTTTTTAGCAAGTAATAAACAGGGCAGGCACTTTTTCAAGAATGAACTTATATTCAGAATTCTCCTTGGAGTGATCCAGTACTATTTTTCCAGTAGCAAAAGTGAGACAGATGTTTTTCCCTGTCAAGGAAGATGACTGTTTACGAAGCTACTGATTTCTGCCTTTACATCTTCTCCTGGATATAAATGGGTTTTGTATTAAACTTGTACTTTCTAAATGTACAGGTAAAGACAGAAAACTACAGCTTGTAGGTATAAAGGAATATAGCCATTAAAATCATGACCCCAGGATTTTATGAGCACTCACGTTAAAGGGATTTCACTTGCCCTCTTTTTATCTTCGCCAGTCAGGGCTTGGAGGACTCGAGGTAGATTCAGTGAGGAAGGATGCTCAAATCTGTCACTGTCTGGTTAGAACAATGTAAGCACTGGGTAGCATCTACTCATGCTTTCATTGTGTTATTGTCAAATATAGCAGTGGCTAGAGTTGCTGTCCCTTGGGAATGTATTTTGCAATCTTACAGGAATATTATGTCTAAGTTTTTAAAACAGTGGCTTTTAATAGTCTTTGTCAAAATGTTCGGATAATCCAAATATACAGAAGCCTTTCATATATATATATATATATATATATATATATATATATATATATATATATTTAGAAGTAGAGAAAGTCATGGGGGACTTTTCATATGTCCTCTTCATTTAGCCTTATAAACAAGATAAAAGATTAAGAGGGGAAAAAGTGAGATGGTAGCCAATTGCTATGAGGAAAGAATATTTAAAGTCATTTTCCTTTTGCATGCATGAGTTTTCCCAAATTTAAAGACTGTATTATACATGCCTTCAGATGAATTCACAATTAGAGTCTCTGGAGTATTTTTGGAGTTGTTGTTGTTGTTGTTGTTGTTGTTTGCATTTGTGGACATGAATGAATCCATCAACTTCACTGAGCTTTTCTTCTCATTTTTATAAAATAAATATGATAGTCTCTTGGTTTTATTTGTTGTTATTAGAAAAATAAGATATGTGAAAGATATTTCAAAATAGTAACATGCTATGGGAAGATAGCATATCATTCTACAGATATTCAACTGATAACTGCTAGAAGATATCCATAAAAAATGTACAGATGAATTGCGGTGTTAGAAGTGGGTATGATTATTCTATTATGAATCAATCAGACAGAGTTAAAAATGAAAAAACAAAAGTATGCTAGAAGGTACTGAATTAATATACACAGTATTCTGATTTATAAACAAGATAATAAGTACTATAGGGGTTGAGAGAAAAAAGATAAAAGCATTGCTTGAAGTCATCAGTGAATGTTTGGAGGAAGAGTTCATGAAAGAAATATAAATCAATCTAAGAAAAATGGCTTATATTGTGTTTTGGTGAAGAATAGTAGGTAAAGGTGTGTTGAGAAAGAATTTTTGAAGGAGGCTGATCAAGGTCTGATTTCAAATATTGATTAGATTGGAAGATAAAAACCAAAGTGCAGTGGTGTGTGTGTGTATGAGATGAGAAATTAAATGTGACAATTTTTTTTCTTTAAGCAAAGCAGCAGTGGGGAGAACACAGGGAACTGAATATGGGGACGATGACTAGAGCAGAGCTCAAGTAATTTCTAATCTGAGGATACATGTTGCTATGGATGAAAAGCAGAAATTCAGTCCATAACACCTCTCAAAAAATGCTTATCAAGGTATTTCTTCCGTCTAGTGACATTCACAGGACTCTCCCTAAGAGGAGCTGTCTAAATTCACCTTTTTTCTTTCATTTTACTTCTATGGCTGTGTTTGTGCTTCTTATGTTTCAGTGCCTGATTCAGGCACCCACTGACTCTTTCCTGAATCCACCTATGCTGCACAAAGTAAAGTAGAGTCATTTATCTGCAACAATCTATTCTTGCTTGTGGGCTTTTTCAGCTTAGAGCTCTAAAGATTTGACAACACATCCAAATTTATCCTAGACTTCCCAGCTCTTTAGGACTCGTTATACATGTACCTATTTCAGCAAATCTTTGAATTCCTTGACATTTTGGGCTAAATTTGGTGCACATGTGTGCTTACAGATTTTTCCAGCAACAGAGAGTAAAATTTTTTCCAACTTCTCCTCGGGTCCATGACTCTGAATAAGACTAAGACCAAGTGCTTTCTCTTATATGACAAGGAAAAGTGCTTCTGGGGATACTTTTCCATTGTGCATTTGTTTCTTAACTTAAGACAAGGCTTTGATGAGGAAGGCATCATCCTTTATTATAATCAGTGACATAGCACAAGGCAAAGGTGTGTAATTCTTATTAATTAGAGGTTGATCTGGAATTTTGGTTGTTCATTTGGTTTTGCCTCTCTTATTTTCTGAGGTCATCTAGTAGAGTGATTAACTTATGTTTAGAAAAATTAATGAATACATTGATTGCACAGGAATTCTGAATCTGATTTATAGCAACTATGCATATTCAACCAAGATTTTTAGAAAACTTTAAAAAATATGTCTCCTTTTGAAGCCCCACAGATAAATAGTTTAATAAAGATTTCTGAAATAAGCTAGGTCTTTAGCAGTGATGAGGAAATGACAACAGTGTTAATCCTATTAATGAAAATACCTAAAAATAAATGGTCATAGTTTTTCCAGGGTAAACCTATTTAAACTTCATTGTGGACAACTGGGTCGTTACTCTTGCCTCGTTTTTAGTTCTGAGCTTGAGACAATGAACACATATTCATAAATAAAACAGTCTGTGCAAGCATTATGGATACTCAGTGGTGTCTGGCTCCCCAGCCACTGTTTGACATTGACTCACTATCTGAGTCCCTGGATGCCCTCAGTTCCTCATCTGCAATGGCTATTGATTCTTTTCTCCCTCCTTTCTGCTCAACCTCAAATGTCATACTACCATGAATACACAAATCACAGCACTTCAAGGACTCAGAGAGCTGTAGGTGAATTAGGACATTATGTAATCATGCAAACATAATTATAACATCAAAAAGAAAATGTTTCAACCCTCATCACGGAATAGTAAATCTGTACAAGCTCACCTGCCTTTTGCAAATGAATTTAATCATTGATGACTCTGAAAATTTTACTCTTGCTGGTTGTTCTCAGTGCATCACGATTTCTAATGGCAAGAGAACATTCAAAAAATACTAATGAATGCTACATATTTTTAAAGAGAGATTATTTTGATTCTCAATTAGGCAAAATTGATTGTCTGATGCTGTATCTCCATAACAATGTCCTCCTTTTTTCCCTCAGGATGTTGAGAAGTAAACGAATAAGCTGTGTGGGGAACGACAGTTTCATAGGACTCAGTTCTGTGCGTTTGCTTTCTTTATATGACAATCAGATTACTACGATTGCACCAGGGGCATTCGATACTCTCCATTCTTTATCTACTCTGTGAGTATGAAAAGAGCATCTTTATTTATGTGTTATCAACTCAGCATATTATATTTCTTACTTTTATTAATAGCATTTAGCATATTATTAAACATTTCATAAAAATGTGATCAAGGACTTAGATATTTAAAAAGGACACATTTGTTCATGTTAAATTTAATTTTTATAAATATTACATTAAATTAAAAACATATTCAATATTTTCTGTCCTTTTTTAAATAATGGGATCAATATGAAAATTAATTTCTAAACTTTAAAAATATTGCAACTTGACAACATTTGCAAATAAATGAAATTTTATATTTTTTCTCAGTGTTCTCATGTTGAAGTATTTTCACTCATTTTTCTCACATTGAAGTATTTTCAGTATATGTCTCATAAAAACAGAATTGATAGGCTATTGCCAACAAACTGTGCTCAAAAGAATCATTCATGATGACAAGAGATACATTAAGATAACCAGACCAACAATAAAACCTGTTCACTAGAGGACATTTACTATAATATTAGGAAAATATTGAAGAAATAGGTTGAGTCTGTGCAAGAGTGTATTTTATGTAGACAGTTTGAAAATAAAAAAAAATTGTAGGTCTATACACAGAACTTGGAAAATGTCAAAAAAAAAAAAAAAAAAAACTCCAAAGAATATATTTCAGGCCTTTGGTATATCAGTGTCTGAAAAACAGTGCTAGGAATTATGAATTATACCTGATGATTTCCTGGAAATGCTGTTCTCCAAATATGCTAACCTAACTCAATAGGAGGGGAATAAAGACAGAGGGCATGGGGAAGGAGGTTTAACATACCTCAAATCACTGAAGAAGTCATTTGAGGGAAACATCCATCCATCAATAAAGTACTTAATCCTTTTTCCACATAAAACTTGACATTTTACATGGAGTGACTAATTTGTGCATATTAAAGATGGCATGTTTATAAATAATGGGATTGTCAATAGGTTTGTGCTGAAGTGGTGAGATGCCAAAAGTATTGAGATTTGTAGAAGTAAATTCATTTTTATAACTGGCATTTAATCAACTCAGCTGTCAGTTTAGATAGGAAACCTATTCTCTGGAGCAAATAAGAGATGGGAATCTTGAGATGACAAATTAATGAAATAGCTGTTGTCAGGTTAAACTCAATAATATAAGGTAATCAGCCTTCATCTTTATATTAAATTACTGCATTATCAGTGCAGGGAAGTTTGACAGTAAGTCAGATTTCTGACAAGTTTAAACTATTTCTAAATGAGATATCTATCAGGACCCACTGCATAAACTCCAAATTGCTGCCTTCACTCTCTTTTATACATGAAAATTATTTGAAGAATTCTCTTTTCTGCAAGTGTTGTTATTGTTTAAATTTTAGACATAAATATTTAAGTAAAAATATGCATAGCATATGTCAAATGGTATTGTGAGTGAATGCGGGATGTGAAAACAAGACTAACAAGGAATTGTTCCAGCAGAAACCCGAAGGGAGATATGGCATGGGGTTTTGAGAAGACAATGAAATCCTAAATTAAACTGTGCATTTTTTGTATGGTGCTTAGAAACCTCTTGGCCAATCCTTTTAACTGTAACTGCTACCTGGCTTGGTTGGGAGAGTGGCTCAGGAAGAAAAGAATTGTAACTGGAAATCCTCGGTGCCAGAAACCATACTTCCTCAAAGAAATCCCCATTCAGGACGTGGCCATTCAGGACTTCACTTGTGATGATGGTAAGAGACTCTTGCCATCTTTGGTCCCGGGCATTCCCATGCCCATCCATGCACCAGTGCCTGAATGTGCAGCAGACCGTGGCTCTGCAACATGTGACGACTGTGCATCTTTTGCTTTGCTTGTTGTTTATTTTGTTTTGGCAGCAGGATACTTCTTTTCTCGGATTTGCCCTCTCACATCTGAGTTCTCTTGATGTGAGTTTCTGAGTGTTTTAGAAGATTTTCTACTTTCCAACTTGTGATTGATACTATTTATATAACTTCATTTTAACTTTTCTTTATTATCCTTGGCATCTCTTTTAGGAACTACCATTTTCAAATGAGAAAAGCAATTGACTTATAAAGTAGAAGTTCTCGTAAATCTGACAAAAGTAATAGTTTTCACTTTTAATGCTCTATTATTGCAATTGATTCTTGTAATAGCACTTAAGGTAGGGAGAGCAGATTCTATTATTATTACCAGTGAACAGAGAACTAATTTGAGCTCTGTTTTTCAAAGTGAGGAACCCAAGCAGTTTTTCCTTATCATTTTAAGTTAAGCTGCCCCTTTATGTCTCTTCACGAATGTCTATGTATAGTTTTTTTTTCCATAACTCAGTCCATTTATATGCCCTAATTATAAAAATAAAGTCCAAATAGCTGAACAAATATGGTTATATTAGTAATACAAATTGTGAGCTATTTTCTGAACTTCTGCCCTAGGCAATCTAAACACAATGGCATATAGAATGTGTGGTATCAATTTGTAAATAGTTATTGCTCTATGCATAAGTCATCATATGACTCCAGACCCTTGTGTTTGTCAATTGAATGGCATAAAAGCCCTTTTAGGCCTCCAGAACCACAAATCTGGCTCTTTCCTCTGTTCATTTAGGAAATGATGACAACAGCTGTTCCCCACTCTCTCGCTGTCCTACGGAATGTACTTGCTTGGATACAGTGGTCCCATGTAGCAACAAGGGCTTGAAGGTCTTGCCCAAAGGTATTCCAAGAGATGTCACAGAGTTGTAAGTAGCACCCATCTTTCCCTTTCCCTCACAATTAATGATTTACACACCAAGGAAAATGAAGATCAAACAAGAATCTTTAGAATCCTGTTTGAAAATTATTTCTAAAAATGGTTAATAATTATCATGCAAAACTGTAAACCTGTAATTGGGAATTGCTGGTTGGATGTGTTTTCCCTTTTCCACAGTAGAATGTCTCAGTGCCTTTATTATGCTGAGGTTCAGCATTAAGCTCCAAGTGAGAATGGTAAAATATTGGGTAACTCCCACATTTATCCAGCCCTATATCCTTTATACATTAAGCATTTTACAGGAGAAATGTTGCATTGAATGCACTTTTGGAAATGCTTAAAGTTAATTTATTTACAGTGTCTAGGATATTCCATATGGTTAATTCTTCTTCACCTGTATAACCCCTGCAACAGCATCTCACATGTAAGATAAATAATTATCTGAGAGGTAGCAGTAACAGACATAACATTTGCCCATAAAAAGAGGCATTTGATGTTTTGTTCCTAAATCAAAGACTGTTAGATCCTAAAGGATGCAAGGCCAGTTATCCCTGACATTTCCATAATCAATATATAAATACAAATTACATGTCTAATTTCCGCATACCTAGACCTTCCTACTTCAGACTTTCTGCCCATACTTGCCTGGCTGCATCCTTGCTACATATGCAGAATAGAATAAACCAGGGACTGTGCTGCTGGAATAATGATGCCTGCCTGCTCCCTTCATTCCAATTTTTTTATCTCTAAACTAAAATTTTGTGTGCAAATGCTTGATATAAATCCAAATGAGCCATTTTGCCTCTTTTATTTTTATCCTTATGGAACTGTGAACCAGTAATGATTTAAATGTACATATAATTAGTGTAGAACTGTACCTGGAAATTCATGCAGAGGCATGTGAGCATTACAAATGGGCAGCTCTGATAAACTTTTGGAAACGTACAACATAAAGAAGGAACTTATTTTCGAATCATGTCCTGTTCACGGATTCTACTTTCGTCTTGAGTGGCACATTTAGAGGACACAGGCACGATCTGAGCACATGTGCTCACAACATCCTTTTTATCTTTGAACTGCTGTCGAGTGTTCTTTTACTACCAACCACAGTAGTTAATTAGCTGTAAGCACTGCTTTATATGTGTGTAATTAAATACTTCACCCTTGTTTTAGTATGTTTTTATTTCTAAAGACCACATGGGCCCCATAGACCTCCCTCTGGGGCGGGTGGGGGCTACATGCCTAAAAAGTGTTCTGTACACAAAGCCTCAATTTTAGGAACAGTCCAGGGAGGAGCATAACACTCAGATCACTTTTGATGCTAGATCTTTCTTTAGACAATTTTAAATGGCCTTTGGCCCCCATCCCATCAAATGGTTTCAGATATTCTTTAATTTCTATATCAAGCTCCATTGAAAACCTGCTTGATTCTCCCTGTCTATACCATCTATGTTTCTGCCATAAGTTGAATCTTCAGTCTGTTTGATATAACTCCAGTTGAGCCATTTTGCCTGTGTTTTATTTTTATCCTTACGGAACTGCGAACCAGTATTATTAAAAAGTGAACAAATTATTAAAAAGTGGTATTTTTTCTCTAGACAAAGCTGGTTATTGAGATGAGAATATTAACTCACCTCTTAGAATTCAACTTTTACCTCCCAGAGAGCTTCTCCTTAGAACTTCGCCAAGTCAGCAAGACCCTTCATTCTAATCACATATATGCATATATTAGAAATCGCTCATATGTCTATTTTATTAAATTGTTAAATAACTTGGCAAAATAAGTATATATTGGTGGACAAGCCTGAACAAATGTTATCCATCACTTTTAATCAGTTCCATTTAACTTCTCCTTAGATTGTTTACATGTAAACTTTCATATTCTGAGTCCTTTTGTCCTGCTGTGACATTTCCTGGAGTAAAAGCAGCATGATGAAGTAAATGGAACGATGCTTCCCTCTAGTGGACACCAGGAAAACTTAGCTAAAAGACAGAAAGGAAGGAGTCAAAAATATGAAGTCATTTGAGCAAGTATCAGGAGGCATAACATGTTCCAACTGTGAATCACACATCCATTACATGTTTAGACAACTCATCCCTTTTATATAAATGTTTTCATTTTGAAATATTAAAGATGGATTGGTAGCATAGGCAACTTCTCAAATTGTATATCCAGGAAAATTCCAACTTTTAAATGGAATCTCAAGACTGGCTACTACACTGGATAGGAAGGCCACTTTCCTGATGTGACAGAAACATTTGATGTGACAGAATCATGGCCAAGTGGCCCAAGTTGGTAGAAGTCAACTGTACCCTCCACCATCTTAATTCTAGGAAAGGAGGAGATGAATGTACTTTTCTTTTTGTGATATCATAGTTATAACTTCTGCATTATTTTATGTTTGTGTCTTGTCATTTAACTGAAAGCCTATTTTCTGATTCTTCTTCTGGCTCTAACAAGAAAGAGAAAATGTACTTACATTTGATTACTTCTCTTGTACTTTCAGATATATTTTCTGTATTTATATACTGAATCAGTGTCACAATATTCTAAGAAACCTAAATTATTATCAATAAGCAAATATATAGTGGTAAAAACTATTCTAAAAATATTTCTAATTTAAGCATGATTAATTCCAAATACTCAAATAGCTCCTTAAAACTGCCCATTTTATTTTCACGTGTTTAAGTGCATTAATATATAAGTAGGCAGTGAAGAATGTAATATTGGCCACAGCAGCTGGGTTTTGTTACTAGTTGCTGAATTTCATGGCATTGTTGCCACATAAATGAAAGTAAACTGGAGGCCAATTAAAATCTAATGCACTGCATGAACCTTATTACCAACTCTTGATTGGATGCTCACCTTCTTTGCTAGATTAGCCACAAAGCACTGGGTGCACAAGTTGTTCTTGGTTTTATGATTTAGCCTAAATGATCCACAGAGAATTCTGTTAGATTGGACAACTGTGTTTTTTTCTCCTTACTTCTCTTCAATAATGATTCCAGAATGGGGTAAACATATTAAGGGAAAAAGACTGCCAAATGGTTCCTTACCTCTGTTAAAATACCCTTCACTTATTTTATAATTCACACCTGTTACTTTATAAGAAGGTAATATTTTGTCTTTGTTTGTAGATATCTGGATGGGAATCAATTTACACTGGTTCCCAAGGAACTCTCTAACTACAAACATTTAACACTTATGTAAGTAACATAATTTCTCCATCTTTAACTTATTCTATTTTATAAAAGTGGGGATGGGTAGAAGATTCAGTGAACCTTTCAGATAACATAAATTGTTTACAGTTACCTGCTTCCCTCCTCCTTGATCACTGTGGTCCTGGGTCACTAGCTACATCTTCATTGAATATAAATCAGGAAATAGAATGTCTTGGAAGAATTTTCCCTTCTATTCAAAGAAGCATGAACACAATAAAATATAAATAGTCAAAATATTATAGAAACAGTAAAACTGAATACTTCTTTTATAGTAATGGCTTTTTATAAGACAAGTTGAAAGAAAAAGAAGTAAAACAATGTCTTTAGTCTTGACTTTGAGCAAAAGATGGTACATAATAACTTTAATGAAAATACATTATAAATTTAGTTTATTAGGTTTAAGTTTCTTATGTAAAGCATTGTAAAGTAAGTTATAGGTTAAAAGTATTAAAATTTAATTTATAAAACCCATATATATTTATGTAAGATTTAAGAAAACTGAACAAAGATACTGAGATTCTAAGAATAAATTTCAAAATATTAAAGTTTTTTAAATTTAGTTTGCTGTCCTCCAAAAGTAATGTCTTTCATTCATTAATGTAAACAATTTTTCTAACTATAATTATAAACGTAAGAAGATATTTAAATATATAATCATTTTGATCTGGTTATATGCACAATATATATTATAATATATACAATCTTGTATAATGTCACATTTTAGAGTAGTAGCCTTTTTGGTAATGGATAGAGTTTTTCGGAGCACAGAAAAATCAGCAAGAAAGATAATAGTTGTTAATGGAAAAAACCTTATTAGTTCAAGTCTATTTCATTTTCAAGTATAAAAGCTAGTTTCAGAGGAAGACTGCTAGTGTTCCTGGAATAAGAAGGTTTATTACTAATTAGTGACTTCTAGGAATCTATAAGAGCAGAAAACATTGCATATCCCAGTGTAGACTTTATCTAGATACACTGAGGTGAGTTAACATGCAGAACATCTCTTTCAGTTTTTTATAAAATATGCAAAATCAAACATTCTAAATGTAGTATAGACTATATCAATGACAAATGGTTAAAGATCAAAGACCATCTTCTAATGTGCCCTGTTCTGTTTCTAGTTATTTATTTGAAAGCAAGAACCAGTTGCATGTGTTTTATTCTATTTAAAAAAAAAAAGTAAACTTGCTTCAATTTCCAAAGGATCACTTTACTAGATTCGGATCATTTGAGGGACAGCATGTAATTATTTTAAACTAGTTAGAAATGAGAAATTAGATTTATGAACCCAGAAATGGCTTTACCAGTGACTGATTATACAAATATCTTTTGGTAAATTAGATACATTTGTTTTTAAATTTAGGCGTGGTATTTAAGCAGCTGAAAATACAGATTATAAGGCTCCTATAAGATTCCTACCATTTTCAAATTATATAAGTCAAATCCAATATCAAAATTTTATTGATATTTATATATTTTAACAAAGTAAAAGTTCATCCTCCTTTTTTCTGAATCTTCCATTTTTTCATGTTTTGGATTTTGCTTCAGAAAAAAAAAATAGTGCATGCACATAATGTTTAGATATATAGTGAATATATAAATAAAGATAAATATGTAATGAGAATAAAATTAAATTCATATAAGTTATGATGCATAGTACCAACTATACTTATAAATAGCCATTTATCACTGGTAAAAATTCAGCAACTCTCTTTCACTTATAATTCATTAAATAAATATTTATTGAGGACTAGTGTGTGACTTAGATACGAGCAGAAGCACAGGTGTTTTTAATGATGATATTGTGAATGTGATGAAGTTAGGGTCCTTTTAGTTATCAAATTTGAATATCTGTATCAGTGAACATGTGTGAGGATGTAGTATGTGTATCTGATGGGACTTTCAAGATCAAAGGTTTATTCTTCACTGGTAAGGTACGTCTCTTGTGTGTCACCTCCAAGAAAGCTCTCTGTAGAAGAGAACAGCCCAAGTCTATGGAAACAGTCACAGAGGAATGTGGGAAAAACTCCTTCTCAAGCTTCTGTTCCAAATGAGACTGGCCATTGTGCTCATGCTTCATTGGCTGACACAAAATGTATTCACAACTGATTTGAACAGTACAGGATGCAAATAAATATAAATAAGGTTGCAATTTACCCCAGAGAGTAATCCAGTGTTTTATGATTTTCAGATAGTATTAAAATGCTAACAATACTGGTATGACTATTAACAGGCAGAGCCTTGTCTAAGATCAATAATATTTCTATCTTGGTTCATAAGACTCTGTGTCTTTTTTATTTTATTTTTCCTTTAGAGACTTAAGTAACAACAGAATAAGCACCCTTTCCAATCAAAGCTTCAGCAACATGACCCAGCTTCTTACCCTGTGAGTGTGAAAGTGTGGTACTGTGTATTCATTATGTCATGGGACAAAAATACATTTACCCCATGCTGGCCATCCTCGTGAATGGAAAGCATCTCTGTACTCAAGGAATATCAATTTCATTCTGAGAAACAGGCCACGCCTCAAACAAGAGCAGATTTTACAGAAAATGCTGGGGTCTCAGGGGAACAAAAAAGAGTAATTTAGCATGCTTGTGGGAGGGTTGTGGGGATCCTTACCACTAGCCTCTGGAATGATCTTAGGGAGATAATGGTTGAGGGAAGGGCGGACAGAGGGAAGTATTTGAGGTCATGTTAGAGAGACAACACAAAGATAATGTATATCATGTGTAAATATCCTCGATTTATAAAATACTCAAAGAATTAATTTCTTAACTGCTTTATTTAAAATATGACATTGGGGCATTATTGGATTCCTGGATAAAGTAAAAAGGCTTTTGTATACTTTCAGAATTCTCAGTTACAACCATCTGAGATGTATTCCTTCGAGAACCTTCGATGGATTGAAGTCTCTTAGGTTACTGTAAGTATCCTGGCTTCAACAAATAATTCTCTACCCTATGGTCTGAGGTTTGAGCTGTCTTCTTAATGATTTTTACTGTTTTATTGATACTTGGCTATGTCAGGATAGATGCATTAGGATTTACCATAAGTTTGGAAAGAAAAATTTCTATACCTTTGATGGGAACAGCATGACTTTCTCTTTGGTAATACTTGTTGCTACATAGCCATTTGCTTGATAAGAAATAACATTAAAATGGGCATTTTATATAGCTCCAATTAATTTCTGAAGCCATAAACTTATTTTATTTAGAAATCTCATAGTGCATGAATACATTTTTTTACTACAAAAATGTACTTTATATAAAATAAAACATCACTCCCACTCCCCTTCCTCCTAATTAACAGTTAAAACAGCTTGAGGTGCCCATCTGGTCTTTCTTTATAAACATTTGTTTTTATGTCTTATTATATTTCTCCCCACAGCTATATAACTTTTAAAAATCATGAAGAGGATCTTTTCTTGTTCTGCCATTAGCTATTTTTATGTAACATGTGCTTTAGAATGTTTCTATTCTATAATACCTAGAGATTACTCGACTGTTTAACTAGGACTGAGTATTCCATAGGTTGAGGAAACATAACCTAGGTAATCATCATCGTCTTCACTATCATTTGTTTTAATTGTGAATTTTCATTATTCTATACAATACTCTGGTGAACATTCTGTGCATTCACCTTGGTGCAGGCATTGTGGCATTTTAGCAATGACTTAGGATGGGAAGGTGCTGTCAGGTAGTTAGAGAAAATATCAAAAGTAACTGTCAAGCTGTCTGCAATGCAAGATTATCTTGATTTACAAATTTATGTTTTCATCAACTGCTTAGTAGAGTACCTTATTCTAAGCACTCTTGCAAACACTGAATACTATTAATCCTTTTATTTTTCTCTATGTGACAGATTGAAAATTGTTTTCCATTCCTGTTTCAATTTGCATTTCTAATTACTAAAGCATTTGAGTATATTCTGTTTGTTTACTGAGAATTTGTGCTTCTTATTCTAATGAAGCCTGATCATATCATTTCCCCATTTCCCACTAGGTACTTTGTTTTTTCAGTATTAATGTAGATGTCATTATGTACTTACTACTTAGACTGTACTTTTTAGGTCTTTTTATAAAGGAATTAACCATGCATCTGATAATTTTGCAAATATTTCCCATTCTGTTTTATAAATGGAATCTTTTACCTCAGGGATGTATTTTTATATTATAAAAATTTGCTACTCATTTCCTTTCTGGTTTGGGGTATATATCATTTTTTAAAGCCTTTCCTGTCCCATGATTGTATAATGGAGTGTGATTTGTTTTAAAGCATTGTTAGTTTTTTTTTTTTGAATTTTTTTTTAATATTTATTTTTTAGTTCTCGGATGACACAACATCTTTGTTGGTATGTGGTGCTGAGGATTGAACCCGGGCCGCACGCATGCCAGGCGAGCGCGCTACCACTTGAGCCACATCCCCAGCCCCAGCATTGTTAGTTTTATTTGTATGCTTAAGTCTTCAATCTGGGATTTATAATGTGTACAAGATGTAAGGTAGAAACCACCTTTGCTTTTCCAAATGGATAATCAGTTGCAGGATAATCTATTTTTTCAACAAGCTAAAATGCTTATTATAAACCAAAGCCTCATACATTCATGGATCTGAACTTTCTGAAATGTAGGAAATTTGATCTTAATTTCTCTTGCTTTCAGTTCTCTACATGGAAATGACATTTCTGTTGTGCCTGAAGGTGCTTTCAATGATCTTTCAGCATTATCACACTTGTGAGTACCTAGTTCATGAATTTGGGTGAAGGTTCAGACTACCCCTGAGTTTGGAACAGCCCTCTTACCGCTACTTTTATTGAAACATTGTAAAATGTGACTGGTTTCATCTTTAAAGAAAATGTAAAGATTTTCAACCTGGATATGATGCCCACTACAAGACAGCTTTAATTTACCCTTGGTTTTTACCCTCAATTAGTTGAGTTTTCTTTGCTACCTAAAGTGTGTATTCTACAGACATGGCTCTCTAACCCAAGGAGCCTTTTTTTCTCTTCCCTTTGCTTTCTGATTCTAGAGTATTAGCTTCCCTTGAACTTGGCCTGGTCCAGCCCTACTGTTCTGAGTCACATCCCAAGCATTACATCTTTCAAAAAGCCTTCCCTAGTTTGTCCAAACTGAACTCATTTTTTACCTAGCTTTTAATATGGCATCATGCCAAAAAAAATAAATAGATAAATAAATAAATAAATAAGTTGGCATGGTTCAAACTGACTTTATAATCAGGTAGTGGTAAATAACCATGCTAATGTTGAATTGTTCTTTGTGCTAACATTCATAACAGCCCATATTTAGGTCCATGTTTCTTGAAAGCAGAGTAAAGCAATTAAAACATATGTGATAACTAGGGTTCACAAAACTCATTTGTGTAGAATTCCAGTGTTCTATTTTTAGTGGGTTCTATTTTTAGTGGGTATAATAACTTGACAAACTTAAGAAGTGCAGGGATCACTGCAAGGTTCCAGAAAGTCCTTTGATGATGTTGAATTTGATATCACCTGGTAAGTCAACCTACTCCCATCTAAATATGGATGTCAATTGGGCCTCAATTCCCTAGAAGTTCGCCTACCATGTTCCCCCCCATAGTTTTGCACTACCCTCCAAATCTCCAAAATTTCAATAAGATAAGAAAGTTAGAAAACTGGGAAAGAGGGATGTTTGGAGATTAGGATCCAATAGTCAATATTTTTTTTTTGCTTTTATGGGGCTGTTATCAGTGTGAGTTTTTAATCCATCTGTCAGACTGCTCTCTACTGTTCATATTCCTTCCACTGGACTATTAGGTACCAGGAGGCAAAACCTCCAAATTATTTTTATTTTATTTTTTTTTAATCTTTAAGCCCTCAGACCTACCTCAAAGTCAGTATCACAAACTCCGTGGTTTCCATCTGCATGAGATATAATGAATGAATCCCTTAGCTCAGGGGATAGGATTGCCACCCAGTGTGGCAGAGAACACATCAAAAAGGGGGAAGTGGACATTGCTGCTGGAGTTAGGGTCATGAATCAAAAATAGCTACACAGGCAGTGTGCTGCTTGAGCTGAGCAGAACCTTGTCTTTGTGTGAGCCTCTCCCTCCCACAAGGAGTGCAGTTTGAGCCTTCTCTGTCATGTGCCCTATCCTCTCTTGTATTTCATTCATGCATTTGTCTTTTCTGGCTGAGATCATAAAAACCTCTGCTCCATTCCCTTTTCCTGCTTCGTCTCCTGTCATAGCAAGGATTTGGTGAATGTCAGTGAAAATGAGATGAAATGGTTCAAAAACATGATTTTGCTCATTTTTAATTTAGAAGGACTTGCATCTGACATATATAGGAAGAAAAGAGTTACTATATTCCAATTCTTGGTTGAAGTCGGGCATTAAAATTGCTATAATATAAAAGATGATTTTAAGTATGTCGTAGAGATTCTGACAAAAAGAATAAGATCAATATGCTTGAACTCCAGACCTAGAAATATCAATAATCAGAAATTAATTGTAAATCAGAATTAATCAGTTTTTAAATGCTGCTTTATGTATCTTCTACTTGTGCCCAAGTTTCGCAAAACTTTGAACAAACTAATTAACTTTTCATTCAGTTTCTTAACCTGTGAAGTAATTCCAATGTTATTGACTTAATAGAAATTACCACTTAAAATAAGATGGTGCAATTGGTACAGATGGCATAACCCAGCTCCTATAGACAGTATAGTGTAATAAAAATCAGCTATTATCTTAATTACTTTTCTATCACTACAACTCCTGATGTGAGTCAGAACCAAAGTCCTAAAATGAAAGACTTTGTGAAATGACAGATGGTCCAATCCAGCTCTGTTAGACTAGCTTTATGTATCTTGATTATTTCATGCCATTTAGTACCTCTGTGTGTTGACACTTACCCTCACCTGAATTATCCTTCCAACCTTTCCCATCTACTTAACTCCATCTGTCTCAAGTAGGTTAGACTGTCTCAAACCATTAGCTCCCCCCCCCAAAAAAAAAATAGTAGTCTCTGTTTGTAGGCTTCTTGAGAATACTTCTACAATAGCAGTGATAAATAATTTTCAAATGAAAATTATTTGTGCCTGACTATTTGCTCATCTCCTCAGCACAAGGAGTTCTTTGGAGTTAAGAATGATGCCTTATTCATTCATTGAGTCCTTGGAACCTTTCATAGGGATTTGAGTTCATAGTAAATAATTAGTAAATGCAGGATGCCTTTAGAGTGTACTTATATCCAACATCAACCTTGTCTCTGAAAGTATGGGAGGCTTTGTGAAGCTCAGGTAAGTGTTAACATTAGTGACTACTCACTAAATCCCCCAGATGCTCATGGTTCAGGAAAATTGGGACTCCCCAAAGTCTCCATTTTATTCTAAAGTGTTATCATCAATAAGGCTATTGGGATTTTCTACTGAGCATCACTTTGAATTCTGTTCCCTTAGGAAATAACAATGCTTCCATACTGTGTGTATGTGTGTGCTTTTGTGGTGTTGTTTTTCCAGAGCAATTGGAGCCAACCCTCTTTACTGTGATTGTAACATGCAGTGGCTCTCCAACTGGGTGAAGTCAGAGTATAAGGAACCTGGAATTGCTCGCTGTGCTGGTCCTGGAGAAATGGCAGATAAACTGTTACTCACAACTCCCTCCAAAAAATTTACATGTCAAGGTATGGTTTTTAAATATTTGCACATCTTTTTTTAAAATCACTTTTAATTCAAAAAGAAAAATTCAGCTAGACTTCTAAGTTCTAGTTGATAAGCCCAGTAAATGATGACTTTTTCTATCTCTGTTCTTGGACAAGAAAGAACTGTTACTCAAATGCCCAACTAAAGAACTAGCATTTTCAGATACATTGCAGAAATGACTAAGTTTTCTAGAGGATTTAGATAGAAGCACAATTTCTGGAAATTCCTTTCATAGTCTCTAACAAGTAAAATGTTCTGCCTTTGCCTTGTTTGAGCATGTGCCCTGCTCTTAGGGTTGCCAGGGCCCTGTGGCTTCCTGATACCAGGTAAGAAGAAACCCCTCAAGGGGTCAGCCAAACCTTCTGACCCACCTCATGTGCCACAGACTCCCTGTGTGGATGTTCCCACGTCTTGATCCTTCGCATTCTGTTCGTTCTTTTCCCTTTGATGTATTTGTGAGTTCCAAATAGTGTCTTCATAACAAATATTACTTTATTCCATTATTACAAAAGTAATATATGAACAAATTCAAATCTAAGTAGGAACACTTTAAACTCTAAATAGAAAACTACAATGAGAAACAGAAATAAGATTAACCATTATCACAAGTCTTAGAGACAACTACTATAAATTTGTTTCATGTATTTTGATTTTTGACAATCTTATATATGAGCTTAGGTTCCTTACCAAAAATGGGATAGAAGGTAGCTATTATTCACAAATTGTAGATGTTTTAAGAGGACTGCTTGAAATTATTATATAGAGGATAAAAATTCTTGAAACTTCTAAATCTATAGTCAGCAAACATTGAATAAGCTTGTTTTATGTTTAAAACTAAATCCTTGTATTATGAAACATGAAGAAGTTTATGGTATGGTATTCACTTCCAAGTCTTGCAAACCTAGCTGGGAAAATAATTTTTTAACACTTGAACATTTATGCAGGAAAAGAATGTTTGGGGAGTAAACATTGTGCTGTAAGTAGATAACAGCATACGTTTGAACCTCAGCCTGGTCAGGGGTAAATCCTGGCTTCATTTCCCAACAGTTAGAAAACCTTAGTTTAATCACTTAACAAATCTGTGCCTCGGTTTCCTCATGAGTAAGCAAAGATGACAGTATCAGCCTTAAAAAGTTTTGATAGGATTAAATGTTTGGATATGTTCAGGTTACATATCTCACAGTAAACACACAATATGGGTTAGTGATGCATGTATTCCAAGATTTCAGAACTCCAACAAAAAAAATGGTTTATTGATAAAGAAGGAATTTTCAAAAATCACACCCACCTAACATTTTAAAATTAGCATCTAATGCTTTTTTCATACCTAAATATGTTTGCAAAACCATCATAACTTGCAGAACATTCCAAATGTTAGCATTTTAAAACAAACCTCTTTGGGTGTTCTTTTTAAATGTATTGGGTAGAATGTAAGTGCCACAACTAAGTCTAAAAGAAATAAAAGCAAGATAACCATTCGCATATTTTATTGTTCTTCTTCCTAGAACTAGAAATTCTCTTTGAATTTCTATTCCAGTACCTCAGAAAATTCTGACACTTTGGTACAATATGATTTCAAGTTTTTAAGTTTCCCACCATCAAAAGTCTATAAATGCTTACATTTTCCTCTGAATTGAGTTGTTGTCATTAATACTGGTGCACCATTAATTGAAATGATATAATTATTTATATATGCTTTAATATCATTATGAAAAACAAGGTAAATCTTATTGCAATGCCTCTTAAGAGGTTAGGTGCATTGATTGCAAGAAACTTTACAAGTGACAATGATTTTGAACTGTTTAAATTGTTCTTTTGTAATCCCAGATGTTTCTTTGTGGCAATGGCCAAGGTTAGTTTCCGGTGAACAGAGAGGTATACCATTCTTTGGCAATGTGAGGCAGAAATTACTATTGAAGGTGAAACATGAAATCTTGTTTGAGGGAATATTATGGGGCAGATTACATGGGGAAGTTGAGAAATTGCAACCTAGTTCTGTTACACCTCTCTGCTCAGGTGAACCCACATTTCTTTTTGAAGAATCCTGGTGCTTATTCTTTCTTAAGTTGATAATTCCCTGCAGATGTTTCTGTTGTTATTTTTGTGGGATGAGTTGGGGGATGTTATAACACAATTTTGAAGAGCTATATACTTATAGTCCACCCTGGAACGTTATAGTTTGCATTAATTTATTAAATGATCTCAGACATTCAGTACATGCTTAATATATATGCAAATTTAACTAAATGTTTATTTAATTTATTTGACCTTTTCGTTCTTCATTTCATGACTGTAGCATCTCACATACTTAGTATAGCCTGAGTGGAAATAGCCTTGCAGAAGATAAATTCTTATCTGTACTATTCACTACAACTTTCTGCAGATGTGAAAATGTTCTCCATCTGCACTAGCTAGTATGGTAGCCCCCAGCCACATGTGGTTATTGAGAAAATTAACATGTGGCTAATGTGATTGGTGAATTGAAGTTTTCATTTCATTTAAATCTAAACTTAACTATCCACATATGACTCATGGCTACAAAATTATAGTAGTAATTGCTGTAAATGCTCAAAGGAATAAATCATGGTAATGTCCAGGCTGTAGAAGATTTCATGATGCAAAGATGTATAAACCAGTAGTTGGGACAGATAGACCATTGTGAGGATGGTGCACCTGGTGGGCAGAACTGCAGGAGCAGAGCTGCATTGTGGGAAAGTTTTGTACCTGTTTCAGTGCCCCCAGGAAACAGAGCTGGGATTTGTTAATTGACAGATAATAGAAAGTCCTAGGTCTCTCAGCTGAACTTTGGCAGATTAGTTTAATATTCACTATATTACCAAATCAATAATTTATGCATATTTGAAGTTATCTGTTAAATAGCTAAAAGCATGGATACAGGACAGTTTGCAACAGTGCAAACATTCAAAACTCAACACATGTCATGCAATTGCATTTAGCAGACAAGAATTTAATTCAATTTTCTATACCTTAATATAATTTTAGAGTGATAGCAAGCACTGAAAAAATGTTTTTTGCATTTGTCTCAATATTTGTCAAAATATTGTGAAATTTCCTTTTCTTATTATTTCTCTGCTAGCTCAAGAATTATGACAATTTAGACTGGATCTTTGCCAATATTACTACTGCTATCACTACTGATACTAATAATAAATGATCACTTCCTTTCTCAGTTATTGCATTATGCTGAGCACGTTACCTACATTTTTATCATTTAATCTTGACATTATTCCTATGTGAGAACTGTCATTTCCCCATTTTAGAGAGGAAAATATTGCATGTAGGGTGACTAATAATATATCAAAATCTGAGTAAAGGAAGACAGACTTTGAACCCTGAATCTCTGACTCACAGCATGTTGTTGAAATTTACTTTGTAATTTTCTATAAAAAATATGTTCAGAACAGTGTATCAGTCTCAATAAGATTGATGCCTACTATGGAATCATACTGAGAAAATGAAAATTATGAACTATTCTCAGATGTTTGCTAGAAATATTTACTTATAAGAAATGGGTTAGTAGAACGCAAGGTATTCAAATCTATTAATCAAAATAATTCACTCAGGGATGTCTCCTGAGTCCTGTGCTGTTGAACATGCATGCTTTAGGAACTTGAGAGCAATAAAGTGATGTTCCTTTATCTATTTTATAATAGAATGTTTTCATATTTTAATTTAATTTTCCTATTGTTAGAGCAGTGTGAATCTTTTTTATTTTATTCATGGAATGCATGTAAGTACAAAATCTCCCAATATTAAGGTTTGTCAGTATACAATTTTAAATTACAGCATAAAGATAATATTCTTTATTTGAAGCCAAGTTTATAAAACTAAATTTTAAAATAGTAATTTTATTCTGCAATAAAAATCTATGCAATTATTTTGAGGAATTATTTCAATAAGAACTTATTCAGTTTTTCAGAGTACTTTCTTTTTTGTACAATGCCATATTTTTTGATATACAACAAAAATAAGGAACAGAATGAAACAGATGATCAGAGCATATTTAATTAATACCCAGACAAGAGCATTCTTGAGTGGAAAATAGGTGGTCATTACCTCTGTATCCCAGATGACCACCTCTTCTCTTCACCTTCAGATGACATTAGAGCGATCGGTCATTCTATAAGAAAATAGAAGTTTTTGTCTCTCCTGATTTTCATTAACAAATTTATCATGCAACTTGAAATTTGCTAATTTCCAATATTCCTGTTAAGACTCCTAGTTTAGGATGATTTAGCTACACTTTAACTAAACTCCAGGTGGTTTTGTTTGTTTGTTTGTTTGTTTTTCATTTATAAACATTTCTTGAACACTTAAGCATGCTTGGGAGTGAGCATTCTATTTGAAATTAATGATATATACCTTCATTCATTTAATAAATATTACAGTTCCTACTATATGCCAAACACAGTTCTGAGGTTGTAAGAATACAGCATTATGCAACATAGAATATAAACCTCTATCTTCTTGGAGTTTATATTTTATTAGTATATATGTTTAAGTAGATAATTCTAAAATAATTTGGAATTTTGGTGATAGAAATACATATTATATATTAGTGATATCTACTTGAACCACACAAATATGAAATGGTAGTGACATTGCCGTGTCCATGAAGCCATCAGGACATTGTCACAGGAAGCCAAGTAGAAGTGAAATTAGAAATGGAACAGAGGTGGAGACCCAGGTAGACAGGTGTCTGACAGCTATGGGATCGAATAAACACACAGAAACGCTGCTAAAAAATGTAATTACTTCATTTGTAGGAGTCAGCTTGAGTGTCAAGAACCTGGAAACTTTTGAAATCCTAAAATAATTAACATTTTGCCACCCACTGGCTGATCTCTTGTCCTAATTATATACATTAAGAATCCTGTAGATTTGGGAACTCCTAGTAGAAATTTGACCACCCCTCAGCAACAACATTGAAATACTACTAATTTTAAGCAAGGGCAACTTCTTCCTTTTGGGGGGATTTTTTACAAACTTGGTTTGTGTCTCAAAATTGTTGATTGATATTATCTTTAGTTATTAACTAAGTATGAAGATGATTAACTAATTTACCCCAAACTAGAAGTAATGGGAAATTCACTATTTTGAAACATTATTTAGAATTTTACAGTTTCAGATTTAGGATCATTAATATATTGTTTTAATTTTTAAATAGCATTATTTTGGGGGGATTATAATGTATACATTAGCTAAATTCAGATTATATATATAGTATATAGTTTTATATATATAATTATCTATCAAAAGTATATAGTTATATAGTTATATATCAAAAGCACCACTCTTTAAAAAATAAACAGGGACTATTTTTTATTATATGTTTTAAGATTTTGAACTGGGAAATTTTTAACTGACGTTTGTTTTAATAGGGTCAAGAAAACCAACAATTATACATTCAGTTTTGAACATTTCACATCCATATTCTCTTTGATATAATTCCATAAAATAAGTATTGTTCTTTTATGTTTAAACATAAGAAGTTCATTTATTGGTCTAAGATCACATTTAAACTGGAGTTAATGATCAAGCCCAGTAATCCTAAAGGAGTCACATGTAACCTTTTATGCAATGCAAATTCACAGAATTTTAACCCCCATCATCTGGTGCCCATCTGTATCTCTCAACTGAAGCTATTATGAGGACACCAACAACTTCCATGTTTCTAAATTCAATGGCTTCTTTTCAGTTACCATTGGCTCTCTCTTCATTTTAGGCAATGGTGGCTACAGCTCCTTTATATACATTATAGTTTCCTCTTTCTTTGTTCCGATTGCCAACATCTCCTTTTTAACACAGTCTTTAATGTAGACATGTGTAATTCTGTCCTTGGCCCTATTACATTCTTGATTGAATTCAGTCTGTTGCTCAACTATCTAGCCATGACTTTCATTATGAACTTCAAACGCATCCTTCCATTCACTTTGTGGATTCCTTTGCCTTAATGGTCTGTAGAATCTAAAAACACGTATTGTAAGATTGCCTTCTCATTTTCCACATTCTTTCTCTAATTGATACATGTGTGTCTTGACTGCTGAACAGTAAGTTTTTCCAGGAACTCAGGCATTTTTTTTGGCCTTGATCCTCCCAAACATAACCTGGTGCCTGGCAAAAAGTAGATCCTCAATAATTATTTGATAAATAACAATGGAATGTTAACAAATATATCTCTGCTGTTAATGCTTAAGAAATGCAGTAATAGCAAGTGAAACATAGACTCACTGGTCTTGAATAAAAGTCTCCTTTTGGCTCATTATGACCAACATCAAATATTCTCTACATATGTCTTTTTGTCTTTGTTCTACATCAGACTGCACTAAGGGCAAAGCTAGAGAATTATGTTGTTGGATTCATGTTTCTGGGGGATGCCAGAATTAAGGGAGAGTCAGGAGCATGGTTAGAAATTTTTGTTTGGAGCTTTTAGCAATAAATCATAGTGATATACAACTCTCAGTGGGTAGCAATATTGGTGTTAGGTGCATAGCTAGTGATTTGAGTCAAGTAAGCAAGTCTGCCCACAAACCTTAATGGATTTGAAGTCCAGCAGTTCATTCATTAAAGATTAAAGTAATTGGCAGAAACAGACTGTGAACCAAACCTTCTTCTCATTTCCCTTTGAATTATTAAACTAAGCACACTTATATCCATGGAGCTGATGTTACATGCTTTCTTAAGTCAGGACCAACTATTACATCAATCCAGGTACCCTACTCCAGCCGTATTCATTTCAGCAACACTAGTACACAACCATCTTCTGGAAATGAGATTTCTTCTCCATGGTGCCCATTGCACAAGAACTAATTTGTTGACAATATTTGAACAGTTCTTGGAAACAGTTAGCTTTATAAAGGGAAAAGGCTTGAAAATTACATTTCCTTTCCAAGCAGCAATGCCAGAACCAAAAGAACCTCCCCTGCTTCCTCAAGTTATTCTGTTACTTTTAATGGCTGTTCACACCAAATTTCCAATTTCCAAATCATGATCATATTCCTAAACAATATGAAAATCATTAACCCTGGGTTCTGGTACACCAGAAGTTAATTATGTCTTGATAACCACTTCCATTCCTATGATGTTCTTAATAGTTCCTATAGTTTTCAAATATTTCAACCATCCCTGGAGTCCTTGTGTTTGTGTGTGTGTGTGTGTGTGTGTGTGTGTGTGTGTGTGTGTATACATATACATATATATATATATATATACACAAAAAAACCACACACATCATTGTAAGTATTTGGAGATACAAAAGAATTCTGCTATGTACATTTGGAATTTATACAACCTACAAACATCTTTTGCATTCCTCAATTCAAATTCAAGTAATAGAAATAAATTATCTTTGAAGAACTGATTTTAAAGAAAACTATCAGAAAGGAGGAGCAAATAGAATGCCAGCTCTAGAAGTCTGTTTTACTAACTGAAGTTAGAACTCAAAATTTTACTGTGTTCCCCAAACCAGTGCCCCCAAAACAGTTCAGCATGTTTAACAAATTCTCAGAGTAGCCTTTCAATGTGAAAATGCTTATTACCCTGATTTTTCAACTACACTGAATATTTATACAAAGAGACAAAAATCTTCTTTCATATACATGTACAAATTCTCAATATGAAAATAATTCAGCTTAATTTGTAACGTAGGAAATTAAATTTGTTCCTAGGAAAAAATGGACAAATTAGATATTGCTTATTAGTCATTTGGTTCAGTGGACATCTACGAAAGAAAATTATTGATTCTCTGGTAAAATGGACAAAGATTCCTTCATCCCAGCAGTTTTGTTACCTATTGACTTATTAAGTTCTTCAAGGTATATCCATATCCCCCTCCCAACACTATCTCTAGCTTCTTATCTAAATACTTAAATTTAACTTTTGAAAGGCATCTCATTGCACAGGATGAACTTGAAAACTGCCAGCCCTCAATTCTTCTACTCAGTCATAGACTTACCAAGTTTGAAAGCACAGTAAGACCAAAAAACATTTTTCCTCAAGGTCTTGGGATACAGCCAGATGAATGTTCACATGCTTGCACATTCTGACCTGATGTTTTGCTTGCATTTCACAAAGGTTTCATCCCCTACCTTTGTTCTGAGTTCCATTCTTTCTTCTCTCCCAAATAATTAGAAAATTTTTTGCTATTACTGACTCTAAATAGAATTTTAGCAAACACAAAGCCATTTATTGTGAGATGTTATGCTAATTTAATTAACTGTTTGAACTAATTCCCACCTTTAATTTCTCCAATATGCTGATTAGTGAAATTTTTTGTTCTTTAGTTGATAAGTAATGGGGGAGGTAAGAAATTAAGAAATTGAACTTCTTGAGGCCCACTTCAGAATTAATTCCAGTAATTTCCAAACTATATTTTGATACAGAGACTGAACTAAGTTGTTTTGGTTATCAAGAAAAAAGTGGAAGGGATACTGGTATTGATATGGTGGTCCCTAGTGAGTGAGGTATCACTAGAAGCAGTTACCACCCTTTCCATTAACACTGTCATCCCAATAACTGTCATCCATTTCCAAATGTTGAAAAGAAACAGGAATTTCAATGCAAATATAACTCAAGGTTTCCCTTTTCAGTTCAGTGTTGCTAATAGAAAAACAACACAAAGCACTCTCTTTTTCATGGGTTTTAATTAAAAAAATGTTATTTGAATAAATACTGGTATTTCCCATGGTGATGAACTCCACAACCACTATGTAAATTTGCATAACTCACAAACATATGCCCTAATCTGTAGAGTAATTTCATGAAAGGTAGCTTATATAAGCAGAAGTCATACAGTATTTTGGGTAAAGTTACATTAGAAGGTTATGTCAGTGATAATAAGGATTGGGGGCATGCTCAACATATATTCACAATAATTATCCAAACCATTTTGTTAGGAATAGTGTGTAATAACATGCAGGACTGAATTTACTGTTGCTCGTTCCAATGAAGATAAAGAGCTACAAAGAGATTGTTGGTAACAACAATACAGTGAATTTTTTATAAAATATTTCTATTTTATATATAGAGATGTTACTTTTCCATCATCCTAGTCAGAAACAGCTTCTTAAAATAAAGCTAATGAGCTTTTACAAATGTAAAAAAGTAGCATCAGTGGAACATAATTTTATGGAGAACAGTTCATTTTCAGCATTATTAGCCATTTATCAAATAAGTGCAAATAATGGGAAACTAGTTGCATTTGATCTAGGCCTACTATGGATCATGAAACTTAAAAATGTGAGACTGCAAGTACAGGTCATTTTAATGATATTTACTTTTCTTGGAGAAGAAAATGTGAATCTCAGCCATCATCTATTGTGCTAAAGAACTAACAAACTGAATTAAAAGGATGCAAGGGAGAATGTAATGGAGACTACATTTTTACTTTATTTCTATATGTATAATAGTAGCAGTGAGGCTGGGGGTATAGCCAGTGATAAAGCATGGCTTAGCATGTGTGAGGCCCAAATTTCAACCTCTAGCACACACATAAAACAATACAAAACAAAACCAAAAAACCCAAACACCTCACCAAGATCACAGAACGCAGATTGTATCTCCTGTGTGAAAGTAACAATACCAAGCTAGTGCTATCTGGGAATGTGTGTTCTATTATGCTTTTAATTATAGTGATAGATTTCTACTTTTTCATAAAACTCTCATATCCCATCACTACATTTGTGGTCCTCTCTGAGACTAATAGTATGCATTTCCATGAAACTGGCTAAAACTGAAATGTAGGCAGTTACCATGAAATGCATCCACATAAACTTTGAACTCATAAGGGAATTTACCCTGTGATGTTGATGTCATTAGCATTAGACACAAACCCCCTAAACTATCAATCCAGAGTCCAGATATGACCCAAAACTATCACAGCCATGCGTTGCATGTTTGAACACCTGATTATGCTGATTCCTTGTTTCATTTTGTTGGGGAAACACATATAGATACATGACCTATAATCGTATCCAAAATTTACTGTTACATTAAAGAGTAGAAATTATTTTAAATGAACTAACATTGAAAAAAATCTCTTTCTCATATTTTTCAATTAATTTTTAGGTCCTGTCGATGTCAACATTCTAGCTAAGTGTAATCCCTGCTTATCAAATCCCTGTAAAAATGATGGCACCTGTAACAATGATCCAGTTGACTTTTATCGATGTACCTGCCCCTATGGCTTCAAGGTAAGTAGATGCTGTTGTGAGAGCCACAGTCTGGAAACATATCTTTTTTTTTCATAATTCTACTATGCTTTCTCTGTGCGCAGTGGATGTCCTCATTTGTATTCAACCTAACTTGGCCATTCCTTCTACAGGGGCAGGATTGTGATGTCCCAATTCATGCATGCATCAGTAACCCATGTAAACATGGAGGAACTTGCCATTTGAAAGAAGGGGAAAAAGATGGATTCTGGTAAGTAATGAGGCTGTGATTTCCTTTGTCTGAAGTATTGGAGCAAGAATAACTAAGAAAACAGGCATTTTCCTTTTCAAACCCAAGGGCATTCTTTTAAAAAAGAAAAACAGAATAAGGACAATATGTATTGGTCCCTCCCAGAGGTATACTGCAATATTAAAAACAAATGGAGACTCCACAGGGTTCTCAGCTTAGGATGTTACAAATCAAAAATTTAAAAACATGCACATACACATATGATTAATCAAGTCAGATTAGGGCAAGACAAAGTGTTGGCTCAATTATGCTAATTAATAGCCAACTCTTCCCTTAATGCAAGTCCTGCATTCATCTGATGATTTGCTTATTGCTTTAACAGACAGTGTGCAATGATGAGATGTAGGTCCCACTGAAACAGAAAATTAATGATTCATTTCCAGGCCACAATATACATAGACAATCATGCTGTGAACATTTTAAATCTGGAATTATTTAATCATACAGTACAATTACTTCAGATGTACTTCATGAATTATGAAAGAGTCCATTAAGTGGCATTAAGAATTTCACTTTAGAATGCTAATCTACTACTAACACTTGTTAGAATTGTCATGTTATAGAAGAAAAATACTTCATTTCTGTTACAAAATTTTCTCTTATCCATCTACACTTTACTCAAAGCTCATACTGATATTACTTGAGATTAAATATACAATATTTTATGTGGTAAATTGCATTTATTGTCTTAGAGAAAATGTTCATATTTTGTAATTGCAAGGAAGACAAAACTTAATTTTTACATTTCTTTTTTGTTGCCAGACATCTTAAACATTTCACATAGAGTAGGAGATGATATGATTTTAAGAATCAGAATTAGTTCCTCCTCATTTCTGAGTAAAGAAGCATAAATTACTCTATTAGAGAAAAACTTGGGATTAAGATATCTATGATTGTGGAGTCAAACTTTATTTCTGTATCATACCTGGAAATATTGGTTTTTAAGACCCTGAAGCCACTTACCATCTTGAAGCCAACATAAGTTTTATTTTTTAATGTTTTCTGGTTTGTTTGATATTACACTAAATCAATACTTACAACATGGCATTTCAAAACTTTTAAAAAACAAATTCTTATAATTTTATGAGCTCTATAATTTACAAATGTATTTATGGTTTTTTTTCAATATTTAGATCACATGGATTTAAAATGCAGCAAAAAGATGTGAATTGCTTTTGTGTTTATTTTGCCTTTCTGCCCTGATATTCAGGTGTATCTGTGCTGATGGTTTTGAAGGAGAAAATTGTGAAGTCAATATTGATGATTGTGAAGACAATGACTGTGAAAATAATTCTACATGTGTTGATGGGATCAATAACTACACATGCCTTTGCCCACCTGAGTACACAGGTATGAACACTGGGAAACATTATGCCATCAATCACTGTGTCTCTTTGAAAGCATCATTGGCACTATGCTCCTATTTATTTACTAATCCATTCTATTATTCTATAACTGGTAGGTGTTTTGTCAATTAGATGTAATGTAAATAATGGAAGGAACTAAGATGGTTTCAGACAATCAAGTATAAGACCCAGCAAGCTCAGTGCAAAGTGAGTCCATTATAAAGTCATTGCTCTGCAGCAAAAAAGAATTTTTCATGTAGAAAGTTCTTATCCCACAATTCAATAGCATTTCCATTTAAATCATTTTCCCCATACAAACCAACTCACCAAAACATATGTGAAAAGAGAGAATTTTTTAAATAGCCAAAATGTAATTAAACATTTGAGATACTTCATCTATGTTTATTTTTTTACCAGCAAGTATTTGCTTCTAGTGACCCATGTCCTTCAAGATGAAAATCAGGAAGAGACTGAGCATTTGGGATACTCTTACAAAGCCATCACCCTTTTTCTGACATTTTGTCTCTGTGGGTGATAAATCTCATATGACTATCCAAATTGCTAAACTTCCACTCAATTTAAACCAATTTGCTATAAAATCAACATCAAGTTTATGGTCTATATATTTTGACAGAGCATCTGTTTGACTGATATTTGTGACTATGAATAAGAAAATTCATAGTTGTCTTTTTGTTCCTTAATCTCTTATATTTAATGGAGAAAAATAATTCCATATTATATTTTTTAAAAAAATAAAGAAGTAGATTCTACTAGTCTGTTGAAAGCTACCATTTCCATTTAGCTGGATATTTTTATTAATTATATTTCCATTAAATCCAATACATAGTTAAGAAAATCAGAGACTGAAATATCTATAGATGTGGCTAAGACTAACATCTCTAAACATTGAAGATGCACACACCTCTATATAGCTAACTTTCATAGGGTTTGTTGGAAAACCACTGAAATTTAAATTTTTATCAATACCTTTCTTGATGGGAAAGTATCTTTCATGATGAAAAACTGCTAAATACAATAATGAAGTTCAGTTTTAACAGCTCAGATCTGTTTAAGGGTCTCTGACGCTGCATTTTCTGTAATTCAGGTCTTTTTAATAGGAGTAAGGCACCTTATGTCATGTAAAGTTATACTGTTTTCAGAAGAAATGCTGTATCACTAATTGTTCTATTACATGGATAGAGGGTTTATACTGCTTAGCAGGCAAAATTTGAGCATTCTTTGATATTTTGCATTAACCACGGGATAAGTATAGGAAATAGATCTAACATGCACCTATAGTACAGGGGTGTGCTACAAAGCTTTCACCTTCCACCAATAAAACTTACACCTCTCATAATTGGCATGACCCTGTGGCCACAGATTCTGGAGCCCTTACAGCTACTCTGATAACCTGAGGGCTAATTTGATATGTGTAAAAACCCAATGTTTGCACTAAAATCTGTTACTTAATACTGTCTTAGGACAAAAATAGGTCTCTTTTTCTGTCATTGTTCTGATCATTTTGAAAAGTGATTAAGAACCCACTTAATCTTGGAGACCTCTATAAACCAACCTACTCTGATTCCACCAGACAAATTAGATCCAAGCATTGCAAGCATAATTTTGCTATCTATGCCTTTTTATGTATGGAAACCAAGAATGGATGAATGAATATATATAAATACTTTCCCTTCCTGATGAAATCTGGGCTTGGAGAACAGCTATGTTCAGGTTCTTGTATGTCTTTCTTATGATAATTTAAATAAGGTGGTAAATACTGAGTTGGTTTGAAGGGGTCCCCCTGCTTTGGCTTTAGCTTTGCTATTCCTTATTCTTTTGTTTTCTTTTTCTGTCTTTGTCTTACCTGCTCACCTTTTATTTCCCAGGCTCTCATCCTAAACATCTTTGACACATGTCCTCCCATCTTGAATGGCTCCATTCAGTGCACCTTCCTCTGAGAAATGTGACTTTCCCAACTACATCAGATCTCTTCCTTTAAAACATATCATAATAACCCAAAGCTTAGCAAAACCACTTCTTAGTCAAAATGTGACATTTATGAAAGCTGTCATGCAAGAACCTACCATTACTACCCATTAAGAGGTTTGTCTCTGCATAGGAACTGAAACCCCTTTAGACTTTTTAACTTATAACTACTACAAATATTGGATTGCTTTAATTTGGGCAGAGGATCAAGAAAAATATTGAACTCAAGAGAAAGTGCATGACATACAAAACATGAAGATATTACCATTATAACCTTGGACAGGGTCTTGTGGGCCATGAAACTTTGACAGTTTGGCAGTAGAGAAGATATCTAAATGGGGAAAATTTATAACTCATCTTTTAACTGTAGTGTTTTTGTGCATATGTGAAATGAGCTCATTTCAAAAATATCAAACAACCATCTGCATTTTGAAATCAGTGGCACATAAGTGGCCTTTAATTATAGGAAAGTATAAATCAGACTCTAGAGTTTTGTATCCTGTTTCATCCAAGTCTTCATTTAGGGAGGAATTTTCTTATAATGTAACTATATTGTGTTAAATTTAATTTTGGAATCTGATTAATGAGCATGAGATCTGGGAACAGAAACCCTGCTATGCTCAGGGAATATAATAATGTTGTCATTGTTTAAAAATCATTTGAGGGCTGGGGATGTGGCTCAAGCGGTAGCGCGCTCACCTGGCATGCGTGCGGCCCTGGTTCGATCCCCAGCACCACATACCAACAAAGATGTTGTGTCCGCCGAGAACTAAAAAATAAATATTAAAAAAAATTCTCTCTCTCTCTCTCTCTCTCTCTCTCCTCTCTCACTCTCTCTTTAAAAAAAAAATCATTTGAGTCACAAGTTGCTTTTTGCTTTGAAGATTTTTCACTCTGCATGCCAAACACATACAATAAGAAAGTAAACTCTATTTAGGTACCAATAGGTATTACCAATAAAACTTCATAGAAAAAGCTCATGAATTATTATGGTGTCAATGTTTGCATTGTCACCTATGTGAAGTTAAAATGAGCATAATGTTGTCAATGGAGAAAATCCAGAGATCTGAAAATAATCATGCAGAGAAATGATGACATGATGAGTGGGCCATAAACTGGATTAGAAGAGGGCTGGGAATATGGCTTACTTGGTAGAGTGCTTGCCTCACATGCACAAGTTCCTGGGTTGAATCCCCAGCACCACAAAAATAAATAAATAAATAAATAAATAATAAAAAATAAAAAAAAATTAAAAAGGAAGAAAGAAAAAAGAAGTACTGTAAGGAAAGTGACCACCATTAGGTGATTTATTAAACGTTATTTATATACTGAGTAACCAAAATATCACAGTAAGTAGTTAATGGTTTATTAGAAGAGAAAACTCTTGTTTTTTCTTCCGGAATAGATTTATAACATAAATCTTAAGGGCCACTGCTGTCATTCTGTCCTCACCCTCATCATCAAAACTGTTCTTCACTTCAGCCCATCCCCTGTCCAGCTAATTGCACAGTGCATGACTGAGGAGTATTCTTCTGGAAAGATTAATTTTTGAAAGGTTAAATTATAAATTAAAATCACTGTTCTACGAATTGGGAAAGTAGAACTTGGAATTGTTAAATAATTTAAGAATTGATTCTATAGTTTTAATTTTAGCTTGGGATTTGGAGCTTGTTTTTTTTATATTTCTAACTCAATATCTTGTTCCTGAAAACAAGCCCCTTTTTTGACAAAAATATTCAAGAAATTTCTTAAACTGGCCAAGTTCAAAACCAACAAAAACATGAAATATGGACACCTTTTCTTGGGCTCTAGAGCTAGATAGTGTTGAATTGAACAATGTGTTTTTTCATGTTTCACAACAGAAAAAAACCCTGGATCTGGATCTGTTATGTCAAAACTAATGTGTCTTAAGTAATTCATTTCTCATGGGACCGCATACAATTATGACACAATGCTGATCAGATTTTAGGCCCTCATATTGCTTACTAATATTAAATGAATTAGGCAATTTATTTATTCATAAAGTCTTAGAATCCATGTTGTGCAAAATATTCAGAACATTTTAATTTCTCCATTTTATGCCATATCGTTTTTTTTTTCCAAATCTCTAATGCCCACACACAAACCATTCACTGTGCATCTTAAATAGCCAAGCAACCGGTGTCACCTCCCCTGGTCTAGATGCAGACCTGTAGCTTCCTGTGATGGCATTTACTTTTTGCCTCCTTTCCCTCCATGTGTATGCTTTTGGCCCAGCTGTAGGTAAGAAATCTAAGCTTCGCTTTTGTTTGCCTCCTCACCCTGGCTTCTCTGTTAATGCTGCCATTGGCTTCCTGTGCTCTACTGTTGTATCGCAATGTAAAAAGTCTCTTGTCTCTTCTGTCTTTGTCGCTGCCAGCTGCTAATCTGGTACTTTGTTATAGAAGTCCAAATTGGTTATCACTCAGTGTTTGCCCTTGGAGAGTGATAGCTCTCTTCTTATTCTTATATGGTCACTGAGCCAATCATAACAGCCCTACCCTCATCATGTGATCCATCCCTAACTACTTCCCAAGGCCTCAGCTCCAAATGCCATCTCTTTCATATTTCATATAACAGGGGTTCAGGCTTCAACATCTGATTTTTTTTTAGAGAGAGTGAGAGGGAGAGAGAGAGAGAGAGAGAGAGAGAGAGAGAGAGAGAGAGAGAGAATTTTAACATTTATTTTTTAGTTCTCGGCGGACACAACATCTTTGTTTGTATGTGGTGCTGTGGCTCGAACCCGGGCCGCACGCATGCCAGGCGAGCGCGCTACCACTTGAGCCACATCCCCAGCCCCTCAACATCTGAATTTTGAGACAAAGTATTCATCAGCATCTCTCATCAGAACAAAGGCAGGAATCAAGTCCTATGCGGCACTACTACAGTAGTTTGTGCTGACTACAGAGAAATGCAAGAAATGAGGAATGATAAGAAAGAAGTTATATGGCTAGAGCCCTGGCAACTAGATATACACGGGAAGGAGCAGCAATTTACAGATTGTTGAATGACAAATTACCCCAGAACATTAGAGCTTAAAAACTTAATAGTCATTTTTATCATTCACAGTTTCTTTTGCTCAGAGTTTGGGAAAGAGGACTTTGAGTTTGTCTCTCTGAAAGTCAAGGCCTCAGTTCTTCTCCATGTGGACCTCTTAGAGAGCTGCCTCAATGTCCCCATTGCATGCCACCTGGCTTCCTCCAGATTAAGCAAGCCAACATGCCACACTGAAAGCCTTCTGTCACACACCAGCACCCCTGAAGTATTCTGTTAGTTGTAGGTCCAATTCTGATTCAACCTAGGATTGCACGAGGGCATGAGTACTAAAAGTGAGGGGCACTGGTGCCATCCTGAAGTCTGACTCCCAGGAAGCATATCAAAGATAAGAGTTAACTGCTTACATGGAAAAAGCCAAAGAAAGCACTGGCCAGCCACAAACCCAGGACCTAACTTGAAATAAAGAGAATTGTCTGTAGGATCTTCCCACATAATATATAGTTCCAGATCACTCCTTCTTAACCTGAGTCATTTTCTTGCTCTCAACTACTCAATACTCATCTTTCCCAATATACTGTGTACTATTCAATATCAATATTTTTATTCTAAAGGTTAGGGAAACTCCCCAACACATAGTTATTTGATAAATTTTCAATAACTGAATATGCTTGGTGCTGCATATAAAATATTGAAAGAAGAAAGTTGGCCTCTGTCCTTGTGTGTAACTTGCTATATAGTGTGGAAGCTATAAAATCAAGTAAGCCAACAGATTATGATAAAATTTAAAAATCCATAATAAGTTCTGTAAGGGCTATTGGGGCAGAAAATAACGAGGAAGCAATTTTTTTTTGCTATAAAGGGGATTGGAAATGTTGTCAGTGGGGAGGTGAAGTTGGAATTGAGACCTGACAGAGGACAATGGACTCATTCAAGAAAAAGCCAGGAAGGAGAATCAACCTTCAGAGCATGCACAGGGAGGATGCAGTGAGGCGAAGGCTCAGCTGGGATCCCTGAAAGAAGTAGTAGATCTTGAAGGACTTTGTCAGGTCAAGAGTTTGAAATTCTTTTCAAAATCAAATATAAAATCACTGAATATTTTTGAAACAAGAAATTGAATATTAACTAAAAGTCTAGTTACTCGCCCAGGATTCACATTTCTAGAGCAGCTACCAAGACGCCCATTCCCTTCCCCTGGTCAGTTCCCACCTCCCTCTTCTACAGCCCTGCTCTTCTCCTCTTCCCTACCAACTACCTCAGCCATCCGCTCTCTGGCCCAGGAGAGCCTCCTTCCTTCCCTTGGCTATGATAAATGACTCTGTGATCAAGTCATATGATTTTAGTGCACTTCTGGAATGATTTGGTGGTGGTAACAGAAGAAAGCTTGTCTTTCTTTGGGGATGAAAGGTTGGTAGTACATTGTTTCCTTTTCCTCTAAAGAGACCCCCTAGTACCGTGGTGAAGTTTATGTATCCCAATAACATGAGGCATTTCCTCTTCTTCTTCTACCACAAACTTTAATTCCCTCCAGAGTCACCGCCAGCATAATTTGTTCAAAAAGGTTAATGTGCTAGATCAGGTGTCTGCAGTGTTTATCTCTAAACAGTAAGAGAAAAATTATTTTAGGTTTGCTTCTCAGTCTCTTTTGCATCCACTCAATTCTGCCACTGTTAATGTGCAAATGATAACCATAGAGAATATATGAGTGACTGAGAAGCTATGTCCCAATAAAACTTTGTTTATGGGCAGTAAAATTTGTATTTCATGTAGTTTTAATTTTAGTGTATCATGAAGTTTTCTTTTGATTTCTTTTAAACATTTAAAAATAAAAAAATACATTCTTAGCTCCCAGGCCATTCAAAAGCTGGAAGCAAGACACATTTTAATCATCAGCCAATAGTTTCCTGACCCCTGTGCTAGATAAATTGAAATACAAATGAACAAATTGTCCTCTATTCTGAAAGAAATAGCAATCATGTTGTAGACATGATCACATGATCAATTAATCACCCCATAAAGTGATGATCCCTACATCAGCAGTGTGAACAAAGAACTATAAAAGGTTAGAAAAATAATTCTCTATGCCACAGTAAAAACTTCTGGACACTAAATCTTACTGGATAGCCCTGGCATAGCATGATTCCTGGCATAGTGTCCAATAAATATTAAATGAATAAATTAATGTTTAATGAAGTTATTAGTTAATGAAGAAATATCTCAAGGACCCTTACTAGGGACTAAGTAAACATAAATGAATATATCAGGACACCAGTCATCAAACAATTACTAGTTTGGGAAGAGAGACAGGTATTTAAGGAAATTAATAATGGCACAGCATGATAGGTACAAGTAAAATAATTACCAGTTGCAGAAGCAGAGAGAAAGGAGTGAGAGATGTCAATTGGGTCAAAAACAGTAAGACAGATTTCCTGAAGGAGATGGCATCTAATCTGGCAGAAATAATGGGGAAAAGAGGACCCAAGCCATTATTCCTTTTTAGCACTGAGAAGAAGAGTCAGTCATAGGCAGCTGGGGTTGGGACTGGCAGGTTAGGGAAGACGGAGACCCACTGCATGGGCTGCAGTAAAGTCTGTCCACATGGATGAATACACCCCAGGAGCGGCTTCCAAAGCTTCCAAAGTGGCCACTTTTCTCAGGCAAAACTGATAAATGGGAGGACTGTTGTCTTTCTATTGACCTCACCTGACTCTAAGTTCTTATCTATACACCTGTCACTGCTGCCTGAAGGAGTTGGCAAATGCATTCAGTTTCTGTAAGGTAGGCTGAGAAACTGGTACAGTGAACATGACATTGAATTCAACTGCTTTCAGACATAAGTCAGAAAATGTATCATCAATACTTTTTGCCACAGAATACCTAAATATGATAGAAAAATGTTGCAATTATTCTTTTAAATTCATAGCCAAGTATTTAAGAAAGTGGAAGAAACAAAAAGGAAGTGGTAAGAATTTGTAAAACAAGTTTGCCTTTATGTGAGTTTGAGCTTTAAATTTGCATTACCTCTCAATAGATTGATTGAAAGGTATCCTAAATTAATAGCTCTCAGAGAACTGACAGAGGCAAATGCAAATATACTCTGGAAGACCAATGTAAACATTATCTCAAAATCCAGAATTATAGATTATAAAACACCTGAATAATATGCTACCGTGGATAGGGTCAACAGAAACCAGAATCAGTAGAATTAAGTCCATCTGTTGTGCATTTCCTGGTATTTATCACATACAATGTAAGAAAAAGTATATGTCAACTATTTAAGAAAATAAGAGGAAATGAAACCATGAGCCAGGAACAAGAATCAGGTAGGTTTAAAAAGAGAAACAAAGAAATACACAAAATATAACCACTGGACTTGAACCTTATTAAGTTAATAGCATAATAGATACAGCTGAAAGAGAATGCATGAACCAGAAACTAGATTTGAAGAAATTATCAACAACTCAATATACAGAGACCAAGAGAAAGAATTTTTAAAAGAGATAATGCTAAATGCCTGATAGAATGAGAAATTTTAGCCCATATCTATTCAATTTTCCAGGGGGGAAAAAGATAAATGGAATTTTAGAGAGCAAATATTAAAAGCAATAATTATTAGTAATTTTCCAGACAGGATCAAAACTATGATTCTTTTGATCTGAAGAACACAACAAATCTCAACAAGATAAGTAGAAATTAACTTTATCTTATTAATCAAACTACAAAACATCAAAAACCCTTAAAATAATAAAAGCTACCAGATGCAGAAAAAAGATTAACTTCAATAATTAATTCATTAAAATTTTACTGACAATATACTTCTCAAAGACAACAAGGGAGATTAGAAGTTAACATCAATTTCCTAGGTTAAGGAGATAATCCAATTCAATATTAATAAATTAGAGATATTGTATTAGCCCAGTGGAAAATTTGGCACATTATTGTACCAATGCCATTAGAATTGTTAGTAAGGGTTGAGTAAGTTATCTACAAACAGCAAGTATTTGCAGCACTTGACACGTAATATACCTTTTAAGTGTTTACTTTTATTGACTATAATTACACATCACAGAAGAAAGAAAGAGAAATTGGAGATGAACAGATCTGTTCACAAATCAAAATCCTCTTTTATTAGTTGAGATGCTCTCCCAAAGCTTCTGTGTTAATGCAAAATGATCATGGTTGAAATGATTAGATTATGAGAGATGTAATCTGATCGGGGGATTAGTCCATTTGATGTATTAAAAATCCAAATGGAGTAAGTGGACAGTAACTATAAGCAGGGAGGCTGTGGCTAAAGGAAGTGGGTCACTGGTGCCTCACTTGTTCGGTCTCTGCTTCCTGGATACCAAGAGGTGAGCAGCCTTCCTCTACCACTTGCTTCTGCCATAGTGCAACCTCACCTCAGGCCCAGAGTCAGCTGACCATGGACAGAAGCTCTGAAACCATGAGCCCATATAAACTTTTCCTCCTCTTAAATGGTTCTGATCAGGTAATTTGGTTACAGCAACAAAAAGCTGACTTGCACACTGGTGCAAGAGATCTTCTCTATGTCATTTAGGTTCTCTGATCCCCAATGTTTTATCTGAAAACCTAGGCTGACCATTGACCTCATTGTGCTGTGTTGTTGTGATGATAAACTAAGATATGGCACGTGCAGCTCCCAGAGCAGTGTCAGGATTAAAACAAACACTAGGAAGTATTGTATTTAATGACTCTACTTGCTCCTTTTTAGCTGTTACCTTGAAATGCTATTAATTTTTTCTCCCACTAACTTCCTTCATCTAAAAATTTTGAGATAATAATAGCTTTATATGAATCATTAGTCCATTTAATGTATTCATTCAACAATCATTTGCTGAATGTGCACTGTACAGAGTTCTGGATATCCAGAGATGAAGAGCTAAGCTGAAATGTGAGGGTTAGGGGAAGGATTAAATGAAAGGAGGCAGGCACAGTAACTAGTACCAGACGTGTTGCACAGAAAACCCATGTTCCAGGCTGACCATCTGCCCTTCCTTTCCCTCCCCTGTGCACCATGCACTGCAACCAGCATCAGCAGAGAGGATGACCATGAAACCCAATTTGCTGAAAGTTTTGCTGAGTTGTTGAGAGAGAGGTTTGGATGCAGCCAGACAAGTTCAAATTCTGGTTTCTCCATTTACAACCTATATGACTTTATTAGTGTCAATGCCCAGACACAGAACCTGAGAAAAGGATTTGGGTGTGAGCACTTTATTTGGAAAATAGTCCCATGAAGTAGGTGATGGAATAGAGAAGTGAGAGGGAGAATGAAAAATAGAAAATAAAGGATACATTGAGGAGCAGGTTCCACTGTGGGAAATTGAGACTCATTCCCAGGGGATTCTTCTGACTTTGTGGAACACATCTCAGAACAATGTAATTAAGGACCAGAGAACACTGAGTCATGTATCCAACAATTCTTGTCCTTTTGTGGTTGATGCTTGCTCTGGAACCATTGGCATCACAAGCTGGCTAATCCTGTTCCCATGACTAGAAATCTCTCTCAGGCAGAGTGTTTGAGAAAGACCTGTACACAGGAACTCTCTAGTAGAGTTAGGTCCATGAATGGGACATTGAGAATGTCCCTTGTAGTGACCTTACCTCTCTAGCCCCTTTATCTATCCTGGGCAATAGAGTGAGTACTTGGTCACCTGTATTACTTATTTTCCCTTTAGCCCTTTAACTCCTAGTACGTATGGAAATTTATTCTCTTCTTCACCCATAGGAGAGGACTGTGGGTAACTGGACTACATTTTCCCAACCGTGTTGGATATTTGGTGTGTCTGCATGACTAAATTCTGGCCAAGGGAATGTAGTGGGAGCTCTGCTGGCCTCTTTCAGACCTGGTAATTAAGATATCAGGTAAGGCAAATCTCCACGCTCTACATCCCCATCTAGACAGCTGAAACACACACATGGTAGCAATCTAGCCTTATCTATTTGAATGGGGATGATGTCCAGGAAATGACTGAGGAGCCCAGATGCAGAGAATGGTATCTCTGGTATGAAGCAGAGCTGACCCAGACAGCCCTGGCATCAGGACTGTTCCAGGTAAGGGGCATGAGCTTTGGTATCCTCTAAAACATGATATTTTCGATTATTTTGCAACCTTTCCTCTCCCTCACCAGTGCACTCCATGATGATGGCTGACAATAGTGTATTTTGTGACAATCCACAAAAGTGCTTATAGCAATGTCTGGTGTCAGGTAAAATTTTGATAAATAACTAAATTACTTATGAGTAATTAATTATACTTACTTATGTTTGCCAAGGTGTGATCTTTCCATTACAATCTGCAATACATGAACTCAGAGTGAGGGAGACCTAGAACTCCAAAGACTATGAGAGGTGTTGCCAGAAAAATCACAGAAACTGAATTCTAAATAGACCCAAACCACAATGGTCCATCCCACCTAATAATGACAAACATGACCAGCATTACTGAGGGCACACTTTGCATTAACCACAGCACTGAGAGTCTCACCTACATTATTTTATTCATTTCTACAACATTATTATGGTATATGGGTGAGTATCTGTATCTTACTGTTCAAACAGACTCTCGGAAATAATAGAGCATTAATCATTAAGATAAATGGGAAAAAAAAGAAAAGAAACTTTGACTCAATCAATTTAGGAAAACCTAAATTCCCAGATATTTGGAAATGTAACTAATTTCTAAAAGAATATGATAAGTGGCAATGGTACAGGAGTCACCTGAGTAAATGTTAGGTAACATGCAGCATTTTAATTCCATTTCGTCCGGCTCCTCACAGCTAACTGAGGGGATTCTAATCATTAATCACCTGAAGACTTGGTGTCTACACTCAGGCTTCCTGTTCTGGGGAGGTAATATATCTTGAATTTTAAAGTTGCAGTAATTATCCCCAAATGAAGCCGAGGTAGAGATTTTCACCATCAACTACACAATCCACATTTCTACAGGACAGTAATGGGTTTCTCTCCTGGGTGATGGCTTTATATAAATATGCATGTGAACATGGTAGGACTTTACTTGGGGAAAGTTTCTGTAGGATCACTTCACAGTCTGTATTTTCAGATATCCCAGGATGTGAAGCCAGCTCTCAATTCTGGGAAGTTCCCTGATATTCAGAACTAAGAAAGTATTTTCCCAGGGGGGCAAAAATCTCCACCTGTGTAGGTTCCCAGCTAATCTTCCCCTCCCTCTTGCCACCATCAACCACCTGCATCCCCCTTTCCCTCTTCTAATCCCCTTCTCTCTGACCTTGAATCAAACCAAGGACATGAAATAGCTGCCAAATAAAGTGATGGTTCCCTTAGTGTCCAAAAGAAAGGAATGTGAAAAAGGAGTTAAGTTACCCTCAGTTGCAGAGCCAAAGGGCTCTAGGATTAGGAATTTCCATGAACAACTTCGTAGCGGTGAACTCTACTCAGATTCCTTTGATCCATTTTCTCAACAAGGTCTACTCCTTGGTGTGCTGAGCCCATTTAAGTTAAGAATGCTAAGTCAGTTTATGAAAAGTCCCCTTCATCCTTGACAGCCAATCAAGCTTCTCTTCACCCATGCTTCATCTCTAACCAAGTTCCTCTTCACCCATGCTTCATCTCTAACCAAGTTCCAACCTCAATACCAAAGTTCCTGTAGTAAGTTTCCACCCACTTCCTAACCCTCCCCAATGGCTATACATTTCTACTTAAATCTCTGTTGTACTCAGAGTTGAATTCAATCTCTCTCCTCTACTATAAAAGCCTTAACCCCTGTTGCAGTAATCTTGAATAAAGTTTTCATTGCTGTTTTTATTAAGTGTTTAATGCACAACTTTTCTTTTACATTCTTGGCAAATTGGGCTGGGTATATTGAAGCTGTGGTATGCTATATGTTTTGTGTAGACTATATAGAAGGGAATCCTAGATGGACTCTCTTAGAGCCAGGTTTTCAAACAACTTGAGGAGATAACCTGAGCTTGCTTGTTTTTTTTTTTTCTTTCTGTTGACTTTTTTCTGCTTAGGCAAGCTGTTTACCTGAGATGGGCCTGGATGTCCTTACTGTTAGGCTGGGTAAGAATGGCTGCCTCTCCCAAGTCAGACTGCCCTGAATCTTGATCTGGCAAAGACTAAAGTCTACACAAAGAAGCTGTGCTTCTACTGTGGAGGAAAGCAAATCACCAGGTGATATTAAGATATTCTAGAAAATGCTCACAAATATGAAGGGGAAAATCAGGCCACAGAAAAACATAAGCTCTGTTACACTAATTAGGAACTCTAACATGCAAAGATAAAAGGAAGGAAAGATAATAAAGTGTGAACAGTGCTTCTTTGGCTACTGAGACTATTTTTGACCAGAATACATTGTTCCATATTTTTTCCATTACACATGTGTATTTATAGGATTAAAAATATGAATTTATGCCATGTTAATTGAAAACTGTGGTTAGCCTTGTTTTAAGGCACTTTACCACAGATACCAGGCATAAAAGAGGTGGTTACATTATGGAATTGGACTTTAATTATCTCTGTGCCTTCCATAGCACTTCCTGCCTGTTATGATTTAAATATGAGGTGTCCTCCTCACAATCTCATGTATGAGATAAGGCAAGAATTTTCAGAGGTAAAATGATTAGATTACAAGAGGTATAACCTAATCTGTGAATTAATCCACTGATATGAAGGGTATGGCTGGAGGAAGTAGGTCATCGTGTAGGTACTTTTGGGGTTTATATTGATTTCCTTCTCAAGCAAACTTCTCTCCCTGTGCTTGATTGCCGTGTCCTGAACTTCTTCGTTCCATCGTACCCTTCCACCATGATGCTCTGGGACCAGAGCTGTGGAGTCAGCCTATCATGGACAGAACCTCTGAAAATATGAATCAAAATAAACATTTTCTCCTTTAAAATTAGTTCTATTATTATTATTATTATTATTATTATTATTATTATTATTATTATTGGTACTCAGGGGCACTTGACCACTGAGCCATTCCGCCAGCCTTATTTTGTATTTTATTTAGAGACAGGTTCTCACTGCAGGCTTAGTGACTCACTTTTGTGGAGGTTGGCTTTGACCTTGCCATCCTCCTGCCTCAACCTCCCAAACCACTGGGATTACAGGCATTGGCCACCATGCCTGGCTTTAAATTAGTTCTTATCAGGTCTTCTGGTCACAGTGACAGGAAAGCTGAATAGAACACTACCCTTTCTCTCTTCCTTGGCTCTACCTTCTTCTGTCTTTCTCTTGCTTCTTCCCCTGAAGACAAAGCAATTTTTTCTTTGTCTGAAGCAAAACTGTTTACTCCACACCCAGGCCCTATCTCTGGCTTATCTTCTAAATCATTCTCTTTCCTTTGCAAAATGCAAAATCCTTCAGAGGATTTATTCCACCAAATAAATTTTTCTCCATCTTGTACAGAGTTATCAATCCACCATTTTGATACCTGGTTGCCCTTGGTCGTGTGTGGGTATTTAAAGTGTCCTTGCCTGTGAAAGAACTCTTCTAAACACTGTAGAAATTAAAAGAATTATTCACTCCACACAATCATAGAGTGTTTTTCATACTCTCTGAGTCAAATTTGAACAGAAAGTTTGTCCATACCAAAAGTTCTATGAGGGGGAAGGCTACCTTCTCCTCAGCGAGATGTCCAATGCCTGACATGTGATCTGTACACAAACCTTGGTTGAATATGGTCTTTGCATGGCCAATCTTTGATCAGGTTCCTGAACCTTTGCCTACATCAGCCTTTACAACTCCTCTTAAAATTCAGTTTGGGTAAAGAAATCTGTAAGACATTTAGCAAGACTCCCATATATTTGATCACCTTCAATATTTGATCAGGTTTTCATCCTCCACCATGCCTCAAGAGCTATCTGATCATTCCACGTTGTCTTCAGTAGGATTTCTGCAGGAAATTTTATCCAGAATCTCCCTTACCCTTAACATTTTCTCTTAGCAAAGTTCTATCCACTGCCCCCACTCCTGATCCTTGGCCATCAATTCCCACACTCCCATGCTGTATTTGGTGTCGGGTCCAATCTCTCCCACTGCAAGACCTCACTGCAATGGTCCCTGTACCTATTGTTATGGTCTCATATAAGGCCTTCTGTACTATACTTTAACTAATATCATCAAACAATTATTTTTATTTAACAATGGGAATCAAAATATTTGATGGAAAATGGAATCAGAAGATTATTTCCTTGATGAAAAATGGAGCAGGTAGTTATTACATGAGCCATGGCTCAGACACCAGCTCTCCTCAGCTGGGACTGCGGAGTCAGTTTTCTCAAGCTCTCTCTTTGCTCATTTTGTGAACTGAAGGTGAGGATATCAGCTACCTTTTAAGTCATAGTGATATTATTGATTCATGCCTGACATGCTTAGAATGATTCCCTGCCCGAGGGTAAGTACTCTTTAGTGAATTGTATTAAACTTCTTTTCATACCATGATTGTATTTAAGACTCTAGTAATCTCCCAAATAAGAGGAGCAGTTGTGTAGGGATGTACCCAGGCATTCTCAGTGTCTTCCTCCCATTCTCAGCCTAGAAGACTCCACCAGAAACCAAAATCATGTAAGGGAAACACAAGAATAGCATGTCACTTCCCCGCAGTTTCAGCCACCCTGTACTTCCCATTGCTATTCTCCCCGCACAGTACCATCTCCCTTTCTAAGAACATAAATATCCTGGAGGCAGGTTTTACATCTGACTTAGATTACAAAAAACATAGCTCAATGCTTCACACAGTATAAACTTTCAACACTGAGTGATAAATGGAAGGAAAATAGGAGTAAGGAGACTGTTTGAGGTCACAAGAAGTACTCTTTCTAGAGGTGTAGAAGTGCTTTTGGAACCTGGTTGGCACTTATGTGTTAATACAGGTCAGTAGTTTTCAAACTGTACTCATGAAGGTGGCAAAGCAGGTGGGAGGGAGGAAGGAAATGACGTAAAAACAGGGTTTCTAGCTCATCACCCCACAGTACACCCAGAATCAGTGCAGCCTCACTTTTATCTTCTTCCCTTTCTAGAAGTTGCATATGTGTATGGGAGTCATCTGCTTACAAAAGTGGAGAATGATAATTATCACTAAGTGTCTATTCAAGTACAGAATCATGATGTGATCCTCTGGATTCACTTCAAATTCCCCTCCCTACCATGTTGACCTCAGTATGTTGTGATCATTTGTAGCAATGTTCAGATTAAAGGGTGATGTGTGTTTCCAAGGCGGAACACATCTGGTGAATTCAGGCGGTAGATCTTAGAGTCTCCCCCATCCACTGTCACAGTCCTCCAGCTCCCTGCAAGTTTCCTTGTCCAAAACAATTTGGCAGTCCCTAGTCAGAATCACTGTCCTCTCTGCTTGAAGGTCCCTTTCAAGGTGCCACGACACTGTGGTCCCAATTTACCTGTATCCTTAGTTACCAAGAACTGAAGAGGAAGGGATTAACACTGCTGAGTTCTGCTATTGTAACCAACAAATCTATCTCAGGCTTCAAAGGACTCCAAAAACAAGCAAAGGAGAAAGGATCCTTCGATTTCTATGTCTATCATCCCTTTCTCACTCACTTCCCCACTCATTCATTTATTGTTTATATAATCAAGCAATATTTACTCTAGCCCTACTTTGTCCCCCGAACATACATGTATCATGCAGTTACAGAGGCCAGAACTCAGTACTGACTTAAGACACTGGTAACTCACTGAGCATTTAGGAAATGCTTATTTACACCATTTTGGACCCTCCATTCCAACATAATTTCCCAAGGGGGTAAATGCAAATCTCACATGCAAACGTAAGACAAAGTTTATATGTAGGATGTGAGTTAACAAGGGAGACAGCAAGGGCGTGAAAGCAGCACATTTACAAAGCTCAATAACCCCATGTGACTTGTCGCTACATATGGAATATTGGAGAAAAGAAGCATTCCCACCATCACAGGACACACTATGGAAGAGTGGTGCTGTAGATAAAGGGAAGTACTATTAAGCATAAAGTATAGAAGGTGTAGAAGTATCGAATCTGGGCAAGCTGAGGGAGCTTTGTGCTGATTTAGCAAGTATGGTCCTGCTGGATTTTTTTTTTTTTTTAACGGGGGCATTATTTGCATTGAATGAGTAAGAGCTTTGTTAAAATCTGATGATGGACCTTTTAGGTTGATAGTCTGGAGAATTGGGGAATAGAAAATCCAGAGAAAATAGCAAAAGGAAAATTCTAAAAGTGCATGGACTTTACTTGTAACTCACAGTGGAATCCAGTTCTTCTTTCCCTTTATCTAGAAACAATCTCTTTGGGAAGTCTTCTCAATACACACCTAGAAGCCAGAACTCCATTCTCTCTCCTTTAGTGGTAGTGCTTGCCCTATGAGGAGACCCTAATACCAGTTCTGCCAACTAGAATGGTAATTATTCAACCTTGAGGAAGGCCGGAAGTATAGGCAAGTGTGGCAATGGCTCTGTCAGGGTCAGATTTAGAGATTTATTATTGATATATTTCTAGATTGTTCCCTGATGGTCTGGCATAAGGATACGAGTGCCTTGCTCCTGGGAAGAGATTGCAGGGAAGGGTCTTTGATTTAAGTAGGGCTGCAGAGCAGTTTTTAGAGACAGACATGGCACAGAGAGAACCTGGAGACAGAACTTGACTGAAAAACTTATAGAGAAATGAAGTTTCTCTAGAAGTCCAACAACCACATGAAAACATTCTGTGTTGATTCTATTGCTGTATTACAAAGTCTTCAGTGATACCCAATCAACCCATGTTGACTTCACAATATATATATCTTCCCAGTACTACATGCATATCTTTTGGAAATAAAGTGTGGGATGAAGGCAAACTAAGGAAAGATAAAAATCAGGGAGTGAAATAAGGATGAGGCAAGGGGAATCAAGAAAAAACTGGTTAGACAATTAATAAGAACATTCAAATTGCCTTTGGAGCACTCAGGAGTCTTGGGGAAAAGACTTGAGATTGGTGGGGGGGGCGGTGTGCTCAGAAGGCTGCACAACTTGAAGATTTTGAGATACAAAATTATCATCACAATAACTACAATAGCCAGGGGAATCCCTGCTAGATCGCCAACTCCAATTTATATACATTGTCTCATTTAGTCTTCACAATAACTTGTTGAATACTATTTTTTATTTATGTTCGGGTACACTTGACAGTAGATGGTATTTGGACATATTATACATATGTGGAGTATAACTTATTCTAATTAGGATCCCATTCTTACAGTTGTATATGATGTGGCATTTCACTGGTCATGTATTCATATATGCACAAAGAAAAGTTATGTCTGATTCAGTCTACTTTCTTTCTTTCTTTTTTTTAAAGAGAGAGTGAGAGAGGAGAGAGAGTGAGAGAGAGAGAGAATTTTTTAATATTTATTTTTTAGTTCTTGGCAGACACAACATCTTTGTTGGTATGTGGTGCTGAGGATCGAACCCGGGCCGCACGCATGCCAGGCGAGCGCGCTACCGCTTGAGCCACATCCCCAGCCCTCTACTTTCTTTCTTATTCCTGTCTCCCCTCCCTTCCCTTCATTCCCCTTTGTCTAATCCAATGAACTTTTATTCTCCCCTCCCACTCCCTTATTGTGTGTTAGCATCCACATATCAGAGAGAACATTCTGTCTTTGGTTTGGGGGTATCAGCTTATTTCACTTAGCATGATAGTCTCTAGTTCCATCCATACACTGCAGTGCACTGTGTTGCTAAGCTGTGGTGTTTGGTATGTTTTGTTTGTTAGTTGCATTTTTAACTTAGGAGAGTTTCCTTTTGTGATGGACTGAAAATATTAAGAAACAATTCCATCAGATAGAAGAGCATCTGTATTTGCTTTACTGTGGAATTGTTACAAACAAAACAATACATGTGAAGTCCCTCCCCCCAAAGATATGTCTGTTTCATAGTACAAACTCAATAGATTGTAGGTTTTTTGTGTGATTTTCATAAATAGAGTAAGGCAAAATTAGGTTTGTCTAACAAGAGAGAATCAAAGTATCTAACACATAAAGCCTTGAATGGTGGCAAAAAGTCTGACACATTAAATTCTGCACAATCTAGTGGCCACAACAGCTGGAAACGTGACCACTGATCATATCCCCCAAATGGAAATGTACCAGCTATTCAGAGAAACCTAGAATTTACTGACACGGAATCTTAGAGAAATTCTTTGATAAGGGCAATGGTTTATGCAATGGATCACATTTTCAACCAAGGCCCTCAAACAGGTAACAGATGAATTTTCTAGAACCATCTGTTGTCCTAACTTCCCTCAAAGGCATATTACCAAAACCATATTAGAAAAAAAAAATTTTAAAAATGCTATAAGAGTCAACAAAATACCATCCAAATAGGCAGTTCTTATTATTTAACTTGTCCTGGGGACGACATTACAAAATCCACAGGAATGAATGAACAGCTCCTTGGTGGTTGTGCTCCCAGAAGTGGGTACAAACACCCATGGTGTATGCAGAAGAGTCCCCCAGGTGGGGGGTATTAGAACTCTCAGCTATATTTATTGTTATCCCACACTTTTTTTCACAATCTATATATCTTCCCAGTACTACATGCATACCTGTTAAAAATAAATATACCTATATAATACACTAAAATTTTCTTTTTACTTATTGATCAAAAAACTTTGACACAATAACCCAAATGTGGAAGCTATCCAAGTATTCATTGACCAATTGATGGATAAATAAATGTGGTACATACATTACAAGGAATATTATTCAGCCTTGGGAAGGGATTAAATTTGGCTATGAGTTTCAATATGGTGGAAACTTGGAGTCATAACGCCAGGTGAATAGGCCAGATCTAGAAAGTATTGCATGATCCCAGTTCTAAGAGGTGCCTATAAATCCAAATTCATAGAGATATAAAATAGAATAGAGATTACCAGAAGCCAGTGGGAGGGGGAAATGGAGAATTAATTAATGATTACAGAGTTTCAGTGAGGAAGATGAAAAAGTTCTGAAAATGGAGAGGAGTGCTAGTTGTACAAAAATATAAACGTACTTAACACTACTGTACAGTTACAAATGGCTTACATGGTAAATTTGTCTTATGTATAGCTTACTCACATTTAAAAATGTTAACTTCAGGAGATCTCGGCTTCACTTAATTGTCCACGAATCCTGAATTTATTTTTTTTGTTAAAGTTGAGCTTTTGATAAGCCTCACAGAACTAAGATAATATGTTCTGAGCAGAGTTTGAAAAGTGTTCATTATTCCCCTCCCCTTTGGAAGGTACTAGGATAAGTGGAAGAAGTGCCATATTTAACGAAACAGACCCATTATCAAATACTACCAAATATGAGTGCAGCTAAATCCCTGGTCCATGGAATGGCAATGCCATTTCAATCTGTTTCCTTCAGAGGTGGATGGTGTTCACGTTAATATGGGTAGTGCCATAACCTGGGTACTTAGTGTATAGTAGCCACTCCTGGTAGGGTTCTTACCTCACCTTAAGGGGTACCCTTAAGAGCTCACTGCTTTGTTCCAGTGTCTAGATCTACAGTTTACTCATCCCTGTGTCAATTTCTTCTAAGTGAAATCCAAAGTTTTCTCAAATTTGGCAAATGATATTTCCTTAAATGATCACATAGTTATTACATTAAGCCTGTGCTCTCATCCCTAAGTTGTATATTTTAGAAAAAAGAATTTATGTTACGTGCAAGTGCAAATACATCACAATAAATTACATTCATTATTATGTAAAATTATCATTCCCCAATAAAGATTTTTTAAAAAGAAAACAAAATTTGCACCATGTAAAAATTAAGCACAATGATAAAGGAAAATTTAATTCCCTTCCTCAGCCTGGAGTGAAATTCCCTAACCAACTGGAAAGATAGTGAATGGAAGAGAAGCTTCTGGATACACCATTGTTCTCATATATCATGGGAGCCATTGTGATATAGCAATTTATTTGGCTACTCCTAATGCCAGCTGTTCGATTGTCAACAAATTTTGGCACACATCCACCTTGGACAAGTCAATTTATGTGTCAGTGCCTCAGCCTTCTCAACCATAAACAGTGCTCACATAGCACAGTTGTTTTGCAAGTAACATGACTTCAGCTATATGGAGAACTGAGAATAAGCTCTTACTAAGCAGTCAGTAAGCGATTGCTAGGACAGTAATGCTTCCTCTCCAATATGGTGTGCTCATGCTACAAATGGAGTTTTTCCCATTTTTCTGTTTTCTCTCTTTTTTCCCCTAATTTTCTGTTTTCTTTTCTCTTTCCCTCTCCCTCCCTTTCTCTTTTGAGCTGCTGCTTGGAAGGGAGATTCCAAGCCCAACCACAACATGTGAGAGCATCCTCATTGAGAGCTCTGACTCCTACATTGGAACCACCACTCTTTTCTGGGTTCTTCCTGCATCAATAACTGAAACCAGCCTCCTATTTGTTAGAATTCCTGGTCGATTAAGTTGCCCTCTGACTGCACAGACATCTAATTCTTTTAGTTCACTCAGTGCTTCTAACTCTAGTTCCTACCACATGTGCTATTCAGGATGACACAATTCACTGGTGCTCTTTCCATACCCAGATCTCTGGACCGCCATCCCCAAACCACAGAGCTGGGTTCCTTTTCTTTCAAAGTCTCATCCTCTCACCATCTGGCTTCACATGATGATTGTGGCTCAGTTCTGCCCATTTGGACTCTGGATCTATTTCCAGCTTCTTGACTTTTCTTGGAATTGGATTGAAAGCTTATTTTACTTAGCTCTTTTGTAATTTTTATTTTGCTTAGTTTGACAGCATATAAACCACTTACTTTTAAAAAGCTTCTAAAAGCTTGTCTTTTTTCTATTAGGACCAACATTAGGAAATACTTTCAATATGAAATAAGAATTCATCTGAATGGCCCATTAACTGTTTCAGTGCTGGCTTTCTGAAGCTCCATGTGTTAGATGAACTGGGCATTCACCTGGGGGTTAAGGGATGGGTCATGATGACTTGGTGAAGTAGCTCCTTCTTGCAGAAATGCTCCAATGCTGGAAGAAACATTCAAAATATTAATTTCTTTTTAAAGTAGTATTAGCAATTCCTACCCCAGAGCCTTTCCAGTCTAGATTCACAAATCCTGGTAGTAGATACTTGGTAAAGACTAGAATACTATTTGAGAGGGACTTGAGATTGCAATCCCAGTTACTGGCTCCCTACCCCTTTATTCAGACTTTGTTTCATATCTATTAAATGTGAATAAGAATGCCTAGGTCCCCAGACTGTAGGAAAAATGAATGACACTGTGAGCAAGGTCCCCAGAGCCATGACTGACATATAAAAGTTGATTAATAAAGAATTATGATTATTTCAATCTTTCAGAAAGATATGATTTATTTTCCTGTGATGAGTCTGCACTTTCTTTTCTTTTTGACTGGGAATTTATGAGCTTATATCCTGACATCAGTTAGCTCATGCTGACCAAGAGCTATGATCAGCAGTTATAGATGACTGTGCTTGAAACCAAGAAAATAATTTTTTTAAGCTTTCTGGTGGACCAGATCTTTCACAAGATGAAGGTTTTAGGTGAAAGATTACATAAGCAAGCCATGACAAGTGGGATCTGGAGGTCACTGTCTGACCACCAACAACATTTTGAACCAATTTGAGATTTGGGTTCCTCATCTTAGAAATGGGCACAATAATTCTGACTCCCATGGTTATTGTGATGATGAACACTGAGATAATGTGTGAAATTTTTAGCGCTGGTCTAAAAATATTGCCATAAATGATCATTCTCGTGCCCTTTGTGGAAAAATGGCAGGTCCTTGATTTCATAGGTCTGATTAAAGTCACAACTCTGCACAGAATTCCTAAATAGGAATCCACTCTTCAAATTCCTTTAGAAAATCAATTTCATTTTTTTCTTCCATGTACATTATTAACTTTTTAAATGGACTTCATTCTCTCTGGTTTCATCCCAGCCTCCTGGGCTAGCCATTACCTAGTGTCTTGTATTGATGGACTTCTTAACTCCTCAGGAAGCTTTTTGTGTCCATCAGCATCCAAGATCTCCCCTTTCTGTCCTTGTAAGAAAACTGCTTCTGAGAGCTGCAGAGATATGTGTGCTGGGGAAAAGCCTCAGAATTATCTTGGTTGAATTTGGCATTTGCTTCCATCTTTGATCTCAGATGCAATAAAGTGTCAGCCAGACTGAAGCCATTTTATATATAAGCCTGCATAAATGAAGTGGAGGGACTTCATGGTTAATTGATTAAAACATTCCAAAGAAGGTGTGAGATCAAAGGGCTGCTCTCACTGGTTTTATGTTTCTCCAGGGTCCCACAGGTCACGTGGGTGACATAAGTGACCTTGGGCGTGAGAGTATTCAAGGACTGCTGTTGTTTGTTTTATTCCAAAACATGATTTGTGCTTCCCAGGGCTGCCTGGTGACAGGTTGTATTGTGGGCTCCCCAGGGTGTTCATCTGCATTGATGGGGGGCCTCAACTCCAACAGCAACCCTGAGCAGGAGGGCATGACCCTGTCACACTGCCACCAGCATCTCTCTCTGCCAAACCCCAAAGAAACAGACTCCATTATATTACTGGAAGGCAAAGACCACAATTTGCTCCCAATTTTTTTTTTCTTTCTTATTTCCGGTAAGAGTCAAGAAGAAGTTCATAAAGTGCAGGGTCAGTTCTTGGAGCTAAGACAAAGAAGGAGAAATTGGAAAACTTCATATTATCCCTCACTGTCCTGATAAGAGGGAGGAATCTGCTGGGCAAACATTTTTATTAAGGGCCTTGAGGAATTTAAAACTTAGCAGATAAGGAAGAAGTAATGGTGAGAAAGGATCTGCTGTCCAGAGGAGCATCATAAATGATCTTTGGTGACAATGACACTAGCAATATTTGCCAGGCACTAGTAGCACATACCATGTGGCCTTTCTAATCCTCCTGTATAATGTATTTGACCAAGGCCAGAGAGTGTAAATGACTTCCTTCAGATCACAGGATTTGAGCTGGGGTGGATCTCATGTAGGTCTGATGTGCATATCTCCTCCTGTTCTTTGTATGGACTGAATGAATTGCATCTATCCAAAATCCATGCATTTAAGTCCTAACCCCAGTAACTTACAGTGTGACTGTATCTAAAAATAGGATCTTTAAACGGATGATTAAGTTAAAATGAGTTCATTAGCATGGCTCTAATTTGATCCAACCAGTGTCCTTATAATAAAAGGAAATTTGGACATAGATACCCGGAGAGGAAAGACCAGAAGAAAACGCAGGGGGAATTCAGCCATCTGCAAGCCAAGAAGAGAGCCTCAGAACCCACCTTGGTCTTTGGCTTCCATCCAGTAGAAATTCCAGGAAATAATTTCCTGTTGTGTAAACCACTTATACTTATGACAATAAACTAACACACATGTCTATGCTATTTCTGATTTTGTATGGAGCCACCTAGGAAGACAAGTGCCTAAAAAATGTTTGTTCAATGTGCTGGGTGTATCACATACAGCATACATTTATCCAAGAGTTTGATTATTTTAAAAGGTATTCAAGTGCATTTTCTGTCTGAAGGTACATTGGTTCTTTTATGGGGAAGGTCTTATAAAAGTGCAGAATATAATGGGTGAAAATTTTACATCTTTTGAGCCTTCTATAAGCCCATCCTTCAGAGTAATTCATTAAATTAAAATAGATTAATTTTTTGCTACCATTACACGTGGTATATTTATCTCCTTCCTGGAAAACGCAAATTCAATTCTTTGCATCCTACACTGTAAACACCTTGGTATCTTGATCTTTGTCTTATTTAACTTTGGGTTCCTAAGGTCAAAGAAAAGGCTTCATTCAGGATAGTTGAATGAACTAAGGAAGAGAAGCAGACAGACACACCTGGATGGGACAACCCTCCCCATGATTACCTCGTCAGGTACCATCCTCCTGCCAGTTAGCTGAAGATGAGATTCTTGGATTCAACAACAGAGCACTCAAGTTCTTAAAAAAAATGGGGGGAGCATGTGGATTTGGAGCTTGTTGGAAGAAATGACAATCCAGATGCTTAAAACCCAGAAAGCAGGATAAAATGTGGTACCCGCAAGCAGAAAAAATAGGCCAGATAGGTCAGGATGTGGGGAGAGATGAGAGGCAGGAGCAGAGCTTGACTCTCAAGCCTGTACTGGGCTCTGGGGCCCTGGGACTCACAGGCTTTAACCTGCTTGTCCCTCTCCCTTTACTTCCCTTCCTTTTTTTTTGTTTTGTTTTCCCTGGTCCTCTCTTCCTTCCTTTTACCTCTATTACATTTGCTTACATTCCTTAGAGTTTAGATTTGAAAGTCCCACCTGTTTCTCCATACCAAAATAAACCATGGAAGGAGCTTCATCAATGTGGAATTTGGCATTCTATTCAAGGAGCAGGGCTCCCCATCAGGGTGGATAGCTCTGAGGAGGTCCCCAGAAAGTACAAACCCCAAGACTACTTTTTCAACAATCACAACTGCACTTGTCCCACTTTGATGAAAACTCTAGAGTTCTGTATTTGTCTTAATGCAGGGAAGGCTGTTCTTCTCTGGGAATCCTAGAGGTAAGAACAGCTTTATAGGCAGATGTGGGCCTTTCAGCTGACTAAGAGCTACTGTTGGTCTACAGGTCAGGGAATTCGATGAATGAGACTATGACATAGCTTCTGGGACCCTGTTCCTTCTCATTCAAACAATTCTCTTTCCTCTGTCACCCAACCTGGAACACTGTGTCTGTAAAGTGTACCATGGAAGTCCATTTTCTTCTTTTTCATAGTCCCAAAAGCCACCAAGGAAGGGAATGCACAGATTTATGATGCCTTTCTGCCCACCCCAATGCCTATGACATTCTCTCTTCATTAACATCAATGTCCCTCGGAGATGATGTGCTATTGACAAAGCAACACAAATACCCTCCACAAAATCCTCCCTCCAGCCACCTGACAAACGTTCATGGTGTGTGCACTCCATTGACTCTGCTGAGCAGTATGCTAAACAACAGAGTTGTCACCAAGGAGGGAAGCCCAACAGATCCAGATTCCAAGTGGCAAACAGGCCAGTGGTGGAGACTTGAAATTGTATACAGCAACCCCAAAACTTCAACATCAATTAAACATCAACAACGTGAACCTGTTGAGACAGCTTATGATTCTCTATCATGTAATTAACATGGACAAGAGGTAAAATATTTCATAATAGGGTTAGTTTATTACTATTTCTTAAAGAAGTGCTGAATGATTAAGCAGAAGGCATGTTTTTAGCAGGGGTAATAGTGTGGATGACAGGTAGAGGGAGAAATGTGCATGATGAGTAAAAAGCCCAGCAAGAGAGAGTTCTGCCATGAAAAGGGATGCCCAGATATGGGCATGGGCTTAGCCTGTTTGGACAGCTATAACAAAATACCATAAAACGGGAAGCTCGTAAGTGTCAAAAATGTATTATCTATGATTCTAGATTTTGGGAAGTCTAAGAATCAAGGAAGATTTCATGTCAGGTGAGGGCCCACTTTCTGGCATATAGATTGCCCCTTGATGTGTTTTCTCATGGTAGAAGGGATTTCTCTCATGTCTCACTGTTTGTTTTTATTGATTTTATTTATGTAGAAGACTCTAATCCTGTTTGTGAGGGCTCTGCCTGCATGACTTAATCACTTTCCTGAGGCCTGACCTCCTTATATTTTCATTTTGGAAGTTATGATTTCAGCATATGAATTTGGGTGGATATGCTGATTTACACCACAGTAGGTATAGAAGGAGATGAGGCAAAAAGATTTGTGCAGTGGTAAGTATCTCCTCAAAATTCATATCCATAGGATCCTCCAAATGTCATCTTATTTGGAAATAAAATCTTTGTAGAATTAATATTTAAGATGAGGTCATTCTGGCCTTAAGTTATCTCTGCATCCAATGAGTGGTATCTTTATCAGAAGAGGAGAGAACACAGAGAAAGATGTGGGGAAGGCCATGTGAAGATGAAGGGTGAGATTGAATTAATAAGCCTACAGGCCAAAGAACTCCAAGGATTTCTTGAACCCACCAGATACTAGGAAGAAGCAAGGAATATCCTTCCCTATAACTTTCAGAAGGAGGATGACCCTCTCGACGTCTTGATTCTGGCCCCCAGAACTGTGAAAGAATAAATTTCTCTTGGTTAAACCATTTGGCTTATGGTAATTTGCCAGGGTGATGCTAAGAAACTAACAAAGCTGAGTTAGCACAGTAGAAGATTCTCACTGTAGACTCGGACACACCCAGGTCACATCACAGAACAGGCCAGCTTTCTTCTTCAAACTTTAATTCCTTAACTATAATATGGGTAGATAATGAGACCTACCATATACAGCTTCTGTGAGAATCAAAAAATGAGATAATTACAACCTGATTAACACAGGATCTGACATGGGTAAGCATGCAACCCAAGTTTTTTTTCATTTTTATTATTTTTAATAATCTCATGCTGACTGCTTTCAATATTCAAAGCACTACAATGAATGCTACTGGCTACAAAAATTAATAAGGTATTTCCTATCCTTAAATTACTATCTTTGCTTGGTGTTTCTGACAAAATGCTATAGACTTAGTAGGTTGAGGGAATGACATTTATTTCTCATAGTCCTAGAGCCTAGGAAGTCCAAGATTAAAGAGCTGGTGAATTCTGGGTCCTGGGAGGGTCTCCATTTCTAGCCCCGAACAGCTGCCTTCTTACTGTGTGTTCCCATACCACTTGCTTGGCTTGTGCCCCTGAGGAAGAGAGATGGCTGTCTTCTTCTTATGAAAGTACTATTTCATCATGAGAGCCCCACTCTGTGCCCTCATCTGAGAAAGCTACCTCTCAAAGATCCCACCTAAAATACCATCATACCAAGCATTAAAGCATCAACGTATACATTTCTGAGGATGCAAATATTCAACCAGCTACACTTGTTAAAAACTAAATAGACTTTTAGCATCCTCACCCTACCCTGAATGATACAGTAAAGACCTTCATGGATTGTTATCTGTTGATCTTTTAGCATAAATGTGAGATTTTCTAAAGTAAAACACAAAACTACATTTCCACTTTTCCAACATTTTCACTTACATTCTATACAGTAGGCAGCAAGTGAATAGAGACACATTGGAAACCATTTGGATTGTCTTTAAAAATGCAGGATTGTTGGCTATAACATGAGTTGTCCTGGCAAAGAGAAAGCACGTTGAAACAGCAAAAAACATCAGGTGAAAAAAAATATTTGATATACCAGCATGACCCGAACGGGCTTCCATCTGAATCAGTGTTTCAGGGTGAGAATTCAACTCATACCAACCCATTGCCTTTGTGGAGAAAGTCTTGAAGAGAACATTTTAACAAGTGGTTAAAAAAAACAAACTGAGTTTTCAAATCTGTTAAGTCATTGCTTCTTCCCAACTGGGAGAGACTGGGAGGCAGCTCTCCTGTCAAGACTGGCTGGTGAATTCCTCGGGGTTGCTCTTACAACTTGCAGAGCTATTCATCATTTTAGTGAGCATCCTCAGAGGGGGCCCCTGGTGATTTACATGCTCCAGATAAATTATGATGCCTCTCATGATGTTATCATCATTTCAGCTCACGGATCTGAACACTTTCTGGGAGCGGACTTTTTTCCACCCTTTCTTAAATGATGAACAGCTCCCAGACAGATTATATTGTAGTTGTCAAGGAAAAAGATATAGGTATGTTTTCTTAAAGATAAACAACCCAGCCACCACAGCTAGTCAGCCTAGCAGCAGGAAAAACATTGTCCCCTGAGAGTTAACTTCTTACCCCACCTGGAAAAGATCATCAAACTTGCTTGGTCTTTTATTCTTGCTCTGCTTAATAATGAATTTTCTCCTGTAGTTTTGTTGGGTTATGCTATCTTCCACAAGGCTTAACCTAAATACAGCAAAAGGCTGATTTTCTGTTCCAATAAATCTACAAAGTATCAATACTCAGGTTTAACTCCATTTTACCTTGAGTGCTAAGGGCCTTAAGGGCCTCATACATACATACATATATATATATATATATATATATATATATATATATATATATATATATATATATTTCCCCCCCCAGACAGGCCAGTCAATAAAACAGGTATTGTAAGGTTCATAAAACATCTGTGTGTGTGTGTGTGGGGGGGGTTACCTTACCAAGGTTTTGGAATACTAGACCAGAAACTTCCAAGATGAGTATGACAAGAGTAATTCTTCCCCTTCCAATGTCCACATTCTAATCCCTGCAACATGCAAATATGTATTTTTATATGATAAGACAAAATTAAGTTTGAAAATGGACCTAACTTTGCTAATCAGCTGACTTTGAGAAAGGAAATCTAGGTGAGTCTGATGTAATCACAAGAATGCTTCAAAGTGGAAGAGAGGGCTGGGGTGCTTCTCAGTGGTGGAAGATTTGCCTAGCATGTTCAAGGCCCAGGGCTTCATCCCTAGCACTGTAAAATAGGAAAAAGGAAGAGGAGGAAAAGATGGAGGAGGAGGTGAAGGAGGAGGGAAAAAAGACAAAGAGGAGGGACTCCTGAACTGATGAGAGGAAGATCAGATTGGCAATTGCTGGCTTTGATGAGGTCAGGGAGACTGGGAGCCAAGGGAGGCAGGCAGCCTCTAGAGGCTGGAATAGGGAAGGAAGTGGACGCTTCTCTAGAGACTCCGGAAGGGAATATAGCCCTGCCAGCACACTGATGATAGCTCATCAAGACACACTTCAGAACTTTGAGACGAAACGTTTGTGTTGTTTTAAGCCTCTATGTTATTTAACAAACCATCCAGCATAGGAAATTCATAAGAGGAGGCAAAATGTTTTTAATGTCTCCTACATTGAGCAAGCACCTCAGAGCTGGCGCACAGCACCTACTAAATACACATTTGGTGAGTGAATGGCATGTGTCCCACCATCCTAAGGCAACCTTCCTCTTTCTCTCCATGTCGCTGACCCTCTGGAGGGCCCTGGTTCTTAGTTCTTCTCAGAGGACATCTCTCCTTCCCTTCCTCTTGCACAAAAGTTGACGACCACTCCTTGAACACCAGTGAGCCAACCTGCTCACATCGACAGCTCAGGCCCTGCGCCAAGATTCTCTTGGATGGCTTATCAGTACTTGGAAGGAAAACATCAGTGTCTCTCACTTCTCTGGCTTCATTCCTGGTCTTTCTTCACACTCGATGCTCATCCCTGCTGAAATGCACCCTTGGTTTTATGCTTCCATGACACATACTCTGCCTTGTGTCTTTTGGTTTGTTTTATTTGTGATGGGTCTGTCCTTGTTCTTTTAGTTCAGCTGACAAACTCCTATTTCTCCTTAAACAAGTATGTCATAGGTACTTCCAGGGACATCTTTAACCCTTAGTAAAATTATTCAGATCTGTAGGTCTGGCTTTTAAAGTTCCCCACTATTAATGATGCACTTCTTGCTCCCTGTACCACTATATTTTCTCCTCTTGCCTCCCTCCACCCCATTACAGGAGCTCACATCTCATGTCCAGCGACAATATTCATTATGCAGCAGACTTCCAATAACTATGTAATGAATCAATGAATTAGTGATATTTAGTAATCTTATCTTTAGAATTTTATTTAATTTTATGTAATGCTGAGTATCAAACCCAGGGCCTCACGCACAGTAGGTAGGTGCTCTATCACTGAGCTACATTCCCAGCCCCTTGTTTTTGGAAATTTTTTTAATTGAAATTTATTTATTTATTCTAATTAGTTATACATGACAACAGAATGCATTTTAATCCATAGTACACATATAGAGCACAATTTTTCATTTCTCTGGTTGTACACAAAGCAGAGTCACACCATCCGTGTCTTTAGACATGTACTTAGGGTAATGATGTTCATCTCATTCCACCATCTTTCCCAACCTCATGCCTCATTTTTGGAATTTTAAAGATGATATTTACCTTAGCATAAGCACACATAATTTTCACCTACAAGAAAACAGATTTTTGTCATAGTGCCCTGAAATATCAGAAGCCAAAATATTTAATGCTTTAAATGTATAGTTTTCACTAATATAAATCACCAGTATACTGTCAAAAGGAATTTTTAAGTATTTGGAGTTACTAATGCCAAATATGGAATTACTTTATGTATGATATTCAGAGTAGAAACAAATAGATGTTATGTGATAAAGATTTTATAGTATATTTCCCTTGTAGTACAAAGGAAGCGAAGGGTAAAATCAAAACATCCCCTAGGGTAGTAAATTGCACTAAACACACTCAGTCAAAATTATTGATCTGAAATACAGCATATTTTGAGGAAAATATTACCTGTAAAACTTTTATTTTTTTTTCTCGTATCTGTTGAATTTTCTTTGCAATGAACATAGGTTGAGAGGAAGAGGTGAAGGTCAAGTTTATGTAACTGAATCAACTGACTTGATGATTATTTTGGCTGTCCTCATGATTGATTCCTTTGTGTCATTCAGAATTAATCAGAAGAAAATTCAGGTAATCAGATCAGCTGAGCCGAGTCTGGTTCGATGACCATATGTGACATGGCTAAGGAATTATTTTCTTCACATGCCATGTCCATTGACCATCAACCAAAAGAAGAATCACTGGATTTTCCTCAGGGTACGGTGATTAAGGGGAGGAAAGGGGGCTTAGCATTAGCTGCATTTGAGTGCAAAGGAAACAACAACCATGACTTTTGCAAATGGTTGATATCACAGAGCTTGTTTTTAGAATATTGTGGGCCCATAATTTGAAAACAGAGCTCATGACTACATTATTTTCAATGAGAAAAACATTCTTCTGGAGTTTAATTCTTTTATAAGTATCTCTGCTTTAGGAGAATCCATGTATCATAGAAAAATAAAGTGTTCTTGCTAATGTCATTTAAAAGGGATTCTTTATTATAAGAATTTACAAAAACATAAGCTTTGGTCAAGCACTGAGGTCATGAGATTTTGCAGATAAAATACAGGTCACCTAGTTAAACTTGAATTTGTGATGAACCACAATTTTTTTTTTTTGTACAGTGTGTTTTACACATAGCATGACATACACATATGCTGATATGTGTATTATTTATCTTATATTTACATTTAACTGGACATCTCTATTTTATCTGGCAAACTTCATTGGTACCCTCTATAACTATAACATGCTTTTTGTAATGTCTTTAAATAACTGCAATTTTAGCAGCAAGTATGTAAAACCAATTGAATGTCCTTTTAATGACCATCTTTAATTATTTGATTAGAGAAGGTTATAATTTAAAGGATGATAAATACAGATGAAAGCTCAACCATGTTTACTAAAAAAATTAGTAAGTATAGTTTGGAAAGGGGATGACACTAAGTAATGACTCTGGTAATTGTGCTGGAAAAATTTATAACAGTCACATAGTACTTTGTATTTCATTTGATATATTAGATGGGATTACTGCCATACCCTGAGAAGAAAAATATACCTTGTGGATATTTTGGTACCGAAGATGATAGAGTGAACTTGTTCAAGGAAATGTGGGAGTAGAGGAGGAAGCTCGGGGTTGGAGTTCATCAGAATCGCAATTACCCGAGTGGGTCGATGCTTTTTTTTTTTTTTAACAAAATAGATTTCAATAATTGAAGTCCAGGAGGAAACCACCTGGCTCATCTAAAATAATCTTCAAAATGCAAATACCCAAGTGATTTATGTCATTTTAAAACTCTGTATCTCCAATTAATGGCTATTCTCTGGATTATTTGGGGGGAAAACAGCTGGCTCTTGTAATTATTTTTATGGGATTTGGATCAATAAAAAGAAAACACTCTGTTCTTTTAAACAGTTCCTATGTACCTTCATATCAATTCAGTACCCACTCTCCCAATCCCGCCCCATGGCCCTTCAGCTATCATATCATTAACCCACTTTTAATCATAGTCTTTGTCTATAAAATTCTAAAAGGTCCAGTCAAGGATCCAAATAGTCATGCAGATATTCCAAATATCTTTTTTTAAGGAAACATCTGGTCTTTGGCCATGAGCATGCAAATTGTTTCTTTTTTTTTTTTTCTCTCATTATGGATACTTGGCTTTGTGTAGAAAAAGAATGAAATGCACAAGACCAAACAGTGCTTTAAAATATTGTCTGATGAATTCCTTGCTTCTAAGCAGGTTAATGCCTAAACCAAGGTTTCTCAAAAGCAGCACTATTGATATTTGAATCACATAATTTGTATGGAGGGCAGGGTGGTTTCCTGCACATTGTTCACTGTTGAGCTATGTCCCTGGCTTCTACCAACTAAAAGGTAGAAAGAACTTTACTGTTCTCTGGGCTGGACAGCAGAAAACCACTGATCTAAACTATTCAATGTAGATAGTTTTATCCCTGTACCAATGAGCATGGAAAGTGGCAATAAAAACTGAGTTATCTTGGGGCTGGGATGTGGCTCAAGCGGTAGCGCGCTTGCCTGGCATGCGTGTGGCCCGGGTTCGATTCTCAGCACCACATACAAAGATGTTGTGTCTGCTGATAACTAAAAAATAAATATTAAAAAATTCTTTCTCTCTCTCTCTCTCTCTCTCTCTCTCTCTCTCTCTCTCTCTCCCTCTCTCTAAAAAAACAAAAACAAAAACAAAAAAACCTGAGTTATCCTAATAAGGGTAATGGTGACAAGGAAGGGCAGGAGTTAGGATAGTGGAGAGTAGAAATTAATCTTAGTAGAATAATAATGGTTATGAATGGTTTCATTCATTCTTTCATTTGCTCATTAAACAGGTGTTCACTCACTTATTCATTTATGTTTTCACCAACAAATATGTACTGAAGACACAAAACAAAGGACTGTTCCAACCTCTGGGGACTCAGCAGGGAAGCTAATGCAATGCTCTGTTCTCCTGGAGTTTCTATTTAAATGGGGTGTGGGGGGACCATGAAGAAGAAATAATGGATGTGTCTGGTGTGGCCAAAGTCTGTGATGAGAAGCAGCACAGGAAAAAGGGGAGAAGATTGGGGAGGTTATTCGTTAGGGTCTGGTTAGGAAACAGGAAACATGCCAATAGATTGAGCAAGGAGAATGTCACATGGGGAATGGATTAGCAGGATATTGGAGGATTACAAAGGGCTACAGAAGTTAAAGGAGACCTAAGAAAACACAAACAGCAACTCAGGAAGCTGTCGCTATCCCTATACTGGTGTGGGAGGGCAAAGGGAATTGGAGAGAGCTATTAGCATCTAGAGACTTAGACAAGACTTTGCCAATGGAGCAGGGATCTAAACCACTGAAGAGGTAACCCTGTGACTGCTAATGCCTTCAAGGCTGGTCAACTAGGAATAGTGACTCTGAAGGGAGGTTCAGGCTGCTACTGAAAGTAGAAAACAAACCTTGTTACTGTAGCCAATGACAAAGCCATTGCATCAGCAAGCCAAGGACAAGAAGCAAGTCCACTCAGCCCCTCATGTGCCTTTTAGTCTCCCCCTGTAGTCAGAGCTGATTACGGAGCCAGCAGCAACAGGGAAAACCCAGCCTTAGGAACAAAAAGTGCTAAGGGGAGGAAGGGTTGAGGCTGAAAAAGAGAGCTTCATCACCAGCACAGGAAGGTGTAACTCTACAGAGCAGGTCCTTAGAGCCAACTCCACTCTGCTTCAGAGGTCATCTTGGTCCTTTTGCTCATTACTGCAAATTCCTTCAAGGCACAGGAAAACTGTAATTATCCTATATTGTCACTAAATGGTAATTCAGTGAATGAATGAAATGATATAATCCTACTGTTACTTTTCTGAATTACCTCATTTATTCTCAAACTCATGTTTGAACTCTTGAGATCAAAATTGAACACACAAACATCCTGGAAATTAAGCAATCATAGTTGAAATGTTATTTGTCCACATCGGATAAGATTGTAATATTTGCAAGATTTTCAGTTTGTGTATTTCTGCTGGCTGGCTCGTGTGTGTGAGCGTGCACATGTGTGTGCTGTGTGAACGTTCTTCTGCCAAATGGAATCCAATTCAATAAATATTAACTAGGTGCCTGCTAAGTACAAATCTCTGCATCAGATGCTACATGAGACTCAGAAGAATTAAGCCCCATTCCTAAAGGACTCAGAATATTGATTCCTAGGTGTGCCATCTGGCCCATATCACAATTTTCAAAAGGTCTTTTCTTTGATTTATTGAGGTCTTTTGAATCCTTTTCCTTTCTGTTTTTCAAGCTATTAACAATGCATATCTACTCTCATCTCAGTACAGTTTCAGCTTCACCTCCTTCTTGAACAGAGTAAAATAGATTTCCTCCCAGAAGTAACCCTTTGATAGTAGTTGCCTAAAGAAAAATTAACTCTTTCAGACTCCCTGGGTGCCATTGCTAAATGTTCTGTAAAACTCCTTCCTAATTACTACCTGGAGAGAAACTTGGCATCTGGAAAATAGCAGCCAATACATGTGCATTTATTTCCTTCATTGTTATCTCAAGGAGGAACAGGAGTTCATCACTCGGAAGAAACAAAAAGGCTCAGAGAATCTTTTTAAATATAAGAATGTAGCTGGGAGTGTGGCAGAGCAGTAGAGTTCCTGCTTAGCATGTAAGGCCCTGAGTTCAATTCTAGCACCACATGTAAATAAGAATTGGAAGGGGTCTGGGCTGGGAATTCTAGTCCTCAATATACTTTGAAAGTTTAGTTCCTTATGTGGCCTGAAAAAGTTGAGGGAGAAATTGAAGGGGTCAGAGACTGCTGGAGCTGCAATTATTATGCAGACTTTGTCTCTTAAAGGTGATCTCTTGAAGCCTATCTCCAAAAACACTGATAAACACTATAGTCAACTGCTATTAAATTTAACCAAGTATCTAGCCTCTTTCCCTTTGGAGAAACACTCTATTGAACATTATTAACACTTTTCTCCCTGTAGTTTAAACATATTTTTAATGCCTAAGAATGCCTTGGACAATATTGGCAGTTTTTAATATTCCTGTATTTGGGTTTTCAGGAAAACATGCCAACACTGGTTCTTTGGAATGTTTCATTACTGATATTTCCAAGATCTTCTCCATTTGCCAAAGATCCTTAATGATGCATTTTAAGTTCAGAATTTTGCCACTGAAACTATTTACTCAAAAAATTTATTAAAAAATAGTAGCATAATGTTATCCATGGAACACATAATTGACTCTACCTTCTGATGAGACCATCACTGAAAGACCAGTACAGACATTCACTGAATGTTCTATACAGGTTACAAAAAGTGGCAACCAGAGATAAAATTTTAATTGTGGAGCTCCAAGCAAATTCTTAATGAAATTCCTTTTTCATTATTTTGAGGTAAAAATTAAACCAGGAAGGTTATTTCTTGACATTGATCAGTCATACTGGTGCCTTTGGATGCAGGCATCATGCAAACACAAATGGTCTATTATATATGGTCAAAAACATTTTTCAAAGCTTCTAAACGGCTGTATTATGTTGTAGTCCTTCGCCTCCACTTATGATTTGGTCAAGGTAAACGTTTCCAGTAAATGTTGATTGCATTTAGCCTTACCATAGTTTTGTACATGTTTCAATGCTGACAATATTTTCTGCTTTTAACTATACAAATACACAACATTAAAAAAAAAACTCCGTTAGCAATTGAATTACAAAATGTGTTAAGTTATCTATTAATAAAACCTCTATCTTGTTCAACATCTCCAGTAAATAGCCTTTATATTTTTCCTTTCTTCAATTTGCCAGCTGACAATATAAAACATTAGGGCAAAGGCTGCAAAGCAAAAATAAAAAAGAAATAGTTACTTAGTGCCATCTAGTGGCTAAGACTTAAAATTTGACCAAAGTTCTTGGGTATTCCTTTCCTTCTAGCATACTTGGGAAATAAATATTGTGTGTGTTTTACTTACACATTTTTAGATTCTTTTAAAAATTTAAATAAAAATACTAATACATAAAAAGATACATTAAATTTAAGTTTAACTGTCATAGTCATACTTCAAAAGTAAGTCAGGTAAGACCATGTATGTGGAACAAAAAAAACTGAAAGCAAGAATTGACAAGTATTTAGTGTGTTAGTTGGTTTTTCTAGTTGGTTTTTCTTTTTTCTGTGAACAAAATATATGACATAAAAAGTTTAAAATGGGAAAAGTTTATTTCATCTCATGGTTTCAGAGGTTTTTACCCTAGATAGGCTGGTAGGATTGCTTTGGGCTTGATGTGAGGCAGAACAGCATAGTGGAGGAAAGTTGCTGGGGGGTGGGGGGAGAGAGAGAGAGAGAGAGAGAGAGAGAGAGAGAGAGAAACATGAAGGAAGGGCCATGGACAATATATAGTTCCCAAGGGCATACCCCAGTGACCTACTTCTTCCAACCATGTCCCACCTTGCTACATTGGGGACCAAGTCTAATACATTAGTACTGTTTTCCAAACCATAATGGACTGTCTTTCAATTGAAGACATCTAATTAATAAGCTTTGTCTAACTTTATTTCCATTAATACAAAAATATTGCTTATATTGTTATGATTTGGATATGAGGTGTCCCCCAAAAGTTCCTATGTTCATGCAAGAGTGTTTAGTTGTAAAATGATTGGACTGTGGGAGCTGTACTCTATCAGTCCATCCTGGTTTGAATGGACTAACTGGGTGGTGACTATAGCCAGGTGGTACATGGATGGAATAGGTGGGTCACTGAGGGTATGGCCTAGAAGGGCTCATTTTCCCTGAATCCCCTTCCTCTTGTCCTCTCTTTCCTTCCTGGCTACCACGAACATGGTAGCTCTCTTCCACCATGATCTTCTGCCCTTCTTTGGGCCCATAACAATAAAATCAGCCAAACATGAACTGAGCCTGTGAAGCCATGAGCCAAAATAAACTTTTCTTCATCTAAATTGGTCTTGTTAGGTATTTGGTCATAGCAACCAAAAGCTGACTCACACAAATATAAGATATTGCCAATGAAATTAACTTGATCATTTATATTCAGTTTTTTTTTGCAACTACTTCCCTTGTTCCCAGCACTGATTTTTCTTTAAACCACTTAAAAGTCAAAGACAAATTCAGTCAAAGCCTCCCAGCAGGGAATACATATTTTAGAGATGGTTGCATTAAGAGTTAGAGGATGGGATCATAGATTAACCCCCGGTTTTTTTTTTGGTGCTGGGGATTGAACCCAGATCTTGTGCATGTGAGACAAGCACTCTACCAACTGAGATATATCCCCATAGATTAATCTTTTTACAGAGCTCTGATACTGCTATTCTAGGCTGTCCAATTGGGGAGCATTAGCACATGCCTGTAGTCCCAGGTACTTTGGAGGCCAAGACAGGGGAATTGCTTTAGCCCAGGAGTCCAAGGTCATGCAGGGCAAGAGTAAGACTCTCATCTCAAAACAACATACAAAAGAAAAAGAATAAAAGAAAGTCTCCCTTATTGGAAAACTGAAATTTACTCCAGTTCATGGAGCAATTGAGTGTATTATTCTTCAGGAAAACAGAACCAATAAAATGTGCATATTAATATATACAGAAAGAAATTTATTTTAATGAATTGGTTACTGTGATTTTGGATACTGGCACTTCCAAAATTTAGAAGATGAAACCCAAGTTGGAGCCAATAGTGCAATTCAAGTCTGAAAGCTGTCAGCTGCAGAAACCTCTCTTGCTTCAGGGAAGGTCTTCATGCCTTCAACTGTTCACAAGGCCCACCCACAGTAAGGGGGGGCAATTTGCTTTGCAAATCTACTGATTTAAATGCAAATATTATCAAAAAAAAAACCTCACAGAAACATTCAGATAATGTCTGACCAGATGGACATGACATTCCAACCAAATTGCCATATAAAATTCCACATCATGGTAAAGTACACAGAGGAAATGATGAAAGATTTAGGAGAATTTGATAAATGTTCAAAAACTTGCTCATTGTGTATATGAATAAAATGATCAGAGGTTTTGGAGTTTCTGTGCAACATCTCTATTTGCCAGTGACACTTCAAGTACCATTGCATCTGTAGGATTGTGTGCCACAGTTGGGAAAGAGAAGCCTGGTCCTGATGTACTCCCTTCTCTTGCTCTGGGCTCTACATAGAACTAGTAGATTTGGGGGTCCATTAGTAAATGGAGTAGAAAAACACTCCCAAATATTGAATATGCTGCCTCAAATATCCAAATATCCCACTAAGTGTTGTGCCTTGTTTTTTAATTGTAGAAGGAATCATCAATTTATGCTTCTCCTAAGAAAGGATATTTTCACATGCCCCACTATTGGGTTCCTAGAAAATTTGCTGAGATGAGGCCATTGAATTTAAGTCAGATTTATTTCCTACATACCGACATGCAAATGTCTTGGCAATGACTCTAGAACTGTGCTACTGTAAGATTACTGTGTCCAATCAGCATATTATCAATGTAATGGATTCAGTGTGATTTGTTGTGGAAGGCAAAGGCTAGCTAGTTCCCTGAAGACTAAATTATGACCATATGGCTGGGAGTTGATATGCACCTGAGGTAGGGTATTGTTGGCTTTTCCAGCTACGAACAAACGGCTTCTGGTAGTCTTTACAAGCAAAAGAGCATTTTCCAGTACAACTGTGCATACCAGGTACCAGGGGTTGTGTTAAGTTTCCTAAGCAATGAAGCCATATTTGGTACAGCTGTTGTACTTGGAGTAACCGTTTGGTAAAGTTTACAAAACTCTGCTGCCATTCTCAAGATTCTTCTGTTTTCTCCATCAGTCAAATAGGTAAGATGAATGTGGACTAGAATTGACACACTTTAATAATTTAAGTTATTGTTGTGGCAGTCATCTCTGATATCCCTTCAGGAATGCTGAATTGTTTTGGTTTATTATTTTCCTAGGTAAAGCCTGTTCTAGTGGTTTCCACTTGACCTTTTTTTACTGTAATAGCCCTTACTCTACAGGTCAGGGAAACAATGTAGAAATTCAGCCAATCTCTGAGAACTGAGAACGTCTATTTCAATTATACAACCTAGAAATGTGGAAACAATACTAGCATGGTTTCAGGGACTCGCTGAAGCCACTGTGGGACAGAACTGACCTTTGCAAGTCCCTGCTCCAGCTGTTATACCACAGTGACATTTGGGTCTTCCAGAATTGGTGTTAGTTTAAAGCTAATGTTCAGTAGCCCTTGAAAAAAAATGTAATTATTTTCTTTTTCCTAGTGCATAGTCACCTTGGTCAAAGGCCATATATTTCTTAAGTCTCCTTGAGGAAGGCTTGGAGAAATATTATCATTTTAAATTGCCAATGTAGCAAGGTCCTTTCTCAAGGGAATTTAATCTCTTCTACATGAAAGCATTCTGAAACTGTAAACTGGCTCACACCCTGGGACCTGACTGGGAGCTCTGTTACTCTCTTAATTTTGGTGACTCATATTATCATTCTTTTCATTCAACATAAACAATTCTGCTTACACAGGTCAGGTAAATAGACCACCCATCCATTTGTCTTCTGATTACACCATGATTAACTAGACAACACTATGGACCTCTGTGAGCCTTACAGACTTAACTCAGTCATCCATTATGATAACCGTGCCCATCTTGTCTTTTGGTGATTGTTACTGTTCAGCCCTTGCCACCCTGGGATCCAGTGGTCAATATGGTATTTAGGAAATCAAAATTCAATGACAGCAGTATCCACTGTGATTTCTTACCTACAAAATATACACGAAGCTTCTCAGGGATGCTGGGATTCTGCTCACAAATTTATTCATCCCATTTGTAGTGGTGAACAGATCTCACATAATAAGTATACTCCATACTGTAGAGTCAGTTATCCAAAGGCTTCCAATAGTGTGTTATTAAATCTTTGGTTCTCTCAACTGACTTTGTCTTAAAGTCTGATTTTTTTCAAGTCTGAGTATAGCTACTCCTGCTTGTTCTCAGATTCCATTTGCTTGAAATATCTTTTTCTGTTCTTTCCCTTTCAGTCTGTGTGTGTCTTTGCAGGTGAGGCAAATTTCTTGTATGCAGTATTTTTGGGAGTATTGTTTTTAATCCTTTTAGCTGGTATGTGTCTTTTAATTAGAGAGTTAATGCCACTTACATTCAGAATTATTATTGAAAAGTATGTAATTGTTCCTGTCATTTTATTGATTTTCTTCTCATGGTTTGAATATGCTGTTTCTTCCTCAAGTATTTATCTTAGAAGTTTGATGGTTTACTCTATTGATAATGTTTGATTCTTTCCTATTTCTCATTTGAGTATCTACTTTTATAGTGTAAGTTATTCTTTCGCATGCTCTCATTGTCTTTGTCCTTCTTCTTTTTCTGAGTGTATAATTCTTTTAAACATCTTACATAATTGTAGTCTAGTGGTCTATAGGCATGGATTTCCTTAGTTTATATGTATCTTGAAAGTTCTTTATTTCTACTATTATTCTGAAGGATAACCTTGCTGGATATAGTAATTATTTTTAAAATATTTTTTTAGTTGTTGATGGACCCTTATTTTATTTAATTATGAGATGCTAAGTGAATTCAGTGAATGCCATTCAGTCATTTATACCACCAGACCTGCCCCTTTCTGTCATAATTTACTGGGACACAGGAACCCCATGCAAGATTTTCAGAATTCTGGCATAATGTCTCTGCTCCAAGTTGGCAAAAGAAAAGAATGCAGTGTAGCCTTTCCATGCACATCAAGGCTTATATTTCTTCATAGCTGAGCAGGAAGTCATTAGTTTTTACTTCAACTGGATTTAGTAAGACCTAGTGCAAGAGATTTGATATTAAGTAAAATAAACATAACCTTACTATTTTTCCATGCTGGCTATAAAATCAAGGGGAAATATAAGTGGGGATGATAGTTCAATTAAATTCTGTGGCATCAGCAACTATGCTGGCATCCTTCATGGAATCATTGCTGTGAGAATTCCAGGCTCTTTTTCTGGATTTTACTGAGCCAGGGCTGCAACAAAGCATGCTGGGTAATTTGTGTTTTAGTGAAGCCATCTGGGGACTGTCTGTATCAACAGAACACTAGTGCATCAGATTAATTGAAAGCTTTCCCCTGAGTATCAATCCAAATATTTTAGGCACAAGACTATTTACCTGAGAATATTTATTTTGAAATACCTTGAAGAAATATTTACTACATAGTTTAAAGGAAGTACATACAGTCAAGTAGATTTTTCCACCACAATTAAGAAATCACATATTTCAAGTAATCCCTGCAAATGCATTCACATCTGTGAAACCTATGGATATAATGCATTGCATTTCCTTTCAATTCAATTCACTACATAGGTTAATAATCTGATTTTCTTATATATTTAATAAAGAATTTCTTTGGATAATAATTTTAATGTGTGGTCCAATTTGTATTTTTTTTAATGCTGAGGTAAATATCATTTTAGTTCCTATTGCATTTTTAAATATAGTAAAGTATTATAACAGCATTTGCTTTGGAGCAACACTATTGTTTTATGAAGTATGGCTTATTAGGTTTTCATTTTGGGAAGTGGATAACACATATTCCACATTATATTTAAATGCATGTAATAACAGGATGCTTAATAACCTAGTTTTATCTTTTTAAAATCAGTATAGTATATTTTAAAAATATATCCTTAGAAAAGGCAATAAATACATAGGAGATTTCTTAAGGAAATAATGAGTTGTCATCATTGTTAAATTTATCTAATAAAATGGAGTCTTCAATTTATTTATATTTTCAGAAGTACAGCAATATATAAACTCATTAGAATTTGCTAGCAATTCAATTACTCTTCTCCACCTCATCAGTTAGGTAAAAGCTTAAGTAAACAAATTAATATTGAGTGGTTTCCAAAGGGCAAGAACCTTAGACTTTGCTATAATGTAGAGGAAATGAGTTCCATATATATGTGTCCTTTGGGTAAGTGGCAGAAGTTCAACTTGAGGATCCCAGGCAGGAGTGGCCTATTGATCCCTTTTCTCCAGGGGAGCACATAATGATGGTGAGGACATAATCTCCAGAGTAACTAAGGACTCAATGATTGCATAGGACAAAAATCAATGTCCTTGAACTCCCTAGTGCAGCAAATGTGAGTCCAGCTCCAAGACCAAGTGCAGTCAGCTTATTAAGTAGAACAGAAATTAGATCAAAGTTCCAGATGAAGAGAGAAGGAAGAGAGATTATGCATGTTTTGTTTGCAATCATAATTTAAGGGACGTTTGAAAGGATAAATACTATGATGCAGAAATTCTTCAAAGAAGAAAGAGGTAATGTACAACTTTGTCAACTTAAGAAATAATCAAAAAATTATTAAAAAGAAATTTTCTTCCCAATGGGGAAAAGACAATGAAAGTAGACTCCATTGTAATTATGAAATGTCAAAAATGTCATTTTTTATCAATCCTTTCTTTAAAGATCATTTTAAAAAGTAAAAACCAGCAAAATAAATTCATCTATGTGTTCCTTTTGTACAGAATAATAATTTAAACAACTGAAGAAGATGGTATTCTACAATTTTGAGAATCACTACTTGGTAGAGTGATTTCCAGTGAACAATCTTAGAGACCTTTTAGTTTTATTTCTTCATGTTTATTAATTCATCCATTAAACAAATATTTATGTTTATGAATATTGTTGGCCAAGAATTGCAGAGTCATTAGGAATACAACTTTGAACAGAACACAAAGTGTCCTCTTCATGGAAAAAGATGATTAACATAAGAGGAGATGAATTTTTAAGGATCCAAGTAAGTAAGGTTAGTTGTTAAATACTATGAAGCAAAATGTGTTGCGAGGCCAGAGAGAGGTGAGAAAGATTCCCTGTGTGTATGGATGGTGTCTTAGTCCACTGGGGCTGCTGTAACACAAGTCCCCAGATTGGGTGCCTTTTAAACAATAGAAATATGTTTCTCATGATTCTGGGAACTAGAAAGTCTAAGATCAGGGCACCAGCGGATGGAATGCCTGGCGAGGGCCATTTCCTGGTTCATAGATGGCATGCTCTCATGTGTGCTCACACAAAAGGAGTAAAATAGACTTCTGGTGCCCTATTAATAAGGGTTCCACCTTTGTGACCTAAGCACCTCCCCAAATTCCCTACCTCCAATACCATCAACTGTTAGGTCAGATTTCAACATATGAATTGGTGGGTATAAACCTCCAGATTATAACATTGAACTCTTGTCCCCCAATCATGTCCTTCTCACCTGCAAATTTCATTCACTCTGTTAAAAAAAAGCTCCACTCTTAATACAATCAACCATCCACCAAAAAGTACAATGTACAGAGTCTCATCTAAATAAAATCTAAATCAGATATGGGTGAGAAACAGGGTTCTAAAATAGGTTCCCTCCAGCTACAAACCAATGCAATATAACACAGTATGTGTTTCCAAAAATATAATAGTGGAACAGTCATCATGTATATATTACCATCCCCGAGTAGAGAAATAGCAAAAAGAAAGGGGTAAACAGGTCCCAAGGCCAAAACCTGAAGGATTGAAAACAGTCTTATTTGATGTGAGGTTCTGCCCTCTAAACTCACTGAGGTGGAGGTCTACTTTTGATTCTACTGGGGCAATCCACTAGGGCAGTGGCACTGTCCCCATTACTTGGATGTCCTTAACCCTCTGTTGGTTCTCTGCAATGAACCCCTTCTGCAGTAGTTTTGTGTCTGTGTGACATGCCTATGGTTCTTCCAGCCTGGGATTTCAGTCGAGGGCCTCAGGGAGGTCTTCGGTTCACAGGACATTGCTCTGGTGGGAACACTCTGCAATGGCCTTGGTTCTTTGAGTCATCCTCTAAGATCTAAGTAGAAATAGGGTCACATATGCTCCATGGCTTTTCTAAGTACCATGCTTTCTGTAGGAGGGCACATTTATATGAGCTTTACTTCCAGAGGCCCTACCAGGTTCTCATAGTGACAATCTGAGGGGGTGGGTAGGTGGGGGAAATTCCCTTATTCTTTTCTCACTGGGAGAAAGAAAAAGGCATTTTGAAATATACCCAGAACATTCTGTTTTTCTTAAAGTTTACAGTGTAAAAAACGACTTCACAAATGTCTAAAAAGTCTAACCCACTAAAATATCAGAGCCAAACTGACCTGGAGGAAAGAAAATACTCAATACTTGTTGCCTGTTAATATTAGAGTTCTCCAGAGAACATAACCAATAGGAGGTCTGTAAACAATACACACGCATTCTATGCAAAGTTACTCTGTGTGTGTGTGTGTGTGTGTGTGTGTGTGTGTGTGTGTGTGTGTGTAAAGAGAGAGAAAAAGATTTAATATAATAAATTGGCTAACCACATTATGGAGGCAGAAAAGTTGCATGATTTTCAGTCCCAAGTCCAGGGAACAAAGAGAGCCAATAGCATAAGCTCTACTTTGAGTCCAGAGTCTAAGCTCCTGCAGAGTCATAGGACTTGCAGTACAGTGTCCATGGTGAGCTTGTGCTTTGCCAGCTTGGGTAAGTTGGGACTCTGTCCCTGCATTGGCCAGGGCCCTTCTGGGAACTCTGAGGTTGCTTTAGGCTCTCTTGCTTCTTCAGTCCACACACTGGTTTCAGCCTGTGGCTCATCTGCTTGGGGTGGGGTAACAACTGGACTTGCATCTCCTCTGGCTTTCATAATTCCTTCAGCTTTATTAAATCCTGGGGTAAATGAGTTTGCAGCTTCTTGTAAAGGGCACCTAGTTATCCTCCAGTTCGTCCATGTTGTCAGAGCTACAGGAGGGAGATACAAACAGGACTTCCTCTTCTCCTTGTGAGTTTTAGAGTCCACTGTCTCACCTCCACTTCCTATACTTTGCTTCTTCCAGAACTTGTTGTCACCAACTTCAGGTCAAATACTAGTGGCCAAAGCAAAAAACTTATATAAACTGCTTACTCAGCTCCCTAAGAACATATATCTAATCATTACAATGTGTTCTTCATTCCATCTCAGTCTTGGTGGCTCTACAGTGCTTATCAAGTTGTACTGATCCAGTACACTGACTGCCAGCATTGAATTCCAGCTCTTCAGCTGGGTAATAGCTATGTGACATTTGGCACAATTACTTACCTTCTCTGGATCTTAAGTTCCTTCATTCGAAGAGTAGAGATAAAAATAATACTTGCACATCTGTGATGACTAAATATGTTATTACATGTAAAGCAATCTAATAATTTCTGCTTAGAAAAGACCTTAATACATGATGGTAGCAGCACTAACAGTGCCAGTTCTGCTGACAGTGGTGGTATGTTGATGGACTATGACACTAGCTTGTATTTTACCTGATTTTCATTACCAAAAAATCATTAGGATAGGCATTGTTAGTGATGAGACATAAGCAAACAATGGCAGAAAATCCTTAGATAGTAACAGTGATATGCTGCCTTTAAGTATAGATCCTTGCTATTCCCAATACCTTCATTTTGTTTATTTTTATGTGGTGTCAAAGATCAAACCTAGCACCTTGCACGTGGTAGAAAAATACTCTACCGTTGAGCCACAACCCTACCCCTAAAGGAGCTCTGAATGTTGTAATACTTGGAATATGCAAATGAGTAATACACAATTTTTAAAAATGCATACAGATTTCTTGTCCTTCCTTCCAATATGATATTGGAAAGGGTGTTAAAATCCAAGGCATTTTAAGAAATAACTTTAAAAATTATGTTCATATGGATTACCAAAAGCAATATGTCTACCACGGAAATGTATTTTTCTGATATATGTTAACAAGAAGTTAATAAATATTGAAATATATGTTAAAATAATACAACTATAATGCATTGAAACTATAATTTATGGTTATAGCCAATTTGTGAGTTTTAATTTGATAATCCTTATAACCAAACATTTCTGAAGAATGAAATTTGAAATGGAAGTAAAGTCTGCACTTCATCTCTGAGTTCAACATTCATGGACTCAACCAATCACACATTCAAAATAGAAAAAAAATGTCTTGTATACACGTTTCTTTTGTTATTATTCCCTAAACAATATAGCATTTACATTGTAAAATATTTTATAAGTAACCTAGCATGAGTTAGAGTATGCAGAAAGATGTTCATGAGTAGGTTCCATGCAAATACTAGGATCTTTCACATGAGGGTCTTGAACATCTCCAGATGTTGGTAACCAGAGGGGAGGTGCTGAAATCAATGTATCATGGAGAATTAGAGATGACTGCCATTTCTATGAAATGCAAACTGAAATACTGAAAACCAAATGAAACCAATGAACAAGAAGAATGGACTACACATGAGGGGCATGAAGATTCATTCATTCATTCATTCATTCATGCAGCAGTTGTCTCTGAACTGCTGATCTGTGTCCCCCAGCTCTTACATCTGCCAGCCTTGAGTCTCTCTTACTCAACCTCTGCACACCTGTTTTCTCATGTATGAACTTTAGAACTTAAACAGTCCATTGTGGTCTTTTTCTACTCTAACATCATGTGGACCTATAAAATCCTGAGATGAAGTGATATGCAAAAGTTCCTAAGTAGCAAGCCCTGCTGTTGAGAGGCCCCAGGATAATTAGGTTTAGATCATTTAGAACTGATAAACAGGACCTCAAAATGAAGACAGAATTAGAGAGGAAGATAGGCAAGGGTCCAATCCAGATAATGGAGGAATTGAAATGTTAATTCCTTCAGAGCCCTTTCTCCACCCTTATCAAGATAACCTGTCCTGCTCCAACTGTTGCTATGGTAACCTGTCCCAGGGATTATGGCTCCCTACAGGGAGCATTCCACCTTGGCCCCTCCACCCCATCTGCTTCTCAACTTTTGGCCATCCATCTGAGCATCTCCTGGGCCTAGTCATGTAAGCAGGCAGGAGAGAGATTAGGGGAATAGAGCAGAGAACTGAGGAAGCCTAAGACCTATAAAAAGTCAGGACACCCCCACTTCTGGGGGTACCAGGATACCAGGATACCAGCTATGGCCCCTTCTCCCTCCCAGGAGAAGTCTATGTCGCCCCTTTTTAAATAAACCCTGCTTTATATGCTTGCCTCAGTGTGCTTCTCTAATGTCCTACTCAACATGTGAGGAAGCAGGACTCTCACCAGTAACCTGCAAACTCCAGTGTTTGCCTAAATTCTCCCAGGAGAGGGAGGAAGAATGTTCTTAGGTCAGTGAGCAGTTGTACTCAGAGAGTCCTTCAGCCAGGTACAAAATCGGCACTGAGGAAACATCCGGTCACTATGGTCTGTCACTGCTTTCCAACTGCAGGGACTTTTCCTCTCCTATTGATTTGACTGCACTGTGAATGTCCAGTTCTGTGGATTCACC